>NC_051156.1:31229145-31565212 GCF_013339745.2 Dermacentor silvarum
TTACAGTGCTATTTTTGTTAGCAATACATCCCCATATACTGTCACATCGTTGCGAGGGGAATGTCTCGGCAGAGTGGAACTCCTCGAAGATGTTAGCAATACATCCCCATATACTGTCACATTGTTGCGAGGGGAATGTCTCGGCAGAGTGGAACTCCTCGAAGACGCACAAGTTGTGGACGCACCCGATGACGCGCACTGGCCCAGCTCCTATACGCTCAGTGCTGTTTCGAAGTCTGATTCGTCGCCCGAAGATGCATTTGGCTCCTCCATCGATGAAAACCTTACGCCGGTTCAGCGTTCACAGCTTCTGTGGCTGTTGGAAGAATTTCGCCCATCTTTCGACTTCGCGCAGACTTTCCTGGGCCGCACATCCACTGTCACGCACAGCATGGACACTGGCTCCCAACCGCCACTGCGGAAATGCTGTATCGCGTATCTTCTGCAGAGCGTCGTGTAATTAACGAGCAAGTCAAGGACATGCTTCGACGGGATGTTATTCGACCATCAAACAGTCCCTGGGCGTCTCTGGTCGTTCTTGTTGCGAAGAAGAACGGTTCCGTACGGTTCTGTGTGGGCTACCGACGGCTCAACAAGATAACCCGCAAGGACGTCTATCCGCTGTCATGAATAGATGACGCGATTGACAGCCTCCAAGGATTCTTTTCATCGCTCGATTTGCGCTCAGGGTACTGCCAAGTCCCTATCGCTGAGGACGCTCGACCGAAGACAGCCTTCGACACGCCCGACGGCTTGTACGAATTCAACGTCATGCCGTTCGGACTGTGTAATGCGCCCGCGACCTTCGAGCGCATGATGGATACCGTCTTGCGCAACCTGAAATGGCACACGTGCTTGTGCTACCTCGACGACGTCATCGTTTTCGCTCCGGACTTCTCCACGCATCTTCAACGCCTCCAGCATGTTTGGACGCGTTTGAGCAACGCCGGCCTAGAGCTGAACTGAAAGAAGTGCCGATTTTCAGCACGGCAGCTGACAATACTTGGCTACGTCGTGTCCAAGGATGGAATTCTGCCAGATCCTGCCAAGCTTCGGGCCGTAGCCGAGTTCCCCAGACCTACGTCCGTCAAAGAACTGCGCAGTTTCGTAGGACTGTGTTCCTACTTTCGATGTTTAATTCGAAACTTCGCCACTATTATATCGCCACTGACGAAGCTCCTTGGCAGTAAGGGGCCCCTCGACTCGCGGTCGTCAGTGCGCGAGGACGCGTTCGCAAAGCTCCGTCGTTTGTTGACGTCTCCGCCCATACTACGCCACTAAGACCCTACGGCCCCTACAGAGGTACACACCGACGCCAGCGGTGTTGGCCTTGGCGCGGTCCTTGCGCAGCGCAAGCCAGGGTTCCCTGATTATGTCGTGGCGTATGCAAGTCGTACGCTTACTAAAGCCGAGGCCAACTACACCGTCTCCGAAAAAGAATGCCTGGCGATTATCTGGGCCCTTACGAAGTTTCGCCCTTATTTGTATGGTCGCCCGTTCGATGTCGTTACTGACCACCATGCACTATGCTGGCTGTCGTCATTGAAGGATCCATCAGGCCGTCTCGCTCGTTGGGCACTTCGGCTGCAGGACTACGACATCCGCGTGCTCTTCCGCAACGGACGCCAACATGCCGACGCCGACGCCCTCTCGCGCTCATCCTTACCCGACGACAACGCCCGCTGCTCAGGAACTCAGTTGGCCGTTTCTTCCATCGACCTTCACACCATCGCTACAGAACAGCGCAAGGACCAATGGATTGTCTCGCTGATAGACTTGCTCACTGATCCGTCGGCAACACCAACCACTCGGGCATTGCGTCGTCAAGCCCACCATTTTGCCATTCGCGACGAGCTATTTCACCGACGCTATTACAGCGCCGACGGCCGCCAGTGGTTACTGGTAGTAACCCGCAGTCTCCGTTCTAAAATATGCGAATCGTTCCACTCTGATCCGCAGTGTGCACACTCTGGGGCATACAAAACTTACCACCGAATTCGACAACGGTACTTTTGGCGGGGAATGTACCGGTACGTGCAGAAATTTGTTCGCTCCTGCCTCGATTGTCAGCGCCGGAAATCTTCGCCGAACCTCTCGCCAGCAGGTCTACAACCTTTACCTTGTCCTAACCGGCCGTTTGGGCGCGTTGGCATCGATTTATACGGACCTCTTCCTCTGACGTCGGCTGGTAACCGCTGGGCCATCGTCGCTGTTGACCATCTCATGCGATACGCCGAAACTGCAGCCCTTCCAGCGGCTACGGCACGAGATGTTGCCTCCTTTTTGCTCCCCCGATTCATACTGCGTCACGGTCCGCCCCAGGAGCTACTCAGCAATCGAGGCCGTGTGTTCTTGTAGGAAGTCGTTGAAGCCATTCTCAAATAGTGTCATGTCGTTCACCGCAAAACTACTGCTTACCACCCACAGACAAACGGTCTCACAGAGCGATTTAACCGCACGCTTGGCGACATGCTCTCAATGTACATCGCCGCCGACCACACCAATTAGGATGCCATTCTGCCCTTCGTCACCTACGCCCACAATACTGCCCCTCATAGTACAACTGGCTTCTCACCTTTCTTCTTATTGTACGGCCGCCACCCGTCGCACACGATCGACACGATCCTTCCATACAAGCCAGACACGTCTGAGTATACACCTATATCTGCCACAGCGAGACATGCTGAAGAGTGTCGCGACCTTGCCCGGACCTTTACTACAAATGAACATGAGCGGCAGAAGAGCATTCGCGGTGACACTACCACTTATGCACCCACGTTTTTCCCTGGGGTGCTGGTCTGGCTCTCAGTCCCTACCACCGCAATTGGACTCTCTTCGAAACTACTGCCCAAATACGAAGGCCCCTACCGTGTCGTCGAACGCACGTCCGCAGTAAATTACCTCATCGAACCCGTTGAACCATCTTCGGACATGCGCCGTCGAGGGCACGACATCGTCAATGTGGAGCGCCTCAAGATATACTATGACCCACTCATGGTGACAACCTGTTAAGTCGCCGGGCGGCTCCCTTTTCACACCCGGGGTAATTGTAGTGAAGCGTTGGAACTCTGAAGTGGGTCGTCCGCTCCAGCGCCTTGAAGTGGGTCTCCTTCTCCAGTACTTTCTAGTGGGTCGTTTCCTTCGGCTCTCGAGCGCCGCCCATGCTGAGAGTCCGTGCTGCGCTTTTTGGACAGTTGCCCTTGCGCTGCTTCAAGTGCCATCCAATAAACATCCTTATAATATATATATATATATATATATATATATATATATAGAGAGAGAGAGAGAGAGAGGTTGCGCTGCTTCCTCTTCACAACCTCTCTCTCTATAAAGGTTTAAGCCTTTCGATGCCACGCGCCAGAAGTATACACACAACGCGGTCGTCTGATACCTGACAGGTTATAAGCATCGTATCAAGGTTCGGATTATCATGGTGCGGCTTAGTCGTGTCCGTGATAAAAAAACCGTGGAGCTACAAGTCATTTTTTGAAAGACGGGCTGCCGCTCTTATCATTATCACTGGTGACGACTTGCGCCAATGGCTTTGTCGAGAAGCTGTGATGGTTCATTCTTTAGAAACAGTATTTCTTTTTGTTCCGCGACATAACTTACGTCATCAGGGCAGATTCAAAAATATAAACGCAATAAGTCAGACGGTTGTACCCAGGCGATATAAACTATGCCAGAGAAAGGTGGACATATACAGTCACTTTCTTTTGAAAGCCACGATAACCCTGTAATTGAACGCACAACAGAACTTCGTACACAATGTTTTTCCCAATAGCTTAACAGAAGGCTAATAAGTCTTAATATTATTAAACTTGTAACTTTCTATCAGATACACTCTCAGGTGGCTTTAATATATACAAGAGGAGGATCTGTAATCTACACCGCGACTTAACGTAGGTACCTTAGCGTACTTCATGTAATAATCCCAGTCAGCCTACTCACATATACAGCATTACTAATCACATCTACCATGATTTAGCTACATTCCAAGAAGTAACTGCTTACCACTTCTCATTGCTAAAGACTGAGCAGGCGTAAGACAGGCCAAAATTCGAATGGGAATGTGCGTGTGAAATTAGTGTGGAAACTTCAGTGACATAGAACCTATACAGTACACTGGAGTCTGCCCAGAATCGTATGGTAAGATTCATTTACTCTGACTACTCGTTCGTCATCAGTGTTACTAAACAAAAAGCATGCTGAGCTTCTAACGCTAGACTTGCGTCCTGAAGTCATCTGACCTTGCATAAGCTCTACCATTCTACGCTCCAATATTGAATCCTCAAGAGCTCGGCGCTTATCATCATGTATAAGCCAAAAAGCAGCCTCGCCTTCAGAACGTATAGTCAGCGTCAGAAGCTTATGGAACGCGGAATCTGAAAAAAAAACTGTTCATATTTTTACACTCTAGGCACGCAGCGTGGTATTCGGATTTACAATATGTACTGGTATAAAGTAAACAACAGTTTTGCCTAGGTTTACTGGAGGCGGGTCTAGTTGCATTGAAAATGAACTTATTCGCAGAACTCGTCCACGTAAACTTTTGAAGGCGACTATGCCATTGAGCACATGTATTTTACTTATTCTGAACACAATTTTTTTAATGAATGGCCTTCCAGCCAACGTTATGCAGTGCTTACACCTGACGAAGTTTCAAGACAGCTATCGCAAACATGGTGTATTAAGCACAACTACTCAGCTCTGCTGAGTATTAAGTTTACTGCTCACCACTCTCCTAGTCAGATCAACTTTCTCGACACGACGGTTTACATTAAAAATGGAAAACTGAGAACAACACTTTACCGGAAGCCTACGGATGGCCAGCAGTATTTAGACTACACCAGTCATCGCCCGCGACACTGCAAGCGAGAAATTTTTCTCGGACCAGCTAGCCAAATGAAACCATCCACAAATTACTCTCGACCAGGCTTATGACATCGCGTCAAGATTAGAGAGGCAGTCGGCATTAGCTAAGAAACAACCTACACCAGAATCTTATAGACCACCAGCCTTTATAACAAAATATTCTAATGCCCTCCCAAACATAAACAACATCCTACGAAAATACCGCCCAATATTATCAAGTAACGAGCGTCTGAGAAAAGCGTTCCCGGATGTACCAAGGGTTACCTATCGCCGCAAAAGAAACATTAAAGCCATGTTAGTGCTTGCAAAAGTCAGCCAACATCATTCCCCCGTAATAAAAGCATGTTCTCGCCCCAGGTGCAAAACCTGCAGGCACCTTCAAAGTGACCTTAAAATTAAAAGCACCACAAATAGCGACACACACGAAGTGAAAACTAGCTTTACTTGCACTAGCTCCGATGAAATTTATATGCTTGAGTGTATACCTTCTGTAAGAAGTAATATATCGCCGAAACGGGACAATCAATGAACGTCAGGTTAAACTGACATCGCGCGGACACAGCTAGAAAGCTTCGCAAAGCCATCGCCGAGCCTTTCAACTAACCAGGTCATAACTTTGATGAACCTAAACTCTACATACTACAATCAAATTCCCGTTCTGCGCGAGACAGAAAATGTAGAGAATCGTACCTCATCCGTAAGTTCAAGACATTGAAACCAATATGCATGAACGTTTCAAAGGGAACGTTAGAATCTATTCGCTATCCTAAGCCTCGAAGCATAGGCAACATCACTTAGGTGTTTTTGATTGCGTTGCTGAGCCTTTTTTTTCGTTTTTCGATTGTGAATAATATGACAACCTCCCATTGCTTTCACTCAGTCCTTTCGTTCTGTTATTTATATATTTGCCCCCCCCCCGTTTTAATGCGATAGCAATTATATGGACACTTAAACCGGATTTCTGCCGTCGGCGTCGCCGTCGTCGTCGCCGTCGCCGTCAGGTTCCCTATAGATAAAATCTTCGCCGCGTGCCGTTTGCCCGAGCGGAAGCGTGCGGGGACGCGCGCTATCACGGAGAGCGAACGCACTCAATCTCCCACGCGCAAGCAAGGAAGCGGGAAGCCAGCGCCGGAGGGAGCGGGGGGGGGGGCGCACTTCCACTCTGCCAACAACCGCGCTCGTCGCTCGCTCGCACCGTCTCTTATCTCCACACGGCTCTCACCTTTATGCGCCGTGCATTCGCCGCTTAGTTTCCGTTGAAGCGATAGACCGCACGTACCTTCGCCGCTGCCGCGTATCCGCTTGCTGCCAGAGTTTTGACGTCAAGGTCGTTGTCTGCAGTCATTCAGTGTGATCTATTCATGTTTGTGCGCGCTCAAACCACGCTTGTTCATTCAGTTAGTAATAGTCGGGCCACATTTTCCAACGCACGCTACACATGCAATGCTGCCCGGATCGGCAGTGCAGCGCTACAGGTGTGTCCCTTCGCACGCGCTGCCCACGGGAAGCGCTTCTCATCAACACCACCGTTTCACACGCGCCTTCTCGTGGTCATCTAGTCTCTCTTCATGTCGGTCTACTTACGCCGCAGCACACCTGCTTACTTAATCAGCTCATGTTTACTACAATTCATATTGCTTCCAAAGCCGCTCACCTTACTTCGTATGACATTGCTGTGTTGCTATCGCATTCATTGCTTCGCCCTTAGGGCGAAACTGTGACATTTTTTTTCTCATGAGCACCATTTTTCTGCCGCTACTTTTATTCTCTCTGTCAGATACGATAGTGTACTGACCTCCAGCGGAGCACATACCCCCGTCCAGGCCCCTTCCACGAAAAGAGGAACCTACAATGACACACGGCGCTGCCTCAAATTCCTCCACAGACTTTCAGTAGCGCATTCTCGTTCTTTTCAATTCGACACGTGCGCTGCATACTGAGGACAGAATTTTTATTTTTTGAGGTACCGGTTTGTACGAAGCAAACCAATTTGTGTAATAATTCGGACAGCCTTCATTTGTAGCCAAGACCAGGGACACAAAATCCTGCTTTGATATAACGCCGTTGACTCCGTCAAATGGTTTAAACTACATGCCTTTGTACGAATACTACGTATGCAGCTACTGGCCATTTTTCTTTATTTGTGTCTTTAAACTGCACACAGTGGGCGCAAATTTTATTTCTAGTACGTTTCAAGCAACACAAGAGTCGCACAAACATGCCTTTCCCATAGCCTCACTGCACAGGCAAACATATTTATTACTAATATCTTGATAAATCTTCGCCTATAGAAAGAAATGAACTTTAAAAACACGTTATCTGGGTTTATTGCTTAAAATACATTCTACCTAAAGTGCAAAAGAAGTTAGGAAGCACGTTCGCATGTTCACGCAACCAGCCAGCAAATTTTTGTACGGAAAAGTTGGTGCAGGTAGAAAGAAACAAAACAAGAAACGTAACTAAACGACCTGCATTTCGTAGTATGCCATCAAGCGGAAAACTTGCACACTAAGCAGCGACAAAGTCATAAAAAAGTCGCTGATTCGCCCGAAAGGCGAAGCATCGCTTGCGATAGTGGACAGTTATACGAACTACGGATAGTAGCTTTATCGGCCGTATAAATGTGTTAACATAGGCATGCTGATTAAATCAACAAGCATAGTGTCATGCGCACACACGCAGACCATGAACACATCTCACTCAATGACTGTGGAAACTCGCTGTCAAAACTCTGGAGTGAGGAGCGCTGCAGCTGCAGCAAGCGAATTGACCTTCGTGCTGCGTCTCGCATCAACGCAAGCGAAGCCGCGAAAACATAGCGCAGGGAGGAAGGACTCTGTCCCCGACGCTTTGAAGGTACAGTGGCCCAGGTGGCCCGGCCTTCCGCAGTATATTGAAAGCGTCGGGGACACAGTCCGCCGTGCGCTGTGTTTTCGCGGTTCATGCGATCTGTCGCTTCAACGGAAACTGAGCGGCGAAAGCACAGCGCATACAAAGGTAGGAGTCGTGTTGCAGATCGCTTTGAAGATACGGTGCGCGCGTCCTCCCGACGCCGCGCGAAGTACAAGTTGCTCGCAGAGCAGAAGCCGGAACGCCTCCCACCCACACTGCCTTCCCACTGTCCTCCTTTCGCGTGGGAGACTGAGTCGCCAGTTCCCCGTCACTCGTTGCGTTGTCCCCCCGAACGAACGGCACGCGGCCGTTGGTAAGGGCAACTGATAAGAGCGATAGCGCGATATCTACGTGACCGAAAGGCTAAACGCCGTTTTCGACACGGTTTGAGGAGAGGCGGGCGAGAGCCCAGAAAGAGTCCTGGGCACAGGCGGCAGAGGCCGGCAGGGCTGCGCGTATGCGCCGCAGTGGGAGAGCGGGCACGTACACGCACAGTCTAGGGTGCCTCGATGCCCTCCTCGCCCACCGCTCCCCTTTCACTGGGAAGTCGCGTTTGCTCTCCACCGTGCGTTCGCTCCCCTTGAAAGCGCGCGTCCCTCGCCCTCGCGCGCTTTCACTGGCACACACAGCATACGGCCAATGAGAGTTTTTTTTCTATATTCGGACGCGACCATCCAAGACTGAGCCCTTAACAGCTTCGCTGTAAAAAAACATATACAGCATACCTGACTAAATCAAGCAGGCTAGGTGATTCAAGCAGGCTAGGTATTTGTCACCGCCTCCTTTCGAAGGGGACGCCATTAAATCATCACCACCACTTCGCATGTCTGCGTGTTGACAGAGAAAGTTCTTCCGAGGAATTCGTGCCGCTTTCACCCGGCTGCTGTCTCGCTTCGCACGGTGCTTCTGAGTTAGCTAGAAAATCGCTGTGGAACAAGTCCAGCGATTCTCGAACCAAGTTGCTCTAGAATTGGCGAAGGGGACATCGTCGTGGCTGTAGACTATGCTATTATATCCCTGGTCTCCTCCCGTCGGTAGCAATATTTGCAGCCTGGGTCTATAGCTCGCTGGTGACGTTGGTGGCACAGCTTCGGCTTGCAAGATGTGTTTGGTAAGGAAGAACTTCCACCACTATAAAGTCCTTATTTGTTTTTGATGCTGCATTTTCGATGTCCAGGCAACGGACTTCAAATTTCGTCGCAAAAATTACTATACGCACGCACATGCCATGGAGGTGCATATGCCTCATGGTTGTTCTTTTTATCAACTTACTAACCTGGCCTGCATTCTTCATAGCTTGCTACAGGTAGCTCGCTGCATTCTTGATAACTCGCTAGATTTAACACCATTCAAGCTATAATTGTTTTTAAAGCTTTTACCACTTGTCTTTTCAGATCCCTGAACTACGCGATATCCTCGAAGTGGATGGCTACCTAACCGAGATCGCAAGTGACGGCAACTCCATGACGCAAGCTGGCGTCGTGAATTCTCCAAACTATTTCATTGACTTCTACCTCGAGAACAGGTGCGAATGCTTACGTTCCTTGCGCCTAGTTAACAAAAAGTCGCAGTTACGCCCGAAAAGCGAAGCATTGACTGCAATTACAAATTAGTGGACAGCTATACGACATAAGCATAGCAGATTATCGGCCGTATAAACTTCTAAACATAGGTATACCGCATACTAACTCAATGAACAAGCATGGTGTCATGCGCGCACAAGCAAACATGCACAGATATCACACGATGACCGCGGAAGCTCGCTGTCAAAACGCTCGAGTGAGGAAGCGCGGTGGCGAACGAATTGACCTTCGGGCATCAACGCATCAACGCCAACTAAGCCGCGAAAACACACCGCACGGCGTACTTTGTCCGTGACGCAGCCGGCTTTTAAGGCCCAACCGCATGCACGCGATATTCAAGCGACAGCGACAAGCGACGCGACAGGCACACCTTGTCGCGCTGTCGTGTCGCGGCGTGGAGCAACCACATGAACGCGACATCGCGAAAAAGAGTAGCGACGGATTTACATTGTTGTGCGAATAAATGTTATCTTGCGCGTGTAAATAAATCTCAATTTTATCAAAGGTCAATGTTTTATCTAGACCTAGCTAAAATATGCTATCATCCCCAGTGAAAATCCGTCCCATGCCGCCAGCGTAAGGTGCCGTGGCGCCATCTGTTGAGTAAAACTTAAAACACTTTCTCGGCTCTCGGTGGCGTCTCAGGCCTAACAGCGTCAAAACAAAACAACCGATCTCGATAATAACGACAAGAGAGCGCCGATACTCAGTCTTCAGCTAGCGATGAGGTGAAGCGATGACTGATTGTGCTATTTATTTTTTGCTGTCACAGCAGAGAGCAAGTTGCAAGAGCGAATTCAGATCGAAGCGGGCAGACTGATTGCTGCCATGTTGTTGTGCAATCGCTGTCCCCAGCGGATGTCGTCGCGCTGACTTCCGGGCGACAAGCGATATTTTCTGGCTGGCCAGAAACCGGCGACACGACCAGCGACAGCGACGGATAGCCCTCCGCGACGGCAAAACCTGTCGCTCGTCGCCGTCGCTTGTCGCTGTCGCTCGAAAATCGCGTGCATGCGGTTGGGCCTTTAAGGTAAAAAGTGCCGCGCGGGTGCCCGCCCTGGCGGCGAGGCTCCGGGGGGAAGATAGGGTGGGGGGGGGGCGTTTTACTCGAGGCGTCTCCGGCGGCCGCGCACCCGGGTGGGCCACTGTATCTTGAAATCCATCTGCGTTGGGGACACAGCCCGCAGTGCGCTGTGTTCTCGCGGTCGCCTGGCGTAGCACCCCCTCCACCAATTCCCTAACCTCCCCCCGAAGCGCTGCGCAAGACGGAAGACGACGCGCTTCCTTCCCGCTTCCCGCCCTTGCGTACACGAGATTCCGCCACGATCGCGGCTCACCTTCGCACTGTTTCATTCGCACATATAGAATGCGGCGCGCGGCGACTATTTTATCGCGGTTGGTCTTTATACTATCACGTGCCTTGTGAGAGAACGGGTGACGCGACGTGTGGGGCGACCCACACTTGGTCTCTGGGATTATAGCACACGTGTCTGTGGCGGATGTTATAACACCGTGCATCTGCGCACTGCTGCTGACCGATGTGCAGCCGCATGAACTGGCGGGCTTCCTCAGCGCGCTAAGCAAATTCTGCGGCGTCAGTTGTTAGATGCGCCGCGTCTGGACACGGAAGCATAGCGTCCAGCATCGTCTGAACTTCGCGGCAGTAAAGGAGGCGAAATGGTGTGAACCGCGTCGTCTCTTGTATGGCAGTATTATACGCGAAGGTCACGTAAGGCAAGATGCGATCCCATCTTTTGTGCTGTACTTCGATGTACATAGAGATCATGTCTGTGATGGTCTTGTTTAATCGCTCCGTAAGTCCATTGGACTGCGGATGGTAAGCAGTTGTCTTTCGATGCCTGGTGTTGCTCAATTGAAAAATTTCCTCCATGAGCTGTGCCGTGAACGCCGTCCCTCTGTCTGTGATGACAGTGGATAGGGCACCATGACGCAATACAATGTGACACATAAATAACTGCGCTACCTCAGAAGCCGTGGCTCGTGGGAGCGTCTCTGTCTCGGCATAGTGGGTTAAATATTCAGTTGCAACAATCACCCACTTGTTGCCGTCGGTTGACAGAGGAAAAGGCCCAAGAATGTCCAAGTCGACTTGGTCGAATGGCCGATGAGGTGCTTCAATGGGTTGCAATAACCCGGCGGGCTTCATGGGCGGTGAATTTCGTCGTTGGCATTCACGGCAGCCTTTAACGTACTGAGTGACCCTTGCCGCAAGCCCGGGCCAGTAATACATCTCACGCACTCTGACAAGAGCTCGTGAGGAGCCTAAGTGGCCAGATGTGGGCTTGTCATGGCAAGCGAAAAGAATATCCTCCCGCAAATCTTGAGGAACTACCAGGAGGTAGGCTCGGTCGTTCGAACGGCCATTTTAACACGAAAGTGTTTTATGCCGGGGTCCACCAAGACTTCACTGACGTATTTCCGTCACGGAAATACGTCAGCTTACAATGTACACGAACATAATACAGAGAAAGAAACCAGAAGAAAAAGTTCCACAAACATGCAAAATTTGGAAATCGAACCCACGACCTCTCGGTCCGCGACGATAGATCGCCGAGCGTTTAACCCATTGCGCCACAAACGCATTTGCAGAGAGCTTCACAGACGCGCCTTATATATCTAAAGCCCAGACCACACGTACGCTTGCAAACGCGCGCAAGCTCGCGTCCGCGCGCCCACGCATGCGCAGACGGTGCGGCACGGCTCGTACGCGTCGAAGCGCGGCGCGATCTCGGTGATCAGCTCCTCTCAGTTATCGCGCGCCTGGGCTGCCTCGCGTCAGCGCGCCTGGCTACGCAGCGACGGCGCGATACATTCAACTCTCAGTTAAGCAGAATTATACCATGCAAGAAAGTGCTTCTTCTTCACTTTTTGTGCTAATCTAACAGCTTCAAAAAGATAACAATTACGTTTATTAAACGTAAAAAAATTAACAATTAATTTTAAAGCTCTGCCAACAACGAAATACGAAGTGGCGTCTGCCAAAGTGTAAAAAAGTGAGGCCAGTGAGCGCGCGCTGTCGCGCGTATTTGTGGATGCAAACCGCCATTCCTCGCTAAGCGCGGCAATCGCAAGGCGCGTAGACGCGAGCTTACGCGCGTCCGCAAGCGTACGTGTGGTCTGGGCTTAACACTCCTCCGTGTACCCGCGCTCTTGCTCGGGGCGGTGCCGCCGCCTACGAGCAGAAAAGAGAAGTACTGCATTATGACACTAACGCGCACCGACAGTGAACGCTTCGGTGGTCTCAGCACTACGACGCCTCGATGCCAGCATTCGAAGGGACGCTGGCATCAAGAAGCACTACCAACGCCACCTAGGTGGCGTTCACCGTACTCAGCACAGCGGAGCGTGGCCTCCGCAATTAGCTCTGAAAATGTTTCTGAAGTTGATCGCGGAGGCTGCAATTACGACGCGCTGTACGCGCTGATTTGACTCGGTGACGATTCAGTTACGTGCTTTGTCTTGCGCGTTGTATTAGTGTGTCAGTTACGTGCTTCGTCTTTCGCGTTGTGCTAGCGTGTGCAGCGTAGTGCAGCTTCCATATGCACGACGGTTGCTCATGGTCATCGACGTTGGTAGTCGTGATGGAGGAGACGTGCCACCAGGCGTCCGCGTGGGTGCATCAACGCCTAAGGGCGCTTTAGCCACAAAACACCAATAGACATTATATATCAATGTGCAATAAACATTACACTACTTCTGTGAAGACACGTTTCACTTTCGTGTTCTATACCGATTCCTATATAAGAGGGATCAACCACATTTTTTTTCTTGTAAAGCACGTTATCAAGGTAAATATACCTGGTAGCGAAGCTTCCATAGAAGCCCATACGTTCAAAACATGGCGGCTTATCGGCGATTCATGGGGCTTAGCGCAATCTGTGTGAGGAGGGAACACTTCCGGCGGAAGAAAAAATAATTTGACAACATATCCGCTAAAAACAGAAGTGACGTCAATTTGTTCTCATAGGCGCGAAATTTGTTTTCGGAGGCCTGCCATTAAAGCTGCATATTCAAATTCCCCGCCATTCGACTGGATGGGCGTTCCGAGCTTTCAGCGCGGAAAGCGATGCAGGAAAAGGTCAGCCGTACAGGTGTCGAAATCGCATCGCTGCACAGAACATACTTTCTTTGGAGGCCGACGAACGCTTTGGGCGTAGATTGCGTAGAGTGCTCGTCCTTTCGTCGGACGCCAAGCCCGTCGGCCAGCGCTGTCGCACGAAAACAACTAAACAAGTATCTGACGGTCGCCACTCACTACTTTTGACTGCGCAGGTTAAGAAACAATAAAACTACCCACGTCACCTAATTTAGACAAACGTCGACATGCAAAACAACACAACATGTGAGGGGGGCGTATTGTAACAGGTGAACGTTAAAAGCACGCCTTTCCACGCACTCCAAGAGCTGCATTGCATTGCAAGTGATAGCGGCGTCAACGCCCTCCGCTTTCGATGGGCACTCTCACGGTGGGCGCTGCAAAAAAGGTATTTATTGATAATGATCAAGTAAAATAGATTGTATATTCTTTTCTCACCATGCGTACATAAAATGGATTAGGAATTTTATTTTCGTTGAATGAATATAAGTGCATCTCGCTTTAATTAAAAAAATGCTTTTTTCTTTCCCAGTGTTTATTCCCTCCAAACATAGTCGCGCTTCAATCGCTGCTCCCATAACCACCCTTGCTGATGTCGGTGACAATTGGTTCTGAACCGCTTTTCGCCAGAAGCTTCGCGACCTATGTGAATCGACCTTGACGTTATCTCGTAGACAGAAGGACGTCAATACGCGACGTAGATGGCGTGGTATGGTTGTTGGGCGTAAAGTCCTTATATAGTAAAACTACCGCCATCTACCCTTTTCTCTGCCGTCTCCTCTCCTAAAGCGCTTGTCTTTTTCTTTATTTTTTTGCTTGCGAAAGCAAGTCGACGGTGCATGGCGGCCCTAGAAAGTCCACGTTGAAGCTTTCAGGACGGGCGCGCGCCGCAGCCGCCGCCGGAGACTGCGGCTGCGCAGAGCTAGTGACTTTCAACATGGCTCTGAGGCGGAAAAAACAACAAAATATAAAGATGTCAAATCGCGCGATATCATCGTCCAATCGGAGATACAGAAAAGAGCGATGCGGCGTTGATCAAAGGATGGCGGTACTTTTCTTATATAGGGATTTTAGTTGGGCGGCCCTCCAAGTGATCGATGATAGGTCGAATTTCAGGGTCGTCACGCTGCCGTCTGATTAAGTCTGATGCAGTCATGGCACCCAGGAAGCCATCATCGTCCTCTGACTCTCGACGGATGGATTCGGCGGGTGCACGCGACAGTGTGTCAGCGTCTTCGTGCTTGCGCCGAGACTTGTAAACGATAGTGACATCAAATTCCTGTAGGCGCAAGCTGCACCGTGCCACTCGTCCTGAAGGATCGCGTATGTTCGCCAATCAACATAGAGCATGGTGGTCTGTCACCACTTTGAAGGGACGGCCGTAGAGATAAGCGCGAAACTTCGTGATCACCCACACCACCACGAAACACTCTTTTATTGCGATAGCAATTATAGGGACACTCAAAAGAAGATTTCTGCCGTCGGCGTCGCCGTCGGCGTTGCCGTGAGGTTCCGTATGACGTCAATGGAGATGAAATCTTCGCCGCGCCGAACGCTGTATGTGCGAGTGAAAGGGCGCGAAGGGCGCGCGCTTTCACGGGGAGTGAACGCACGGTGAAGAACAAACGCGCGTTCTGCGCCGTGCTCCCTTAAGGGCTGCAGAAGTAGGCGTCTCTTTCCTCCTTTACAATCACCATATATGTAGAGCAAACGCGCCTTCTTCCGACGCGCGAGAGGCCGTGGGGGAGGGGGGGAGGGGAGGGAAGTGAGGCGACGTTTAGCTGCGGCACCAAGTGCCTATTTATATCAGAGGCTCCGATTGGCGCTGAGCCGTGCTCCCTCAAGGGCTGCAGAAGATAGCGCCAACCTTTCCCTTTCCCTCAAGAACCACTTATCATCATCATCACAGTCACCAACGCCGCACGCATTTTGAGCGAACGCGGGCAAAATGCCGACGGCGTCGACAACAGTTCTGCGTGTTGCCGGTGCTGCTGCATGTCCAAGTTTATACAGCTGATAAAGCTAATATCAATACTCCGTATAGCTCTCTAGAACTTTGCTATCGCAATTGATGCTTCGCCTTTCAGGTGAACCTGCGACAACTTTTTTCTGTAGTAGAGTAGTTTGCCTCGGCACGGGACAGTGAGCGGCTAGCATAAGCTATCACTCTTTCATAGCCGTCTTGACGTTGGACGAGTCCTGCGCCAAGAGCGATGTTACTGGCGTCAGTATGCACCTCGGTGTCAGCCGCGTCGTAAAAATTTGCCAGGACGGGTGCTGACTGCATGCGCTGTCGGCGTTCAGCGAAAGCCGCCAGGTAAATGCCGTGTCATCCCTTTAAGGCGAGTCAGGGGTTCTGCTATCTTCGAGAAGTTTTCAATGAAACGGCGATAATACGCATGGCGCTGGGAGCTGGCTATCGAGCGGGCGGAGAAGGCGCGCACTACTTTCTTGTTGTCCCTGCCTGCCTCTTAGCACTGTACCCACTACTGTTGGTGGCAATACGGAACCTCACGGCGACGGCGAGGGCGACGCCAGAAATGTGCCTGGAATGTTCATATAATTGGCAACAACAACAACAAAAAAGAGTACGTGACACACGACATCTTTAAAGCGAAGTTTTCTTTCCCGACTATTCCGTGTCGTTGAAGTTCTGTCTCACCCAGTAGGGCTCAGAGGGAGGCCTCAGTGGAAGCGCCCTCAGAGATAAAAGAAAAAAAAATCATGTCGCGTAAAATGCATCACATGACGCACCCGGTGCACAGCAGCAACTATAGCGGCTTCTAGTGGGATCGTCTTATTGACCTTTTTTTCATGGGCGCCACCATACTGCGTAGGCAGTGGCGTCATCTGTGAGGAATTCGTATGCCGGCTTGGGGGAGCGCTCTGTGTTGCATGCCAGACACCCTCGGTGGCAGTTGCTGATGGTTGTTTTCGCGCGCAGGGTACTCTGTTTAGTAAGATGTGGTGTCTTCTACACGGGAAACTCTTCTGTCAGACCGACTAAAAACAGTGCTGGATTAAGGTGGGGGCTATGGGGGCCCGCTTGACCATATGAAAAAAAAAAAGTAGCTGAGCGTGCTTGCTGCTCACGTTATCACCGAAAACCGACGGCCTGGGCAACTGCTTGACAGCCGTCGCGTTCGTTTTTTCTCACTTGCTTGCTTTTGGTGAATTAACACCCTGAAGGAAGTTGTTCTTTGTTCCCACTTTGTCACGAATGATGAAGTGTGAGTTCGACTTGATTGTTTTGCCTTGTCGTATTGAATGTAAACATTGATTTAAAAGTGAAATCATCGTACATGATTCGTATGGTTATTTCAACGTTCAAATGCTGCAATAGTACATACGTTTTGTTGAATGTTACGCGTTTATAACTTCATTGAATTCTTAATAAAATGTTTCTTGCTTTGAAGAATATGCGCTTCTGCTTTTTTGTCCGTGCTGTGTGCCGATGCGGCACTTCAACTAATTGTGAATTTGTGATGGACTGACGCTTTTAAAATACTGACGTGTACGTCAGATATTAACCGTTAATTAATACTAGAAATCACGCTGAAAATTAGTTTCCCGAACCCATGAAGATCACGTATATTTTATCCCTAATCAGCGAACGTAACATCTGGGCATCGAAAAATTCAACTTCTTAAACCAGTCGTCATCATGATCATCGTCGTCAGTAGGGCCCCAAGTATGCAGTTGGCCGGGGGCCCTGAAATTTCTTAATCCGGCACTGACTAAAAAGGCTTAAAGCGACACTAAAGACTAATTGTGGGCATTTCTCAGTCACTTCTTCGTTGGCTGCACATGTTCATCATCATATCGGCTTCTTCGTCTTCATCGCTTGTGGGGACTCATCTTGAGACTGATCTGTACCTTGAGTGTGATCGGTCCGCCGCGTCTTTGTGGCGTATTAAAGGTCGTGTTAACGCTATGTCGCAAGTGGTGGAGGTTGCTCCTCGGTCCCCCGTCCTCTGCTCGCCCGCTCTACCTCCTGGAGCTTCGCTCAGGTCGCCGTTTGTGCCAGCTGTCCGCCAACATACCGCAGGAGGAGTACTCTGGCACTTCTACGTCTACAATCTCGGCTCCGCCTGCCGCATCCTCTCCATCTTCGATCGTCAGTGGGCCCCAGCGCGACCCCCATCTGTTCGCTGGCTTCCGTGGTGAAGATGTGGAGGATTGGCTTGACAACTACGACTGGGTGAGTTCTGCTAACCACTGGGACGAGGTGACGAAGCTACGCCATGTCTCCTTCTATCTCACGGGCCTAGCGAAGACTTGGTTTTGCAACCACGAGATCGACCTCATCGACTGGAGTAGTTTCAAACAGCTGCTCCGGCAAGTTTTTGGTACTCCGGCTGTTCGTTCCGCCATCGCGAAGAAGGCACTCGACACTCGCAAACAACAACTCGGCGAGTCATATACCTCGTATATAGAGGATGTACTCGCTCTCTGTCAACGCGTCAACGCTTCCATGGCCGAATTAGACAGAGTACGCCACATACTCAAAGGCATTGGGCCTCTCGCCTTCAATGCGTTGACCATCAAGGACCCGGCTACCGTCGCTGACATTGTAGCTACGTGCCAGCGCCTCGACGAACTCGAATCTGCCCGATTGCCAGCCCCAGACACCCCGGACAACAACCCTACCGCCGATCCCTCCTTGCGCGCAATGGTCCGCGCAATCATACGAGAAGAGCTGCAGTCTCTTGGCTTCTCGGCAGGTCCCATTCCTGCCCACGCCCCCAATACCTATTTGCGTGACGTTGTCAATTAGGAGTTGGCGTCTATGGCGGGTACTGCGTATACGGACCCTCTAGTCACTAGGCCCCCACCAACGTACACGCAGGTAGCCGCAGTTACCCCAGCCCTCGTGCCATCGATGCCTCCTAAACCAACGCAGACGCACTTGGCTTCGATGTCTACCAGCGCACCTCACCAACCTTACTTTCCACCATGGCGCCCAACCCGACCTATATGTTACTGCTGTGGATATCGTGGCCACATCGCACGTTTCTGTCACAAGCGGCAACAAGACGAGCGTCGCGGATTTGACACCTACGAACGGGACAATTTTTCTGCTGGGGCCTCTCTCGAACGCCGTCCTTATGCTCCGCGTTCCGACCGCTCTCCATCGCCACCTACAACCTCCGCGAGGGCTCCTAGCTACCGTCCGGACAGACGCCGCTCGCCGTCACCCCTTCGTCGCTCTACGTCGCCACTGCGACCAGCTTCTCCATTCGCTGATCGTCGCCCGGAAAACTGAATTATGCAGCTTTTGGAGGAAAAGCTGCATTGCTCGACAGGACAGAAATTCCTCTACCGCGTCCGCATAATATGCTATCTGTTTTCGTTGAAGGAGTGCACGTGGAAGCTTTAATAGACACTGGTGCTAGTTTGTCAATTATTCACCGTGATTTGTGTTCGCGCCTCAGGAAAGTCACCACTCCTTATGATGGACCTACGCTACTCGCTGCTCAAGGGAACGCCATTCGACCTGCCGCCATGTGCACTGTTCGTGTCTACATTGATGGAATTCTGCATTATATACAATTCACAGTGCTAAGTTCGTGTACGCAGCAGCTGATATTAGGATGGGATTTTCTTTCTACGGCGTCCGCTTCCATCTGCTGTCGGAAACGTGTTCGCCACATGTCCAACAGCGCCCAATCACTTCATACAGATGACTCACCGCTTCTCTTGCTTGCTGCAGAAGACACCGAGCTACTCCCTTGCCGTCAGAGAATTGTTTCAATCGCGTCGGATGTCATTGACTATGGTGACGTGTTCATACAACCATCTGCGCACTGTCTCATAACAGGGATAGTCTTTGCGTCAGGGCTGGTCTGGTTTGATGGCTCCGAATTCGTCTGCGCTGCCAACCCGACATCCCAAAAACTTCTGATTCCTAAGGGCACTACGATGGCTTGCGTCACTAAATCCGAGCATCTCTCTGTTGTTTCTGTTGAAGCGGCTTCCTCTGAAGCTTCTTCTGTTGGGCGTTCCGCATCTTTCTCTGCCCTTGAAGCTGCCATCAGTTCCGACCTGACCCCTTCACAGTCACAACAGTTGCTTGCTTTGCTGACAAAGTATGAAGCTTCGTTTGACGCGCAAGCCTCTTCATTGGGACAGACTTCCGTCATCACGCATCGGATAGAAACAGATGGCGGGCCATTGTTCGCCGTCGACCATATTGACACGTATACATGTTTATCTTTCACCGGTGGCCGCTTTCCACCGGCTAACAAATGTTAAACGTTATCGCTCGGCGCAGGACGCGCCTGTATCGGAAGTTTCAAGAACGTTATCGATGCTTCTTTCCGTTGCCTGTTTTCACCAACGCTTATGTTATTTGATTGTATGACCGACGCGAATTCTCTACAACTTTCTGGAAGACCCGCGGGCATCAGGGATTAATCTGGAACCTTCGATGACTCAGGTATAAAAGCCGACGCGTTTCGCCACTGATCAGATTTCGACGACCGCAGACTGTGTTCGCCGCTTTCGTTGTGCTTTGAGTGTAGCTTACTTTTGTGGGCGCAGGTTCGCCCAATAAAGAATCAGTTTCTTCATACACTGTTTTACGACTCCTTACTTCAGCGTCACTACTACGTGACATCTGGTGGAGGTGCTTTTGTGTCCATGCAGTGGACGCCCCCACAAAGCCGCGACCCAAGCTCGAAACCGGAGGACGAGACCAACGTCGCCAAGGACCAGCGAGCTAGCCGTAGGCAGCAAGGACTTTTGCCAGAATACGGACTTCTTCCCGAGAAGACCACAGTGATCAAGGCCAAGTCAACAACCCCAATGGCAGCCCCAGCGTCCCCCATCCTGCTGCAGCAACCTCGGGAGCCACCGACCTTCCGTGGATCATCAGCTGAAGACCCTGAAACATGGCTGGAGACGTACATTCAACAAATGGAGCGACGATGACAAGCTGCGCCATGTCTATTTTTCGTTGGATGACGGACATGGTTTGAGAACAGAGAGACCATCCTGGTGACTTGGGACCTATTTCGCGAGAAGTTCGTGAGGACCTTCACGAGTGTCGTATGAAAAGAAAGGGCTGAAGTTCTCCTGGAAACCAGAGTTCAATTGCCGAACGAAAGCATCGCGATCTTCACGGAGGAGATGTCTCGCCTCTTCCGCCACGCCGACCCCGACATGTCTGAAGAAAAGAAAGTTAGGTTCTTGATGCGGGGCGTCAAAGAGCATCTATTCACCGGACTGATGCGCAACCCGCCCAAGACTGTGGCAGAATTTGTTTCGGAGGCGACAACGATCGAGAAGACGCTTGAAACGCGAGCCAGGCAATACAACCGCCGTGCGCTGACAAACTACGCCGAAGCTCAAGCTCTAGGCGCCGACGACCTGCACGAGACGATCAGAACAGTTGTACGGGAAGAACTACAGAAATTATTCCCAAGATCGCAGCCTCAGGTGACTTCAATCGCTGACATAGTTAAAGAAGAGGTTCAGCGATCACTGGAAGTGCCAGAAGTTGCGGCATCGCCTCAACCACAGCCGCACGCGATGACCTACGCCGCCGTCGCCCGTCGTCAAGGCCCCCCTCCGCGCTCGGGCGAGGGCCCCGTAACGCCGCAGTTCCGTCGTCCACCGCCGCCGCCGCCAGCACGCCCGCCCGTCGCCCAGCGCAGCTACCAGCGGAAGACGGACATTTGGCGCGCCCCCGACCACCGCCCGCTCTGCTATCACTGCGGGGAAGCCGGCCATGTCTACCGCCGATGCCCATACCGCGAGATGGGCCTACGAGGGTTCGCCGTCAACGCGCCACGTCCACAGCTTGGTGAGCGACCACGTGACATCGCCGGCTACCTTGCCGGAGCCCAGTGGCAACCACGACGAACCTCACGCTCGCCGTCACCAGGCCGCTACATCTCGCCACATCGCCGCCTGTATGCCGGCCCAACCCGGGGCCGATCTCCCAGCTCTTACCCGGGAAACTAAAAGCAGCAACCGATGGAGGTGCGGTTGCTGTACAACGCAATGCCGAAGATCCTCCGACGACGACGACGATTCGCGAATCATCACGACGAGATATCAGCACGCCGCCTAGCAACAGCCTTGACAACACATCGCCGCCGAACGAAGACCTTCCGAGGCGACGTAGCAGCAGCAGAGCAAGTTGACGCAGCCGTGATCCGACGCCACGAATTAACCGCAACGCCAGACGCCTGTCTACCGATCTAGACGTGCTCATCGATGGTCATAACGTCACCGCTCTCGTCGACAGTGGCGCCGACTATTCAGTTTTCAGTGGCGCGTTCGCCGCCAAGTTTAAGAAGGTGAAGACGGCCTGGCAAGGACCCGATATACGGACAGCGGGAGGCCACCAAATAACGCCGGCTGGAATCTGCACAGTCACGGTAAACAACCGCACTTACCCGGCGAGCTTCGTAATCCTGGAGCACTGCTCCAGGGACGTCATTCTAGGCATGGACTTTCTAAACCAACATGGTGCAGTCATCGACTTAAGGTCCAAGTCGATAACGCTTTCAACACACAAAGCGATACCGCCGGATACAAGCATCAGTTACCATACCTTGAGTGTGCTTAAAGAACAAGTCACCGTTCCGCCTCGCTCAAGCGTAATGATTTCCGTCGGTACCGAAGTGTCTGCAGACATGGAGGGCGTCATCGAGGGCGATCATCACTTACTGCTCGACCGTGACATTTGCGTCGCTAGAGGCATAGGTGAACTACGCGAAGGGAAAGCAAGAGTGATGCTCACGAACTTCAGCCACGAATATAAGCACATTAACAAAGGCACCACGGTCGCCTACATCGACAAAATAGTACAATCCAGCAGTGCTTTCGCCTTCACGGATTCTAGTGCACCTTCAACGACGACTGTAGTATCTGAACGAACTTTCGACGTCAATCAGAACCTTCCCAATCATAAGAAAGAACAGCTAAAAGCTCTGCTCCTGCAATACAAGGATTGCTTCTCGTCGTCGTCAAAAGTTTGACAAACCCCTGCCGCCAAGCACCGCATTATAACCGACGAATATGTCCGCCCACTCCGTCAGAGCCCGTACCGAGTTTCGGCGCGCGAACGCGAGGCCATAAGGCAACAAGTCGACGAAATGCTACGCGACGACATCATCCAGCCGTCCAAGAGTATGTGGGCGTCCCCCGTGGTGTTAGTGAAGAAGAAGGATGGAACCCTACGTTTCTGCGTCGATTATCGTCGCCTCAACAAGATCACGAAGAAGGACGTATACCCCCTCCCACGGATTGACGACGCCTTGGATCGACTCTACAACGCAAAGTATTTTTCGTCGATGGACCTCAAAACCGGCTACTGGCAAATCGAAGTCGACGAGAGGGACCGGGAGAAGACTGCCTTTATAACACCAGAGGGACTGTTCGAGTTCAAGGTCATGCCGTTTGGTCTTTGCTCGGCACCTGGGGCTTTCCAACGCGTCATGGATACAGTACTGGCAGGCTTGAAGTGGCAGACTTGCCTCGTCTATTCGGACGACGTCGTTGTCTTTGCTTCAAGCTTCGAAGAACACCTGCGGCGCCTTGAAACAGTTCTTCAAGCAATCAAAACCTCCGGACTCACGTTAAATCCCGAAAAGTGCCGCTTCGCATATGAGGAGCTCTTGTTTTTGGGCCACATCATCAACAAGTCTGGAGTGCGCCCCGACCCTCAGAAAACTGCGGCCATCTCCAACTTTCCTCCGCCCGCTGACAAGAAGGCAAGACCGTCATTGCGCCGAAGGTGTTCAGGCGAGGATTGGCGCCGTTTTTCTTGCAAAACGACATCCTCCTAAAGAAGAACTTCTCGCCTCTCCGAGCCAACTACCTCCTCGTGGTACCCTCAGCATTGCGTCCAGAGGTTCTGCAAGCTCTCCATGACGACCCAACGGCTGGACATCTAGGTTTTTCAGGCACTGTCGCGAGGATACAAGAAAAATACTACTGGCCTCGCCTCTCTGCCGACGTCGCCTATTACGTAAAGACATGCCGAGACTGTCAGCGACGCAAAACACCGCCGACAAGGCCAGCCGGACTTCTACAGCCAATTGAGCCACCTCGCCGACCGTTCCAGCAGATCGGGATGGACTTACTGGGGCCTTTTCCGACGTCGACGTCCGGGAACAAATGGATCGTCGTCGCTACGTACTACCTCACCCGCTACGCCGAAACAAAAGCCTTGCCCAAAGGCAGTGCCGCCGAGGTAGCCCGATTCTTCGTTGAGAACATCCTCCTGCTTCACGGTGCCCCAGAAGTCCTCATCACCGACAGAGGCACGGCCTTTGCGGCAGAACTAACTCAAGCCATCCTGCGGTACAGCCAGACAAGCCATCGCCACACCACCGCCTACCACCCGCAGACGAATGGCCTCACCGAGCGCCTAATAAAGACCATCGCCGACATGCTGGCAATGTACGTCGACGTCGAACACAAGACGTGGGATTTCATCCTTCCGTACGTGACCTTCGCATACAACACGGCCGTGCAAGAAACGACACACATGGCGCCGTTCAACCTGGTCTACGGAAGGAACCCGGCAACGACGCTTGACGCCATGCTACCAGACGTCGCTGACGAAGAAAATCTCGACGTTGCCACTTATTTGCCGCGTGCCGAAGAAGGTCAACAGCTCGCCCGCCTGCGCATCAAGAACCAGCAGAGGACCGACAGCCGACACTACAATCTACGACGACGCTACGTCGAGTACCAGCCCGGCGACCGTGTTTGGGTCTGGACTCCGATACGCTGACGAGGACTTAGCGAGAAACTGTTGCGTCGCTATTTCAGACCATATAAGATAATCCGACGTATTGGCGCACTGGATTATGAGGTCGTGCCCGACGGCATTTCACAATCACAGCGGCGCCGGGCATGACCTGAAGTCATCCATGTGGTGCGTCTTAAACCTTTCTACGCCCGCTGACGACATTAGGTACTTTGTTACTTTGTTATTGTTTTTTTTTGTTTATTACGCATGGTTTTGTTTTCGCTTTCGTGTTTGTAGGATCGGGACAATGCCTTTTAAGGGGAGGGTATTGACACGTATACATGTTTATCTTTCACCGGTGGCCGCTTTCCACCGGCTAACAAATGTTAAACGTTATCGCTCGGCGCAGGACGCGCCTGTATCGGAAGTTTCAAGAACGTTATCGATGCTTCTTTCCGTTGCCTGTTTTCACCAACGCTTATGTTATTTGATTGTATGACCGACGCGAATTCTCTACAACTTTCTGGAAGACCCGCGGGCATCAGGGATTAATCTGGAACCTTCGATGACTCAGGTATAAAAGCCGACGCGTTTCGCCACTGATCAGATTTCGACGACCGCAGACTGTGTTCGCCGCTTTCGTTGTGCTTTGAGTGTAGCTTACTTTTGTGGGCGCAGGTTCGCCCAATAAAGAATCAGTTTCTTCATACACTGTTTTACGACTCCTTACTTCAGCGTCACTACTACGTGACATCTGGTGGAGGTGCTTTTGTGTCCATGCAGTGGACGCCCCCACAAAGCCGCGACCCAAGCTCGAAACCGGAGGACGAGACCAACGTCGCCAAGGACCAGCGAGCTAGCCGTAGGCAGCAAGGACTTTTGCCAGAATACGGACTTCTTCCCGAGAAGACCACAGTGATCAAGGCCAAGTCAACAACCCCAATGGCAGCCCCAGCGTCCCCCATCCTGCTGCAGCAACCTCGGGAGCCACCGACCTTCCGTGGATCATCAGCTGAAGACCCTGAAACATGGCTGGAGACGTACATTCAACAAATGGAGCGACGATGACAAGCTGCGCCATGTCTATTTTTCGTTGGATGACGGACATGGTTTGAGAACAGAGAGACCATCCTGGTGACTTGGGACCTATTTCGCGAGAAGTTCGTGAGGACCTTCACGAGTGTCGTATGAAAAGAAAGGGCTGAAGTTCTCCTGGAAACCAGAGTTCAATTGCCGAACGAAAGCATCGCGATCTTCACGGAGGAGATGTCTCGCCTCTTCCGCCACGCCGACCCCGACATGTCTGAAGAAAAGAAAGTTAGGTTCTTGATGCGGGGCGTCAAAGAGCATCTATTCACCGGACTGATGCGCAACCCGCCCAAGACTGTGGCAGAATTTGTTTCGGAGGCGACAACGATCGAGAAGACGCTTGAAACGCGAGCCAGGCAATACAACCGCCGTGCGCTGACAAACTACGCCGAAGCTCAAGCTCTAGGCGCCGACGACCTGCACGAGACGATCAGAACAGTTGTACGGGAAGAACTACAGAAATTATTCCCAAGATCGCAGCCTCAGGTGACTTCAATCGCTGACATAGTTAAAGAAGAGGTTCAGCGATCACTGGAAGTGCCAGAAGTTGCGGCATCGCCTCAACCACAGCCGCACGCGATGACCTACGCCGCCGTCGCCCGTCGTCAAGGCCCCCCTCCGCGCTCGGGCGAGGGCCCCGTAACGCCGCAGTTCCGTCGTCCACCGCCGCCGCCGCCAGCACGCCCGCCCGTCGCCCAGCGCAGCTACCAGCGGAAGACGGACATTTGGCGCGCCCCCGACCACCGCCCGCTCTGCTATCACTGCGGGGAAGCCGGCCATGTCTACCGCCGATGCCCATACCGCGAGATGGGCCTACGAGGGTTCGCCGTCAACGCGCCACGTCCACAGCTTGGTGAGCGACCACGTGACATCGCCGGCTACCTTGCCGGAGCCCAGTGGCAACCACGACGAACCTCACGCTCGCCGTCACCAGGCCGCTACATCTCGCCACATCGCCGCCTGTATGCCGGCCCAACCCGGGGCCGATCTCCCAGCTCTTACCCGGGAAACTAAAAGCAGCAACCGATGGAGGTGCGGTTGCTGTACAACGCAATGCCGAAGATCCTCCGACGACGACGACGATTCGCGAATCATCACGACGAGATATCAGCACGCCGCCTAGCAACAGCCTTGACAACACATCGCCGCCGAACGAAGACCTTCCGAGGCGACGTAGCAGCAGCAGAGCAAGTTGACGCAGCCGTGATCCGACGCCACGAATTAACCGCAACGCCAGACGCCTGTCTACCGATCTAGACGTGCTCATCGATGGTCATAACGTCACCGCTCTCGTCGACAGTGGCGCCGACTATTCAGTTTTCAGTGGCGCGTTCGCCGCCAAGTTTAAGAAGGTGAAGACGGCCTGGCAAGGACCCGATATACGGACAGCGGGAGGCCACCAAATAACGCCGGCTGGAATCTGCACAGTCACGGTAAACAACCGCACTTACCCGGCGAGCTTCGTAATCCTGGAGCACTGCTCCAGGGACGTCATTCTAGGCATGGACTTTCTAAACCAACATGGTGCAGTCATCGACTTAAGGTCCAAGTCGATAACGCTTTCAACACACAAAGCGATACCGCCGGATACAAGCATCAGTTACCATACCTTGAGTGTGCTTAAAGAACAAGTCACCGTTCCGCCTCGCTCAAGCGTAATGATTTCCGTCGGTACCGAAGTGTCTGCAGACATGGAGGGCGTCATCGAGGGCGATCATCACTTACTGCTCGACCGTGACATTTGCGTCGCTAGAGGCATAGGTGAACTACGCGAAGGGAAAGCAAGAGTGATGCTCACGAACTTCAGCCACGAATATAAGCACATTAACAAAGGCACCACGGTCGCCTACATCGACAAAATAGTACAATCCAGCAGTGCTTTCGCCTTCACGGATTCTAGTGCACCTTCAACGACGACTGTAGTATCTGAACGAACTTTCGACGTCAATCAGAACCTTCCCAATCATAAGAAAGAACAGCTAAAAGCTCTGCTCCTGCAATACAAGGATTGCTTCTCGTCGTCGTCAAAAGTTTGACAAACCCCTGCCGCCAAGCACCGCATTATAACCGACGAATATGTCCGCCCACTCCGTCAGAGCCCGTACCGAGTTTCGGCGCGCGAACGCGAGGCCATAAGGCAACAAGTCGACGAAATGCTACGCGACGACATCATCCAGCCGTCCAAGAGTATGTGGGCGTCCCCCGTGGTGTTAGTGAAGAAGAAGGATGGAACCCTACGTTTCTGCGTCGATTATCGTCGCCTCAACAAGATCACGAAGAAGGACGTATACCCCCTCCCACGGATTGACGACGCCTTGGATCGACTCTACAACGCAAAGTATTTTTCGTCGATGGACCTCAAAACCGGCTACTGGCAAATCGAAGTCGACGAGAGGGACCGGGAGAAGACTGCCTTTATAACACCAGAGGGACTGTTCGAGTTCAAGGTCATGCCGTTTGGTCTTTGCTCGGCACCTGGGGCTTTCCAACGCGTCATGGATACAGTACTGGCAGGCTTGAAGTGGCAGACTTGCCTCGTCTATTCGGACGACGTCGTTGTCTTTGCTTCAAGCTTCGAAGAACACCTGCGGCGCCTTGAAACAGTTCTTCAAGCAATCAAAACCTCCGGACTCACGTTAAATCCCGAAAAGTGCCGCTTCGCATATGAGGAGCTCTTGTTTTTGGGCCACATCATCAACAAGTCTGGAGTGCGCCCCGACCCTCAGAAAACTGCGGCCATCTCCAACTTTCCTCCGCCCGCTGACAAGAAGGCAAGACCGTCATTGCGCCGAAGGTGTTCAGGCGAGGATTGGCGCCGTTTTTCTTGCAAAACGACATCCTCCTAAAGAAGAACTTCTCGCCTCTCCGAGCCAACTACCTCCTCGTGGTACCCTCAGCATTGCGTCCAGAGGTTCTGCAAGCTCTCCATGACGACCCAACGGCTGGACATCTAGGTTTTTCAGGCACTGTCGCGAGGATACAAGAAAAATACTACTGGCCTCGCCTCTCTGCCGACGTCGCCTATTACGTAAAGACATGCCGAGACTGTCAGCGACGCAAAACACCGCCGACAAGGCCAGCCGGACTTCTACAGCCAATTGAGCCACCTCGCCGACCGTTCCAGCAGATCGGGATGGACTTACTGGGGCCTTTTCCGACGTCGACGTCCGGGAACAAATGGATCGTCGTCGCTACGTACTACCTCACCCGCTACGCCGAAACAAAAGCCTTGCCCAAAGGCAGTGCCGCCGAGGTAGCCCGATTCTTCGTTGAGAACATCCTCCTGCTTCACGGTGCCCCAGAAGTCCTCATCACCGACAGAGGCACGGCCTTTGCGGCAGAACTAACTCAAGCCATCCTGCGGTACAGCCAGACAAGCCATCGCCACACCACCGCCTACCACCCGCAGACGAATGGCCTCACCGAGCGCCTAATAAAGACCATCGCCGACATGCTGGCAATGTACGTCGACGTCGAACACAAGACGTGGGATTTCATCCTTCCGTACGTGACCTTCGCATACAACACGGCCGTGCAAGAAACGACACACATGGCGCCGTTCAACCTGGTCTACGGAAGGAACCCGGCAACGACGCTTGACGCCATGCTACCAGACGTCGCTGACGAAGAAAATCTCGACGTTGCCACTTATTTGCCGCGTGCCGAAGAAGGTCAACAGCTCGCCCGCCTGCGCATCAAGAACCAGCAGAGGACCGACAGCCGACACTACAATCTACGACGACGCTACGTCGAGTACCAGCCCGGCGACCGTGTTTGGGTCTGGACTCCGATACGCTGACGAGGACTTAGCGAGAAACTGTTGCGTCGCTATTTCAGACCATATAAGATAATCCGACGTATTGGCGCACTGGATTATGAGGTCGTGCCCGACGGCATTTCACAATCACAGCGGCGCCGGGCATGACCTGAAGTCATCCATGTGGTGCGTCTTAAACCTTTCTACGCCCGCTGACGACATTAGGTACTTTGTTACTTTGTTATTGTTTTTTTTTTGTTTATTACGCATGGTTTTGTTTTCGCTTTCGTGTTTGTAGGATCGGGACAATGCCTTTTAAGGGGAGGGTATTGACACGTATACATGTTTATCTTTCACCGGTGGCCGCTTTCCACCGGCTAACAAATGTTAAACGTTATCGCTCGGCGCAGGACGCGCCTGTATCGGAAGTTTCTAGAACGTTATCGATGCTTCTTTCCGTTGCCTGTTTTCACCGACGCTTATGTTATCTGATTGTATGACCGACGCGAATTGTCTAGAACTTTCTGGAAGATACGCGGGCATCAGGGATTAATATGGAACCATAGAGAAAGAAATTCAACAAGAGGGGACACTCGGCAAAAACTGGCAACAGGAAACACGTCGCCATACGTCACGCTATACTTTTGACACCGAACGTTAACTGCCGCGAGCATCGAAAAAAAAGAAAATGAACTTGAGTTAACAGGCATTGATTTATTTTTAAAATTCTTTACCGCGAAATCTAAAACGTTTTGCGTATAAATGAACTTAAGCTTTGCGACTTATTTTCCTTGCCTTACCTAGCCTCAGGTCGATGACGCGCCAGTTACATGCGTCATCCGCCAGACACTCCCCCGAAGCCAGCGAGGATGGCTGCGCGCGCGTTTGAGCGCTCGCGCGCGGCGACGCGTCTGTCTCATTCTTTTTTTCTTTTTTAAATGTAACCTGGTTTATTGGGCTCTCGGCGTATTCTTGCGTTCATTCTGCACTGGGACAAGACACCACTGCACTATTGGACTACGGAAAGGTGAGAAATCTTGTTTCACAGTCTACGACGCAATTAGGCTTACGGCACGGGACCGAGACTTAAGACGCAGTTAGCGAAAAACAGCTCGGCCATCCTGGCGCAGTTAATTTGAGTAAATGAATCGTGCTGAGACATGTTTCCGACGCTTCCTAGGGGACTATTGTAACTTATTTCGGTTTTTGAGCCACACTGGCCGCACAGGGCGCCGTGTCGCAATTAGCGAGAACTCAGCCGTGGTGTGTAGTCTAGTGCATCTTGCTAGGAGAAGTTTGTGCCGCTTTCTCTGACGCCAGACACTACTGAAAAGTAATTTCGTTACTTTCTGGGGTACTTTTGAGGCACGCTGGCCGCACAGCGCGCCGTGACGCAGTTAGCGATAAGCAGCTCGGCCGTGGTGATAAAGTTAGTTTGGCGTGTAATGAATGTTAGAGGGACAAGTCTGTGACGTTTTTTGTGGCTCCGCAACAACATATACTTTCTTTCGGTACTCACGCCTGTTGAAAGCGCGATGGGCGATTGCCAAGAGTGATAACATGGGGTGTGCTGCTGGCGCCGGCAGAACGCGCGAACGACGAACATATCAGAAACTTGTAATTAGAAAATTACGTCTTCTAAAGGACTGAAAAAAGGCATTGCACCCACGCATTTGTCTTGAGTGCCTGTTGCGTCCGTCTCTGTGTATGTCGCGTACCGTCGCGTCGCCCGAGGCCAAGTTTTGCAAACGCGAAGTCGCTCGTGTATTTGTGCTGCCTAAGTGCAGGAAATAATGCCCGGAAATTGGGGAACGCTTGGAAATCAGATGTTTTCATATATGTTTGGGATGAGTCGGGTATTTTCTACGCCATGTATGTAAAAGCGAATCGCTTTTGTTTGTAATGCCGCCCATTCACCGCTTTCGCACGTTTCGCCTCGCAGTATTCCTATGTCTAAATACCAAAATGACTCATGCTTGTAACATGCTGTTACGTGCTTGCAAATGTAACATGCTTGTAATTTACTTTTTTTTCAGCTGGTACCGTCCGGTGTAGCTTCATACAGGAACTACTGCCTTACCTGCTGGTGTCACAACGTTGTATGAACGCACAAAAAGCGCGGAACGAGCTTTTATATAGAGCAAAATAAATATTTCCTCATTGCACAAAAGGTCTTGCGTCTACTTTGTGAAATTGCACATGGCACAGATTCGATGGGACTTTACGAGATCGTTCGCAATCATTTTTACTCAATAATAAACCGATTCTGCACGAAGAGCAAAAAAAAAAAAAGAAAAAAAAGGAAAGGGGGGGGGCGCAGCCGGCGTGCTAGCTTGCGTTCAAAATACGCGCGCCCAAAACCGAAACCGGAAGTGATGCAAGTGATCGACACCGACCGCTTGGCACGCTGCAGTCAATTCGGCCGCTGGGCCCTATGGGAGTGTCCCCTCTTGTTGAATTCCTTTCTCTATGCTGGAACATAGCCTCCTCTATAACTTTTGTGCCTGCGCGGTCGGTCCCTCACCGCCGTCCCCTGAACGCCTCGGCGTTCCCCTAGGGGCGCTCGCGTCCCATAATAGCTCACTCGGCGTTCGCTGCAACAGCAGGTGCACACCGCTACGCTGCGGTTTTCCCGCCGCGTGCAAAATTAGTTTACCGTGCTTGTTCTAAAACTCTGCTTGCCAGTTGATGTTCTTTCTAGTGTGGTGCGTGTCCCCAAAGTGCTTTGCTAACTGCAGCACTCACTGAGACAGCCGTGCCTGTGTGCGCTTTCTTCCAGCTTTTGGTCGACTCGGGTAAGTTCTCTGTTAAATGTGTTACATCGTAAAGAAAATTCGCTTGTTTCAAGGCAACATGCCTAAAAGTGGTATTTTTGTTGTGTGCAGCCCTACCGATAAAGAGAAAAGGCGGCTGTCCAAGCTCAGAAGTTTGGTTGCGCCCCGAATGCTGCACAATGCCGTATACTGCTGCGTACCGCACTGCAAATCATGGAGCGGCCGGAAAGAAACCGGAGTATCATTCCACGAAATTCCCAGTGACCAAGAACTTCGCGAAAAGTGGCTTAAGGTAATCTCGAGAGACAACTGGACCCCAAATAGCACATCTTGTTATTCCACTGTTTGTAGCCGACACTTAATTCGTCCCGTCCGACTTTAAAGAAGGGTGCACGACACGAAGACTGAAGAAAGGCGTTGTGCCCAGCGTCTTCCAAGAGTATCCATCATATTTGCAGCCTCGAAAGCAAACAGAAAGAAGCGATGCAGCCCTCAGGAAGCGTACCACGACCCTCGAGGAGCATCTCGACAGGGGGAAGACGTTGCTCCCAACAACAGATGTTGCTGCACTAGCAATGGTTGGTGGATATATCGCACGAAAAATCCACGAAACCATTTCCTGTGATGAATACTTAACTCTAGTAACGAAACCAAACACTTCTACGCCATCGGATGCCTTAATTAGGCACCAGGACAGAGGTGGACTCCTCTATCCGTCTGCTGAGCTTGTAATGGTTCTGTATTCGCTAAAGAAGTACCTGGAAGTTTTCCTCGCAAAAGCGAGAAAGATGAAGCAGCCACTAAAGGCTGCCGTTGACAACGCCGCGAAAGTACTTCAGAATTAAACGTGAACAACTCAAGTGGTCAGCCCCAGGCCATCATGAAAAACTCTTGGACGTTGTGTTTATGAAGTTTCTCCGTCCACTTTTTGTGAACTTCGCGACGAGCGCGACTGACAAACACGACTTTGCGAAAGATTTCCACGCCAAACCGTTGTCTCGAAAAGTGCTGAAGCTATGAGCGCGAAATCAAATATAAAAGTTCGCATTGCATTCCGCATACAGTGTTTGTGTTGAAAATTTTATGTGTGCACCCTATTTAGCGTATACGCATAGTCTAATGCCATGAAGACGTTTCTAGACGATCACCAATGCAAGCGTGCACATAGCCCACGTCGTCTGCTGTTGATGATGATGATGATGATTTATTGGCATCCCCTTTGAAACGGGGTGGCGACAAGTAGTCACCTAGCCTGCTTGATTTAATCAGGTATACTACACATGTTCTTTATCTAGCATTTTTGTATACCTTTTTCAAAAATTTAGCTTGTACCGCTGCCTACGATTTTAAGAGATCAGGTTGTATCCATCTTTTCCCTGCTTTTTTTCCACCAGTACTCTAATCGTCTCTTGCTGATATCTACGGCTGATCTGTTTAGGTTTCCTTCCACTTTAAACCCAAGCGCTTCTGGGAGTTGCACGTTACCTACGGTTCTCGCTGGGTAGATCCCATCGCATTCCATTAGGATGTGCTGAGTGGTCTCTGGATCTTTACTGCAGCATACACATGTCTCATCTAGTTCCGAATATTTGTTCCGATATGTTTTCGTCCTTAGGCAACCGGCTCGAGCCTCAAATAGCAAGGCACTGCCCTTTGTGTTATCGTAGAGATTTTCCCTTCTAATTTCTTTCTTCTCATTCTTGTAAATCTCCATTGTCCTTTTCGTTTCCATTCTTTGCATCCAATTCACGGTCTCTATTTCTCTCACTTTCTTTCTGATGACCCCTGGTTGTCTATTTACAGTTTCGATTATCCTGTACTTGGTTGCCAACTTACTTGACCTCTTCCTCCATTCTGTGTCCACGCTTTTCATGTAGAGATACTTGTGCATTTTAGCCGCCCATTTATTTTCATCCATGTTCCTGAGCCTTTCTTCAAAACTAATTTTGCTTTGTGCTTCTCTGACTTCAAAAGAGGCCCAACCCATGTCTCCATGCACTGCCTCATTTGTCGTATTACCGTGTGCTCCCAAAGCCAACCGGCCTACTGATCTTTGGTTAACTTCCAAACCCGCGAATGTATCCGATTTTAAGCATATAATGGCATTTTCGAATGTTAGCGCTGGCACCATTACTCCTTTCCAGATTCCACGCACCACCTCATACTTATTGTGACCCCACAGTGCTCTGTGTTTCATTAATGATGCATTCCGCTTCCCCTTTATTTTCAGATTATCTTGGTGGTTGCTTGAGTAATTCTTTCCTTCGTTTATGTGTACGCCGAGGTACTTATTTTGCTTCACTATGGGTATTACTTGCTGTTGAATTGACACCACGAAGTTACTCGTGTGTTCGTGTGTTACTCGTGTGTTATTGTGGGATCGGAGCGGCTTCTAGCGGCAAGCACCGGAACTATGACGGACGGACGGCGCCTGTGTATTCCGCGCCAACGCGCGGGCACGAAAAGTATAGAGGAGGCTATGGCTGGAACCTTCGATGACTCAGGCATAAAAGCCGACGCGCTTCGCCGCTGATCAGATTTTCGACGACCGCCGACTGTGTTCGCCGCTTTCGTTGTGCTTTGAGTGTAGCTTGCTTTTGTGGGCACAGGTTCGCCCAATAAAGAATCAGTTTCTTCATACACAGTTTTACGACTGCTTACTTCAGCGTCACTACTACGTGGCAATATTGCGTCTCTTGCCGAGCGGAAAGTCATTGAAGAAAACGTCGACGACATGCTGCAACGGAAGATAATACGCCCCTCCGGTAGTCCTTGGTCATCCCCCGTCGTTCTAGTTCGGAAAAAGGACGGCTCTGTGCGGTTTTCCGTGGATTACCGGGCACTCAATAAGATCACGCGTAAGGATGTATATCCTATGCCTCGCATAGACGATGCCTTGGGTTCACTGCAGAATGCCGAGTACTTCTCGAGTCTTGATTTGCTCGGGCTACTGGCAAATACCTATGCATGAGGACGATAAAGAAAAATTTCAACACCAGATGGGCTATACGAGTTCAATGTAATGCCATTCGGCCTCTGCAATGCACCCGCAACATTCGAACGCATGATTGACACTATTCTGCGAGGCATGAAGTGGAAGACTTGCCTGTGCTATCTGGACGACATTGTTGTTTTCTCTTCCACCTTCTCTCAACACCTGCAATGCCTGGCCGAAGTTCTCACGTGCCTTGCCAACGCTGGTCTATACAGCAGAACACGAAAAAGTGCCGTTTTGCCAGCAAGACAATTAAGGTCTTGGGTCACATTGTGAGCAAGTACGACATTCGTCCAGACCCCGGTAAGGTTTCTGCGGTTCTTCACTTCCATCGCCCCGAAAGGGCCAAAGATTTGCGCATTTTCCTTGGCCTCGCTTCTTATTTTCGCCGCTTTATACGTGACTTCGCCTCAATAGCTGCACCGTTGCACAAGTTACTCGGTTCTGGCGTTGCCTTTGAGTGGTCTCCTGAATGCGAATCAGCGTTTACCCATCTGAAAAACGCCCTCACATCTGAACCAGTACGTACTTCGCCATTTCGATGAAACCGCACCCACACTCCTGCATACGGACGCTAGCGGTCATGGCATCGGTGGTATTCTCCTACAGCGAGATGAGTCTTCACATGAGAGGGTCGTCGCTTACGCAAGCCGCGTACTGACGAACACCGAGAAGAATTATACCATCACTGAGCAGGAGTGCCTAGCTGTCGTTTGGTCGGTACAGAAATTTCGACCGTATCTTCACGGCCGCCATTTTACCATCGTTACGGACCACCATGCCTTATGTTGGCTTTCCACGCTCAAGAACTTGACCGGACGCCTTGGTCGCTGGATTATCCGTGTGCAAGAATACGACTTCACTATTATCTACAAGTGTGGTAAAAAGCATGAGGACGCAGACGCGCTTTCTCGTTGCCCGCTTCCTACGACGCCATGCCATGGTTCCGCTCCGGCCTTCCGCGACAAGCTTTCGGACCGTCCTTCCCCGCATGTGTTGTCCTTAACCGCTATTGACCAGATTCCTTCTGATGACCATGGATCGCTCATATCTCACCAACTCGCTGACCCCTACTGTCGACGCATCATAGACCGCATTCAGGGAGCTTCGCGCCCACCCAACGCTCGCCTTCGTCGACAGCTCACGCAATTCAAGCTCGACAACTGCGCCGTGTACCGCCATATCTATCACCCTGATGGTCAACGCTGGGTGCCTGTTCTGCCTCGCTCTCTTCGCGCTAATGTTCTTAAGGCCTATCAAGACAACATGAATGCTGGTCATCTTGGTTTTCAGAAAACATGCGACCGCATCAAAGGTCGCTTCTACTGGCCTGGCTTATCCACTAGTTTAGCGCGGTACGTCGCTTGCTGCGCCATTTGCCAGCTTCGAAAACTACCAACGTCAGGTCAAAGCGGAGAGCTCCAACCAGTCCCGTGTCCGTCGGCACCATTCGAAGTCGTTGGTATTGATCTGTATGGTCCCCTTCCCACGACTCTCACCGGCAATCGATGGATAGTGACAGCCGTCGACAACTTGACACGTTACGCCGAAACAGCTTGCGTGACTTCGGCGTCGGCTTCTAAAGTGGCTGCACTTATACTTCAAGCATTAATCCTGCGTCACGGTGCCCCTCGTGTCATCCTGAGCGACCGTGGAAAGGCATTCCTTTCCCAAATCGTAGCCGAATTGCTCCGAGCCTCCGGCACCACCCACAAGACAACCTCGACTTACCACCCTCAAACCAACGGACTAACTGAGCGCTTTCATCGCACGCTCTCCGACATGATAGCCATGTATATTCAACCAGACCACACAAACTGGGACGCAATTTTGCCATTCGTGACTTTTGCGTACAATACCGCCGTACAACGCACAACTGGTTACTCGCCATTCTACCTCGTATATGGCCGTTCGCCCTCTTCTTTTCTTGACGTATCTTTCTTCTCCGCCCCGGTCACTCTAGCTGCATCATCTAGTTAACAATATATATCACGCCTCCTCCATTGTCGCCAGCTCGTTTGCATCAACACTGAAGCAAGGCAACATGACCGCAAGAACCTCTATGACGCATCCCACCGCGCAGTGTTTTTCCGCCCGGGCGATGAAGTGCTACTCCGGACACCAGTTCGCACTCCTGGCTTATGCGAAAAGTTTCAGTTTCGGTTCATAGGCCCATACAGAGTCTTAGAGCAGACTTATCCTGTTAATTATCTCGTCCAACCTATTGTGGTTCCAACTGACCGCCGCCGTCGCGCTGCCGAGATTGTCCACGTCTCTCGCATGAAGCCTTTCACAAGGCGTTCGCCGTCCCTTTAAGTTGCGGCCAGGCTGGCCGCTCGCACGCGGGGGAAATTAGTGTTGGAATTTCTCAGTCACTTCTTCGTTGGCTGCAGATGTTCATCATCATATCGGCTTCTTCGTCTTCATCGCTTGTGGGGACTCATCTTGAGACTGATCTGTGCCTTGAGTGTGATCGGTCCGCCGCGTCTTCGCGGCGTATTAAAGGTCGTGCTAACACTACGTCGCATAATAATAATTCATGTGGGCATTTATTAGTAGTATTAATTATTTCTCATCTGTACATGATGATCATCATATGGGGCTCTTCACCATCGCTTGTGGGGCCTTTTCTCTTGAATGTGACCTGTGTTTTCGGCGTGGTCGGATCGCCGCATCTCCGACGCGTATTAAACGTCATTATAACTGCTGCGTCACAGTCAAGCTAAAGTGATAGATTAATGCTCGAGGACGCCTAAGGCGTCAATATTAATGCGACCTAAGTTTTAGTGATCAAGAAATTGAGGCAAATGCAGGACAGGATTTGCGACTCACGAGGGACATTCAAGTACTTGCGCGATGACGAAGGCACTTTTCATTTTATTGCTGCCGCTTCTCCACTTCTCGTAATAAAAAGATATTTGCATAAGACGGAAGAAAATGCTGCTTGTCAAGTTCTATTTGATGTTTAGAAAAAACAACAGGCAAGAGTTGATAGCACTGTTGGGAGCGGGTTAGAGTTTAGGCCGGTGATCCTTCAGCCAGAGGGATGAGTACGTCTGGGAGTAAGAGCGATAGAAAAAAAAGGGTCTCTTCTACATATTTGCAGTGGCTCTAAATATGGAAGCCCACTCCATGGGAGAGCACTTTGAAAGTCTCAGCTCACTACATGTCTGAGCACATATCAGAACACGTCAGCACACCCCACTGCACTCAATGTGTCTCCTTATAAAACATTCGTCTTCCCTAGTTGACCCGACTAGGGAATCAGATGACCTTGATGCGGCCAATCAGAGGGGTCGTATTGTTCACTGAACTCCGCCTCTAATGTTGCACGTTCGAAGCAAGGACGAGGCAATCCGGAAAAAGGGGGTTGACACTCCTTCCACGAAAGGCGGTGAGTTAGTTTCTTGCCCTCCGACGGTTATCTTGCCAGGGTTGGGAGAATGGACTTCACGCTAATTCCCGCTTCTAACTAAGGGTGGCGGTTGTGGTAGGTCGCTTCTAAGTGAGCTTCTTTGTCATCGTGTCACTGCCGGTGTCAGGCCACATCGCCAGGTAGGAGGCCGCTGATGAATGGGGTAGAATCGGGGTAAGCACCCAAAGAATGTGCACTGCCGAGTTGGGGCGCTTGTTTGCCCGTCTCGTCGGTGTCGGGGACTGTCGCCATCTGGGCGACGCTGATGAAATCGCCTGCCTCGATGGGAAACAATCAAATAATGCGCCCGGCCGATTCGAGACGCAACAGACTCCTCCCCCGCCAGAAGATCCGACGTGAGGGTGACCAGCTGTCAGGTTGCCCGAAGCGTGGGCGGTCAGTCGTGAACTCGGGGTTTCTTCTTGAAATGATTGCCGATGACGCACTCGAGCATCACGTCCCAGCATTAACCTCGTTGGGGCCTTCTTTCTGGGAATGCGCAAGCACACACACGAACCACAGGGCACAGGAAAGCGCCTTGCTCGCACCGAGAGCCATCGGGTCTAGCAAAGAAACCAACGCACCTGCCCTTATCTAATAATAGCACCAAAGCAGCCATCAAATCATTAAACCTTTGCTGAAGCCCACAATTTTGAGATTAGACCAGGATTCACAACTTTCTAGACACCTCCAATAGAGAAGAGCATTTCATTCCTAGTGACAAAGCACCACATAGCGCTCAAGCGCCCGAAACCTCTTCCATCCACCAGGCTTCGCTTGACCCAATAATTTGGACCCAAAATTTTGTGCCGCGAAAGCGAGCTCTCATGAACCTCTGAGTTCACCAAAAGCAGATCGTCATGCTGCAGAGAGCAAAGTTACAATACTTGAAAGTGCTCTAAATAAATGATAAATTAAATCTCATACGCAGCACAAACGCAATGAACAGTCTTGCATCCGCTAGTATCGCACGTACTAGTGCCCCTCAGAGCCACATTAGCATCATGGATGTACTGTCAGAGTCGCTTTAACTTTGCGGAACATACTCACATGTAATACGTGCGAATCACGCACTAACAATTTCTTTCTCTGGTCCATATAGGACACACACTAAAGAAAAAAGAATCCGGCGTAAATTACACGCTAACACTACAAGACTCGCGAACATTTCTAAAAAGTGAAGTGATAATCAAGCGCGCCACTACAGGCTTTAAACCGATAATCTGGACCTGACACTGCAAGCGTATCTCCTACAAAAAAGAAGTCTATCTCCTTAAAAAGGAATGACACGTTGAAAAATGCTTCACAAACATTTATGCGCGCGCAAACCATCTACTTCGGTATATTGCTGAGCTTCTAAAATAAACGAAGAAAAAATAAGCTGGAAATATGATTATCTAAACGATCTCTAGTCCCAGAGATCTCGAAATATTTGACCAAACAGTAAAAATAAACAAACAAACAAATTGTTGTTTCCCCAAAACCAGAATTGCCTCTTTTCATTCCGAGTAGCCCACCGGTTGCGACATATCTTTAAGCCGAACTCAAAGCGGGCGCGGTCTGAAAACTTGTCTTGTTAACGAGGAAATACAAAGGGCACGTAGATTAATCTCCTCGCTGCCCACCTCCAACATTTTACAAACAGGCAGCATGCCTTTTAGGCATCGCACTGCGATTTCACTGCCACGCATGGCCAATTCGCGTCGCCTTACCGGCTCGCTCAACCGAGTCATGCCTAATACACCTCGAAAAGAACCGAACGAGGGGGAACATAATTGCCCCCTTCGCGCCACCTTCGCTTTTGTCCGCCTTCACGCCGATCGGCCCTTTCTTTTCTTTCTCGTCCGGTGGTTCGGACGCGCCCTGTCTGGAAACATTCCAAGGAACAAACACGCCGTTCGAACTTTTTGACTGCGCTCCCCACTGGGCTTAGCGCCTTCATTCGGCCGCGTTGCCCTGTCTGCCGCATTCCTAACTTTGCGATGCCGCTTCCTCCTAGCACGTTTACTAGTGCTCATTTTCAAGCCTTCCGCTCGAATCTCCTGCTGACTGGCACGTATATCGTCTGTTACGATTTCCATCTCGACCGCACAGTCTGAATGATTTTCAGGTAAATCATTCCTTTCAATGCTATCTCGACGGGCGGAGAGCTTCAAACACTCAGGGACAATGCAGCAATTTTCATTTGCTAAAGGTAGCTCGTATACATGGGAGCTGTCCACAACTGCACTTCCCTGACTACATTGTGCATTAGAGCACTTTTCTGACCGATTGATCTCTGCAGTGGTGCTCTTGTTTCACGAAACTGTGTCACTTTGGACACCTTCGTGATGTACTCCCCGGATAACTGTGCCAAATCGTCCACAGCTGGCCTAGCTGCTTCTCTAGTATTTCATTGGCACAGTAACTCGTCGCGCTCAATTCGGTCCCCATTAACGGGCTTCTCAACAACTACGTCATGGTCTACAGATCTGACATCACCTAGGAACGTACATTTAGGCTCATTGGGATCAGCCTCTCTTTCTACCATCGGTAGAACCATGCGCGCGACTTCTTCACACTTTCTGTGCGATATTTATGCGGGTGCCTGAAATACCTGCTGCTCCACTTCAAGACTCCGTTCCAATCTTTCAACCTCTTGATTGAGAGCTTCTATCACTTCGTATTGCTGCCTAATCCAGTCCTGTCTTTTCAACTCCTGCTCATGTTCAATTGCTTCCTGTTCCTGTTCTTTTAGAATTAAGTTGCCGAAATATTCAACGTATTCCTGATCACTGTTGCTTTCTAAATGGCTCTAATTTCGGCTTTTGATTTATCCTGTATGTCTACGTCGAGGTCTTCACACAACCGCAACAAGCTAGCTCTCGTCAAACTCATGAGGTCCATGGTCACTACTTTAGGCTTTGGCTCAGCTATTCCGCAATATATACTTGCTGCGAAACCCGCACAAATCACAATACAAGTAAAATAAAAACAGCTCGAACCTCTTGGCAAGAAATACAAAAAATGTGGTTGATCCCTCTTATATAGGAATCGGTATAGAACACGAAAGTGAAACGTGTCTTCACAGAAGTAGTGTAATGTTTATTGCACATTGATATATAATGTCTATTGGTGTTTTGTGGCTAAAGCGCCCTTAGGCGTTGATGCACCCACGCTGACGCCTGGTGGCACGTCTCCTCCATCACGACTACCAACGTCGATGACCATGAGCAACCGTCGTGCATATGGAAGCTGCACTACGCTGCACACGCTAGCACAACGCGAAAGACGAAGCACGTAACTGACACACTAATACAACGCGCAAGACAAAGCACGTAACTGAATCGTCACCGAGTCAAATCAGCGCGTACAGCGCGTCGTAATTGCAGCCTCCGCGATCAACTTCAGAAACATTTTCAGAGCTAATTGCGGAGGCCACGCTCCGCTGTGCTGAGTACGGTGAACGCCACCTAGGTGGCGTTGGTAGTGCTTCTTGATGCCAGCGTCCCTTCGAATGCTGGCATCGAGGCGTCGTAGTACTGAGACCACCGAAGCGTTCACTGTCGGTGCGCGTTAAGGCCGGAATACATGGAGCGAATAACCGGCGTCCGAGCGAAGAACTTCGTCGGGCGGCGAACGTCCGACGGCCGGCGTCAAGAAATTTGCCGTCCGCAGCCGATCTGCCTGTCCAAACATTTTCGTCGGGCGAACGCCGCCGCCGGAAGCGTCTAGCGCGCAGCGGTGGACGACAGCCAATCAGGAGGCACTAGTTCCGGTCGCAATGCATGCTGGTGTTTCGCGCGCGCGCGCCTTTTCGCGTCGTCTGCAATCGCGTTGGTGTTGCCGTGTCTGCATGTCTCTGCACCGATTGAGTAGTTCCTAGTATGATCTCTCAGGAATCGCGTTGTATTTGTACATCCCATATCCGCTGATCTGCGAGGAAACAGACAAGCAGTGCAAGCTCTCTACAACAACCTTCAACAGAAATCTTCTGATCTCAGAGGCCACATGCTGTCGTCATGCCTATCTCCCGACTTCCCCGATAGATGGCGTTGGCATCGGATATTTCTTTCGCTAGGCTTAGACGCGTTCGAAACGAGAAGCGATCTCGAAAACTACTCAAGGTTATCCATAATACTCTGTCGTCGAAGCGGCCTGAGACTAAGCGAAAGCCGTTTACGCAGTCATTTGCTTCCAACTAAGTGAATTCTACAAGGACAACGCCAAATTCAGTTCGAAGCGGGCGGCCGGGACCGCCGCCAACACGGCGGCCAACGCGCGGCGGCGTTCGCCGCATGTATTGCAACACAGCAAACATCCTGCGTCGTGTCGCCGCGTCGTTACTTGACGCGTGAAGTTCGTCGAGAAAGTTCGCTCCATGTATCCCGGGCTTTAGTGTCATAATGCAGTACTTCTCTTTTCTGCTCATAGGCGGCGGCACCGCCCCGAGCAAGAGCGCGGGTACACGGAGGAGTGTTAGATATATAAGGCGCGTCTGTGTAGCTCTCTGCGAATGCGTTTGTGGCGCAATGGGTTAAACGCTCGGCGATCTATCGTCGCGGACCGAGAGGTCGTGGGTTCGATTCCCAAATTTTGCATGTTTGTGGAACTTTTTCTTCTGGTTTCTTTCTTTGTATTATGTTCTATGACGTATTTCCGTGACGGAAATACGTCAGTGAAGTCTTGGTGGACCCCGGAATAAAACACTTTCGTGTTAAAAAAACTACCAGCTGTTCAATTCTGTTTTCCCAAGAGAGTTTGAAGCCTGGAAAATATAGCAGAAACCAAACACCTATAGAAAGAAGTAGCACCAAGTCCCCAAGTTCTCCTCCACCGCATCGAATCATTTACAAGAAGATGTTAATCCTGGGCCGCCCTTAACTGATTACGATTCCGGTAGGACTCTACGTCCCAATTACTTCCACAAAAGTATGAGGCCTGGCTTTAGTAGCTGGTTCAGATCAATGCTGAAAGCTGCTTTCTGCTGAGATGCGCAACAACCACAGTATCAAAATGGGCAGTTGTACACCCTCTATCGGTTTTTAGAAAGTCTAGGCTAAAAGATCCGATGACTCAAGTGCTAAGCCAGGCACTCACCCTGTACCGTGCAGTCATGATGCGCTGCGTTCACCCAGCCGCTCGCGAACCAGTTGGCGATTGGCGTTGACTGCAGGTTCCATCTTGCCGCGGTCATCCAGTCGCTCGCCAATCAGTTGTTGGTGACTGGCGTTGGCGGCAGGGTCCATCTCACCACGGCGATTCAGTTGTTCGCGAACGAGATGCCGGCGACTGACGTTGGCTGAAGGGTCGATCTCACCGCGGCCATCCAGTTGCTCGCGGCTCGGGGTTAGGATTCATCTCACCGCTGCCATCCAGTTTGTTGGGAATGGGTTAGCGTTTAGGCCGGTGATCCTTCAGCCAGAGGGATGAGTACGTCCGGGAGTAGGAGCAATAACAAAAGGTTTATTCTACATATTTACAGTGGCTCCAAATATGGAAGCCCACTCCATGGGAGATCACTTTGCCAGGGTTGGGAGAATTGCTTTCACACTAATCCCCGCTTCTAACGAAGGGTGGCGGTTGTTGTCGGTCGCTTGTAAGTAAGCTTCTTTGTCATCGCGTCACTGCCGGTGTCGGGCCACGTCGCCAGGTAGGGGCCGCTGATGAATGGGGTGGACTCGGGGTAAGCACCCAAAGAATGCGCACTGCCGAGTTGGGGCGCTTGTTTGCCCGTCTCGTCGGTGTCGGGGACTGTCGCCGTCTGGGCGACGCTGATGAAAGGGCTTGACTCGATGGCAAACAATCAAAGAATGCGCCCGGCCGATTCGAGACGCAACAGCACTGAAAGGGAAGAAACTAGCTTCCATCTGAACCCAAGCAAGCTGCTTGTGGCATTAGATGAAAGAAAAGATGATCAGGATGCTTATTTGCACAGATTTGAGACAGTTGCTAAAAGCCAGAATTGGCCAGAGGATCAATGGGCCACTGCGTTGAGCACGGGTTTGAGTGGAGAAGCACTTAGTCTGTTCAGTAGGCTGACGCCAACCGATGCTTCTAATTACGGAAGGGTGAAAGCTGCTCTACTAAAGAGATTTAGGTTCACCGTAGAAGGCTTCCGAGATAAGTTTAGGACTGGAAAGCCCGCCGATGGCGAGACTGCCATGCCATTTGCCGCGCGGCTCAGCCACTATTTTGATAGGTGGAACGAACTTTCAGAGACTGCACAGGAGTACGGTGCGCTTAGAGAGCTTGTGATCAATGAGCAATTCCTCATCAGTTGCCACCCGAGCCTGTGACTATCTGAAAGAAAGGAAAGCTAAATCTCTTCAAGATATGTTGGAACTGGCACACCAATTTCTGGAAGCACAGGGAGGCACCAATCTCTCTAACATCAAAGAAGAGGAGCCAGATGACGCAAAGAAACCTGCATCCGATGAAAGGAGAAACCCTCAGAAACCTGTCCCGAGATGTTATCTTTGTAACCGACTGGGCCACCAGGCTAGCAATTGTCGGACCAATTTTACGCGCCCCATCGAGGTCAAATGTTTTAAATGTGGGCGAACTGTGCAGGCGCTTACGACCGTAGTGCAGGAACTGCGCGTAGAGATAGCCGAATTGCGCGCACATCTAAAGGAGGAACGAAGCCGAAACAAACCATCAGCGTAAGAAAGTTCGCCCGAACCCCGAACACCGCCACAGTCACCGCAGCGCGCGTCCGCTGCCTCGGTAGTGCAGGAGACCGTCGAGGAAATGACCACCGATTCGCCGCCCGAGCCGAACCCGACAGCCCAACCGATCGATGCGCGAGTAACAGCCTGCGAAAAAGGTATTCATGAAAACCGGCAAGCCATCCAAGAGCCACATATGCAAAGGGAGAAGGGCTTCGTCGAGATCCGACAGATGATAACGCATCTGCACGAGGCTTTCACCCCTCTGCTAAACGATCAACGCCACAAGAAGCCGCGAGTTTATTCACACAGAGAGGCAGCCCTCCAGCAAATGCTACAAGAGGATCAAAATGGCCAGAAAACCGAATGATCAGAATGGAGGCATCACCGTTTGGCAGTGGAATTGTCGTGGCTTCACTCGCAAGAGGGCGACGCTGCTGCAGTACATTGCCAAACAAGACACACCACCGGATGTAATAGCCTTACAGGAAACAGGGAAAACAGTTGACGTTCCGTCCAGACTTCGGAACGTCGAGTGGGAAAAGACTAACGCGACGCTAGAGAGCGACCACTTCATACTCGACATCTCGGTACACCTGGGAAACTTCCCAAGAAGAAAGATACGCTCCACCAAAATCACGGACTGGGCAAAGAGCCGGAGCGAAAGAGAAACTCAAGAAGCCCAAGCGATAACCGATCTTGAGGCCTGGGTTAGAGAATTGCAGGAATCGGTAGCCAAACACTCCAAGGAGGTTGCCCTCACCCCGGACAATCCGGAAGTGGATCCGTGCCTCTTACACATGTGGGAAGCGCGCCGCAGTCTGCTTAGAAGATGGCGAAGGCAGCGGCACAACCGCAAGCTAAAAATACGCATCGCGAAACTAACGGACGAGGCAGAGCGCTATGCAGACCAACTTGCATTACAGAACTGGGACCAGTTCTGTAACTCTCTCCAAGGAACGCTGGGCACTGCGAAGACGTGGACCATACTCAGACATCTCCTAGATCCGACCCAGAGCAAGAGAGAAAGCAAGCACACGATGAGCCGAGTACTACACAACTTCGGAGGCACAGACGGTCAGCTATTGTGTGCCTTACAAAGTAGATATATTGGCCAGCCGATACTTGGTGCAAAGCCAGCGGCTGACTACGCCGGACTGGAAAACAGGGAGCTCGACCGGGACATAACGCGTTCCGAGCTGACACGAGCGATCCCAAGACTCACTCGAAACACCACTCCTGGAAAGGACGGAATCACCAACAAGTTGCTACGTACCTGGATGATTCAACCGTGCAGGCAATACTGGAACTGCGTACTGGAGCAGAGGGACCTTACCCCCGGAATTCAAGCATTCGGAGATTACGCTGATACCAAATCCAGGAAAAACGCCCTGCCTGGAGAACCTAAGACCCATTTCGCTTACGTCTTGCCTCGGTAAATTGATGGAACGTGTTATCTTAGACAGGCTACAGACGCATCTCGAAGGACGTCAACTGATGACGAACACGATGTTTGGTTTTTGGCCCAACTTGTCAACGCAAGACATGCTTCTGCAGCTGAAAAAGGAAGTATTGACTGCAGCAACGCCGTGCTGCCCAAAAGCAATCCTCGCACCAGACCTAAAGGGAGCTTTTGACAACGTGGGGAACGAAGCCATACTAACCAATCTCAGTGACACGAATTGCGGCCGACGAACGTACACCTACGTGAGGGCTTTTCTCACAGATCGCACAGCCACAATAGGGCTGGGAAATGTGAGGCCACAGCGAATAGACACACCTAATAGAGGAACGCCACAAGGAGCAGTGCTGTCGCCGACACTTTTCAATGTGGCCATGATGAAGCTCCCAGTCCTACTCCAGAAAATACCGGGGATCAGACATGCCTTGTACGCAGATGATATCACAATATGGACGGTCGGAGGGTCCATAGGAGAAGAACAAGAGGCATTACAGGAAGCAGTAGACGTCGTAGCAAGCTACGCGGAGACATGCGGACTGCAATGCGCGCCGGAGAAGTCGGAGCTCCTCATAATCGAGAAGCGCTCACGAGGACGATCAACAGCCCCGGCACCAACCATCCACCTGCGAATAGGTCTTAGAGAAATTACCAAGGTAGACAGACTTCGGATCATCGGCTTACACTTACAAAAGGACGGGGGTGGAGGATATGCCATACAGAAGCTACAACACACGACCACGCCGATCTTGCGCATGATTCAACGAATTACTAGCAGGAAGAGGGGACTCAAGGAACAGGACCTTATACGACTAGTGCAGGCTGTGATTGTGAGCCGCATTGGGTACTCGGCACCATATTTAAATTTTAGTAATGCGGAAGTGGAGGCACTCGACCGGCTGGCAAGGCGTATAAGCAAGCGCAAGGACTCCCACCCGGAACGGCTACTTTTCGCCTCGAGGAGACAGGGGTGTACAACAATGCACGGGAAATCATAGAGGCCCACCTGGTAAGCCAGAAGGAAAGACTACTACGCACAAGATCGGGACGCTGCGTCTTGGAGCGTCTTGGATATTCCGTACGGAAGACCAGCGCACTGACCAAAATCCCAACGCGAATACAGGAAACTATGCACGTCTCACCGATCCCCAGGAACATGACCCAAACTTCCACATCGGACGGAAACAAGCCCGAGCGCAGGCGCTCGCGAGAAAGTATGGAAACCACACCAATGTCTTGTACGTAGACGCGGCCAGCACCGCAAGAAGCACCACATTCGTCACCAGCGTAGTCGATAATCACGTGACCGAAAAAAATGCGTCGTAGGTTTCCAGAGTGAGCGCTGCGGAGGCAGAGGAACTAGCGATAGCGTTAGCCATCACCACGAAACCCCACTGGAATTGCGTCATAGTTCTGACGGACTCTCAGACGGCATGCAGAACGTCGAGGACGTGGGCTGGGAGAACACCGCTATGGAGTTTGGCAGCGATCACTACATTCTCGAGACCCACTTCAAGGTGGCTCGGAGTAGGGTCAGGGAATTCACCTTCGTCGATTGGGACCATTTTCGCAAGATTTGGGATATTCCAGGGCCAAGATTTCCAGGGCCGCACAACGCATTCTGAATGGACAGCACGAGCTGCCACCATACATACAAATCGTGTGGACTCCGGGGCATGAGTCCTTACGCGGCAATCAGCAGGCACACGCCTACGCCCGAGCGCATGCACCCCGGGAGCCGCGAGATGACTGCACCGAGCAGTTCCAACCAGAGCCCATACCATTAACCTGCACGCACATCCTACAACACTATCGCTTTTCACGAACACTACCCCCACCGCATAATGCTCTGACGCGAGAGGATGCTGTAATATGGCGAAAACTCCAAACAAACACATATCCACATTTGAGTCTTTACCACGCCATACACCCTGCGCTGTATTCCTATAAATGTCCACACTGCGATCAATGTGTAACGCTTTACCACATGGTATGGGCTTGCGCAAACACACCACAGCTCACACCCATAACAAACCCCACCACACGGCAATGGGAGGCAGCGCTGTCCAGCTCCGACTCGACGGACCAGCTCAACTTGGTCAACCGGGCGAGAAGGGCAGCTAAGGCCGCTGGACTCCTGGACTGAGGGGACCACCCATTGCAGAGCGGAGGAGCTACCTACGCTGGCGTGCTCTTTCGATGAAAGTTTTATTCTCTCTCTCTCTCTCTCTGGGCGAACTGGGCACAAAGCCGATACATGTCGCAACGGAGTAAAAGAAGCTCCCCAAGCATCGTGTGTGTATGCCCCGCCAAAACATCAAGAAGAAGACATAAACGCCGGATTTGTAGAACTCCGAGACGGAAAAAGAATTCCAGTCGTTAATGAGGTGATGACACAACGCCTAGAATTTCCTGTAAAAGGAATGCATGTAGTTGCCGGAAAAATGGAAGGAAAACAAATTACGGTGTTACGAAATACCGGCACCAGCACAGTGATTTGACTTTGACTTAGTCAAAGACACGGAACACACGGGCGAAACCTGTTTAGTTTACGTGGTCGATGGTACTGCTAGGAAGCTTCCCGAAGCCAGGATTGAGACCGAGACCCCCTACTACAGTGGGAATGTCACTGCTCTTTGTATGCACAACCCACTGTATGACGTAATCCTAGGGAATATCGAGGGAGTTCGAGCCCCAGACGACCCGAAACTTTTGAACGAATCACCGAAGATCGAATCATCGACGATCGAGGAAGCTCGCGAAAAACCATCAACTGCTGACGAGAAAAACGCGGCAGCTGTCTTCCGATCTCCGACGGCACAGACAAGGCCTTTCCAACCCCCTTCCACGCCCGATTCTGAAAACAAGCCGACCGTGACTCATAACCACGCGAAACACGACCATCGAAAAACCATGGACAGGAAATTTAAATTTAAGAACCGTTGACGATTATCTGTGGTGCAAAGCGTTTTGATTGAGTTCGCCGAGTGTTTATTTATGCATCATGGACATAGTGTTTGTGTTCGGTAAATTACCCTGTCATAGTTTTAGTTTTGTATACTGTTTGCACATGTTATATTTCATATGTTTGCATTGTTACGCGAGATATGTCTTTTGTATAGTACAAGTGTAATTGTTACGCGAGGGATATGTTATTGTGTAATCCAAGTGTACCTGTGTGACTTGTGTTTGTATTTGATGTGTCGCGAGTGATGTGTGAATTCTGTTGGACTGATTTATTGACTTACGGATTCATGCGTAGTGGACTATTGTGCGCGCTTCTTTTGTGTTTCCTTGAATATTATTGCATAATATTCTTAAAGTGGGGGGCAGTGTCACAAAAGAGCGCTTAACCAAAGCGCGCGCCGCTCGTCACGCCGGCCCCACGGCAACTTCAACCGAGGGGGAGAGCGCATATGCCTCAAACAGCCGACGCGACAAACGGCGCCTTGACGTCTAGAAGAGCATCGACGAAGTGACGGTAACTAAAGAGACAGAGGAGAGAGCACACGTGCGCGCCGAGACACTTTCTCATCCGGCGAGTCGAGACAGATAACTACAGCGTGAGCGTGCGCAAACAGCATGAGTCATCACCCCCCCCCCCCCTCGACAACACTGCGACAGTGGCGGTCGAAAGTACGAGAAAAGAATACAAGCTTCCCAGGCTTTGGCCATGCTACGAGATCACGACTCCGATAGGAAAGTTCGAGAACAACTGTGGAAGTTATTGACCCTTTTCGCGGTGATCCCGTGGGCGCTTCCATGTTTGATCACGTGGTGACGCGTCCATTGCTTGCCTCAACTGTCTCCGTTGGCTCCTTGTTTACAATGGAAGTGTACGATGCGGGCGCGGCTTAGAAAACCTGTTTTTCTCAGATATCGTATAGACGGTGACTTGGTGGACGACACGAAGCTTTGATCACAGCTTCAGAGAACATGCAAACGCGCTTTTGGAGCTGATTCAGCTATGCCTAAACGGCGCAAGCAGCGCATATGGTGCTTGTTCTAAAAGCGGGACTAATTATGTATTCCAAGCTTTCCAATTATAAATTCAGTCAGGATTAGTGTATTTTGCTCTTTGTTCTTTATTCCGCAAATATTTTGAAGCAGTGGCTTGTCAGTTTCTGACTCAATGAAGTTCCTCGGTGCAGCCACTATCTGATTATTTCCTGCCTAATCGCTCGTGGGTGTGCTCAGTTCCGATAGTTCTTGCTGCGCAGAAGGCTTGAAACGTAGCTGTTTTGTACAGAGTCGACCACATCTAAGGTGAACACCTTACTGGTATTCAAGCCGCTAAAACTACAGCGTTTATTCTACTTCACAAGTGAAATGTTCGTTATACGATGTGTAATCATGGTGTCGATAAGCACAATAATGATTTTTCGAATTATGAACTGAACATCAGCTTCTATGATGTCTTCAATACTACCGAGGTGTTCACCTTAGATGTGGTCGACCCTGTACGTTTTAATACCTTGTAGCAAATATTTATTACAGCTAGTAATTCGCCAACTCTTGTGGACCGTCGCGAAACATTCAGCTTCGACCATTCGTGCGCCATAGGAGTAGTCCGTCATTTATACACATCTGTCCATTTGGGACAGATGTGTATAGATAGCGTGCGCGAAACTTACTATGACAGGAAGCAGCGCTACTCCCTTTGTCATTGTTTAACGAGTGGTATGCTCACTCTTGCCGACGTTCTGGGGATGAAGCCCTTTCTTTGAAGGTTAGCGATACAAGCCTGGCGGATGAGCAAATTTCTGTATCCTCGAGGAAAGACGTACATCACGAAGTGCCGGTAACACGTTCGGACAGTTGCAGCAGCGGTCCGCGAACTTGGCCACAAAGATTCATTCTATTCCTTAACATGCCGGTCAATATTTTTGCAGCCAACTACTGCACACGTCTTCAATCCACATGATTCAATCTAGCATTATTACAGCACAGTGTGTTCGCGAAATCTCAGTTGTATTTCCGACAGCTGATCGCACAGAAGCAAGGTAGCAGCGGTAATGGTTTCGTATTCGTGCGCGGTCGCTGAGGAGAGGTATGGCGCGCCGCCTTTAGCGCCATCTCGTTTCTCTAAAACAAACTGCTCCGCGAAAAGGGTCCATATAACCGCCGTGCGAGAATCAGTTCAAGAGTTCAGTCCGCACCGGTAAGTGATGTAACGTGAAGACCGAGCGTCTGCGGAAGAAGGGGATTCCCCGGCAAGCTAGTCGACGAGTTCATCGAGCGTCTGCATTTCCGGAAGAAGTTCCTTCTTCGCGATTTTCCCCGAGCTACGCCGAGATCGTCTGAGAAGACCAACACTGGTGAATATGATTGGACACTTAGTGTCCGTATTCATTTCGCTAAAATTAAATTATGGGGTTTTACGTGCCAAAACCAGTTCTGATTATGAGGCACGCCGTAGTGGGGGACTCCGGAAATTTGGACCACCTGGGGTTCTTAAACGAGCGCCTAAATCTAAGTACAGGAGTATTCTCGCATTTCGCCCCCATCGAAATGCGGCCGCCGTGGCCGGGATTCGATCCCGTGACCTCATGCTCAGCAGCCCAACACCATAGCCACTGAGCAACCACGGCGGGTGTATTCATTTTGTAATTTACGTGTTGGACTCTTAGTGCTTGTCGTGAATTATTTTCTTGTTTTTGTTAATACCCATCTGAATTGTATTGTGTTGTGTGTAGCCTAAGTGGGCACGTGTGTGTGTGAAGAATATATTTTGTTGTGTTTTGACAACTCTGGGCTCTGACTCGGTCTTTGGACAGCAACCGGCGTTCGCTGGCGCACCAGAGGGCCCATTCTTAATTGTCCTTGCTTTCGTGGGATTATTTTCGGAAGTTGATAAATCGGCTTTGGAATTTGGTCCGGCGTCTGCGCATCGTTCACGGGGTCTGTGACATCCGTGCAAAATAGTTACCAAATGGACCGATTGGCCACTCTATAGACACGTGATTCAGACTTTAAAGCCGCAAGGGAATAAAAACCGTCAATGTTTTTATAACACGAAAATGTTTTATGCCGGGGTCCACCATCTACTTCCTGTAAAGGATGTGACGTCGGAGTGAACGCGTGAAATAGGCTCTCTCTTGGCAGGAAGGGCGCCGCTGTCTAGGAGTGGTGAAGCGATGTACTGAATCATGACACGAACGAGCGCCGACAGTGAGTGCTTCGGTCGTCTCAGCGCAGCGGAGGCTCCAACGCGGCGTAGCCTGGTGTAGACAGTGTAGGTCTCTGCTGAGGTTACAACACAGTTTCCACAGATGGTTTGTCTTTCGCGTCCGATAAGCCTGTGATGCCTCGTCGCCTACGGAGTGCAGCTTCAACATGCATCAGCAGTGCTTGCACGCCGCCAACAGCTTCGCTTGGGATGGCGCCAAATACGAAAAATTGCTGGCTAATCCGCAGTAGCGCACCCAGGATCTCTGCCAGGGGGGTTTGAAAGTTTGCCAATACCATCTAAACAGCACTAATTTCAATTTCTTCACGGCCAATTGTCAAAAAAATGCGCTTTTTGCGAGTGTGCAGACGATTGCGAGCTTAGTTGCAGTACTCAAATGCACAAGGAAAGAAAATGGGTTAAACAAAACGGGGGTTTAAGTCGGCCTCAGAGGGGGGGGGGGGTAAAACCCCCGAACCCCCCACCCCCCCGTCGGTGCGCCACTGCTATCCCGTAATCGAGAGATGTAAGCATGAAATGGCTACCGGCAAACCAGATTGGTTGGAGATGATACGAGCCATAATCTTAAAATGGTGGTTGTGCATTTTCGCAACGGCCCACCCCACCACACCACAGCACGCCATAATGTGCACTGGTCCATATGGACGCTGCCCAGCTAGAAGAAAACCGGCTGAGGGAAGCACGACAGGCAGCGAAAGACGCCAGGCAGACAGACCGCATTGCCTAGCTAGCAGAAGAAAAGCGCGGAAGGAGGCGCCACGATGCGACGCAAAACCCGCGCCGCGTAACTCACGTGCCGCTGGCTTTAAAAAGAGCACAGGCTACCCTGTCTCGGCGTCAAAAGATGAGAATCAAGTGTATGGTGCCCTGTATCTGCCTTTTGAACGTCGCTGTTGGAAATGACAAATAAAACTTGTGCTTACTGGAAGTTACAGCTTGAGTGATATTGTGAACATTATAATGAACTCGGAAGCAATATTTTTGTAACTTGTTTGGGCAATAACTAGCGTATGTACTGCAGTCCTGTACAAAGGGTTGGGGACCGGCGACCGCATTTTCTTAACTTTTGACTAGTAGCCCGGATGATCTCGTTTTGTTCTCCCAACGATGCCCGGATGACGGCTCTGGCTTTTGGCTCAAAGTCACTTGAAGGTCGCCGACAACGAGAGCTAAAATCATTTCATGCTTAAAACTGCTGTGCTAAACGGTGCAGAAAGGCAGCGATGTTGACGGGTGATTCTCGCTTTGGTGTGGCGAGAGACACGCCAGCACGAAGCAGAACGCCTTCGCGGCGCACGCTGCGAGCTCTGCCACTCGCATTCCTGAAGCTGAGTACGTCGCAACTCAGCTGGCTGCCCAAGACGCTACGGACCAAAATGCTCGTACCATCGCCGAAGCGACTCGGCGGCACGACGCCGCGCGCCAAGTAAACCGGTCGCCAATCGTGCGCCTTTCGCTGCAGCGGACCGCGAGTTCATGAAACAGACATGCAACAGTTTCCGTGAAGACACGTTTTACATTTGTGTTCTGCCGATTCCTATGACAGAGGGATCAACCATATCTTTTTTTTTTGGCCGTATTCGTTCTATACTATTCGATGCACTCACTCGTTCTGCGGAAATTGTCCTCACAAATAGCCGTCGCATTCTTTCTATGCGAGCCCCTTAGGATATTGATGCTTTACAGGGCAAAAAGGCAATGCTGAAGCCAAACACTTATATGTGTTATGCTGGTTTACCCACCCGAGTGATCACTGTGTTGAGCCATGCCATCGGCCTCATAGTCATACAGAAGGCTAACGTGCCATACCTTAGTGATTTCAATTCTACAACACTTGAAATGCGTTAGAATGATGTCGGTGGCTGATTAGCGCTTAGATATTTCTGGATCACATTCATTTGGCCATACACGAGAGCTTAAGCTTCTGTTCCCACGTCAAGTGAGCAGGTAGTCAGAAGATTTCACGATTCAATGGGCAACCAGCCCTGAAATTTCGCGTGCCAGTAAGTGGTGGAAACAGCGTTCAGTAGCACATGCTGCGATTTCGCATCAATTTCACCGCTCATCTCTAGGTAAATGCGTTGAAATTCTGGGCTGACTGATAACCGGAGTGCTAGAATGTAAAAGTGCATGCGCTTCTACGCGCATGGGTATGGCCAGAGCTTGGCTGCATGCACAGAGTCGTGGCATGCACAGGTGCGTGTCAGTTATCTTACGATATCTCGCACCATTTTCGTGGCCTCCCTATCGGAGGGTGTCAGCCCTCCGATAGGGAGGCGATGTATTGCGGGTGTTATGTCTTTTTTTGTATGCTTTGTGCGCGTTCACACAGCCGATTTGTCATGCCGCGGCGGTGTTGGGCGGTTGGATACGTGGGTCCAAAGAAAACGTCGCAGGCCTGCGCGGAACATGCAGCACAGTCACAGCGTAAGCTGGTGGAGCGGCTCAAGAGTAGCTACAATTTCGGCACCACGTACAACAGGGTCTTCGCGGCAGAGTATCTTCGCATCGTTTTGACGAGAACGACATGAACATTCCGCCCGGCGTCGACGGCGACTCGTCGGCGAGCTGCGGCTTGTAATGCTCTCTGCACAGCAGTCTGCTGAGCCCGATTATGCCTGGTTGTAGCCGCGCACGTAGCTCTACGATTCGCTTTTTCAGCAGCGGTTCGTACCTTGCGAGGAGAGGCCATAACGTGTACCGAAGAGGTATCCAGAATACGTGGCGCACATCTCACAGCGCCCGACCTATCGTTTCCTACTTTTGTTTCTAAGTCTTTGTTTTCCTGTTAGTGCAACCATGCCTGAGATCTCACATCCCTTGACCCGTGGCACGGTACGTTGTTGTTGTAGTTGCTGATGATGATCATGATTGTTTTTGCAATCTTCAAAACGGGCTGGTGACAAATAGTTACATAGCCTGCTTGAGCTAAGCAGGTCCAGTTACATGCAGCAGGCTATTGCTATATGCAACTGACATGTTGGGCACGCTACCTTTGCAGGCACCTTAACTAGATGGCGCCACCATACTGGCGCAGGCTCGGGATCGCGTTGACTGCGCGCCTCGTGTGAATCGCATCTCGTCGTCTGCGCCTGTACGCCTGCCTAGGGCGCGTTTATAGGACATTTTTCCGCTGCCTGATACCAAGCGCTTGTGGGGCTCAGTGGTAAAGTATCCGACACCTGCGCAGTGGGCCTCGGTTCGATCCCGGTGGGCACGGGTACTTTTTTTCTCATTTCCGGCGATAGCAGTTACGGTTACCGGCGGAGGCGGCGGCGGCATCATCGCCACCCGAAACGGCTATTCGAATGAGCCCATAACAGCATACGCTGTAAAAAGGCAGTGGGATCGGCATTTTCTGCTGCTCAAGGGACTAGAAACCGTGACAGAGTGCTGGCTGGCAACGGAGGCGCGGACAGCAGGGGCGTAGCCAGAAATTTTTTTCGGGGGGGGGGGGGGGGGGGGCAAGCGCCTGCTTTTCTCTACATGACGTGATCGATAATAAATATCGGTAGTTTGCACAAACTCTATACATGTATACCCAAGACATGGGACCCCCCCCCCCCGACACCCCCCCCCCCTTCGCGTGTGCGTGTGCATGTGATGAAATAAAGGAAAAAGTAAAGTAAGCTCAGTAAAATACAGTAAGTATGACAGGTAAAGTGGGCGTTTGAGCAACGGTCTCTCATTGCGCCACAGAATGGACCAGTCTTCGAAAACGCGTCATTGAGACGACCCACCCGATCAGAGAAGACATCATTAATTGCTCCGTTAAGCGTATATGGCGTCGTCCTCGTCGGGGCGAAGTGCGTTTCAGAAGTCAAGGACGGCTATACACGTGAAAATGCACGTGTGACCAGGCTATACCTACTCCCATAGCAATAGCTTGTTCGCTGCGTCTTTGCGCTACAAAACTTAAATACGCGCAAGAACGCGTAAGGCTTTTTTTCCCCGAAGCTTTCGTCGCCCTGCTCTTTCTTACGAGAGGGTTGCATTTTCTGGGGCAAGTGCGTGGGCCGTTGTGTCTTCCGCTGTGTGCGAGCGTGCAGCCGTCATTTGCTTTTACGTCAACATATTCAGAATTGTGCAGAATATTTCACCGCACAGCATAGATATGACATGTGTACGCAGTTTTAAGTAGTACGTGCAACTCATTTCTGCTTCACCTACGCCGGTGCAAACAGGAAGCGGCCTTGTACCTCACAGAATTTCGACTGATTGGTGTACTAGTGATGCAGGAATGAACTCCGGTCTTGTTCAGTGCATAGTGCACATAATCGATTTCTCAGGACGCGTGAACTCCGACGAGAACTGTAAGCGCCTGCAACAAGAGTTTACTTACGCTGTACTGCGCTCAACAGTAATCCATGCTTGTCGGCTGTCTGTTTCGTGCATTCTGTTGCGAGTCGGTGGAATTTCATGCTGGCATCAACCCCTTCGTGTGTACATTGCTGGTTTGGGATTCCACAACACAACAGCAACTACCAGCCTTCCGTAATTGCTGGTTTGGGATTCAACAACACAACAGTAACTACCAACCTTCCGTAGGGGCGCAATCGCAAACAAGAGACGTTTCTCGCGCGAGAGAGCGCGGCCTAACCGGCACCTGAAGGGAAGCGGCGCAAATGTATACCGGAAATTTCGACCATCTGGGGTGTTTAACGTGCACCTAAATCTAAGTAAAAAGGCCTCGAGCATTTTCGCCTTCATCTAAAATGCGGCTGCCGCATTTGTTGATTCATTTGTTGCGCATTTCTTGCTTCAGAATGCGGCCGCCGCAAAGCGGCCGTCCCCTTCTCGCCCAAAACCTCACAGAGTGTCAAAGCCTTGACAAACACCGTGACAGTTTTTTCCATATGCATACATGAGTCGGTGTAAATTACCAACCCAAACGGAAGCGCCCAGGAATGAAATAGTGATAGTAGCACTGGTTTTTTGCATTATGTCAGCGCGAAGCGACGAGAACAAAAAGTGGGTAAGTGGAGGGGGGGGTTGTCCCCCCCCCCCTGGCTACGCCCCTGGCTGACAGGATCTGCGGAGCTCACTGGCACTTTTCTGGAAAACTCGAACTAAGCGACTTGGGCCTTGACAGTGTTCTGCTGCTTTAACGCTGGATTATGTTGATGTAGAATGCGAACACAGGAAGCAAGCCCCTGGACAAACGCGACGACGTCGTTTCGCGATGAAAAAGTTACAGGGACGTTTCAATTCTCTAACGCGGGTGAAGCGCAAGCGTATGAGTGCTATAGCGCCCACAAAGGTATCGGCCGTTGGTGTGCTAGACGCCTAGACTACCCGCATCGGAGATCGCTTTCATGATAGGCTCACGCGGCCGCGCCATACACAGCAGCAGCCGGAGTAAAACGACTCCCTCCCCCTTGCCAATGGAAGACGGTCTGCTTGCTCTCCGCTTACCTCTTGCGTGCCCTGATTGACCATCGTCGGGTCACCGTCGCACGCGTTCGCTCGCACACACAGCATACGGCGCACGGTGACGGCGTCCATACCGTCCACAGCACCCGTACCACTGGTAGAGGAGGTCAACCGAGCGCGACTTCGCCTACCCTCCCCCTCTGCGACCCTTCGCGTCTTTTCTCCTTCCCTGCTTCACTCAACACCACCTGGACTTTCCTCTAGGTGGCATTGCTTTGCCGCGCGCTGTCACACAAGCGAAACTGGCGCTCTCTAAGGCGCCCCAAGTCGCAGCTAGGAAAGGGACGTGGACGTCATCGTCGCCGTCTACACGGAAAGGTGGCGTCCAATACCATGGGCAAGTCACATGCGGGGAATGCGGCGGTCATGGGCTTCCTCAACATAAACGCGGCAGGAGGCAAGTAAAATGGGAAGAGCTTTGCAGAGTTCTCGATGAAGGACAACCCACTGAACAAAGGACGTTTTGTAGACATCTTGGACCAGCCAAAATGAACTAGCACGTCTACAACTAAACAAGACGGCTACAAAACGTCTTTTTATGTTTGTCTTGAGGACGTCCAGCGAAAGATGCCTAGAATGCGTCTTGTTAAGCTGGGTTAGTCTATCATCTTGCTAGGACGGCTAGAAAACGTTTTGTAAAAACGTTTCGAAGATATTTGTGCGGATCCTTATCCATATATATGTATAAAATATGCATTTCGGTTATTTCCGCTGCTTTATACGGTTGTTAGATATCTAGCACCCATACTGGTCACACAGCCTGTACTTAAAAAACATGTACACACACTGCCTTTCCTTTGGTCTGTCATTTTACCATCCTGTAGTACATTTTTATTAGATGTGTCGTGCTGTATGTCATGTCGTGGCGTCTATAGGTATTTCACGAAGAAAAAAAAAACATGAAGCAAACGTAAAAAAATGTGCTAGATTGAAGTCAGCATACATACAAGACCTCAGGCCTTTAGCCACAATTATTCAGATAAAAGAAAAAGCCAAAAATAAACACAAGGGTTGTTGCCTAAACTATGAAGCAGACCGTAGGTGGAGACTCCGGATTAATTTTGACCACCTGGGATCTTCAAGATACACATCAATCGAAGTACACGATCGTTGTTGCGTTTCGCTCCTATCGTACCCGCGATGTCGAGCTCAGCAGAGCGATGCTATAGCCACTACGCTACGGGTAACAGAAAAACGTGTGCCTACGCTGAGCAGCTGCGCAAATTTAGTATGAGCGTATGATGAATTTAGTATGAATAGGTGAGTCCAATGATATATTTTTGTGGCAGAAGATCACTCGGGTTTCTACCTGTGTGGTTTTCTGCAGGGTGTCACAATCGATGTTTTTCCCAAAGTGCTAGTAAACCTCCACGCCAGCGCATTATTTGGCAGTTTTTCGCTCCTACCGAAATCTGCACATTAAGCTGCATCACAATTCCGCTGTCAGCTGTTCAATCAAGTAGTAAAAAACTATAATATCGCAAGTTCATCAATTCCTTATAACGCTTTTCACCGTCGTGTATGCCTAAGTTGTGAGACTCAATCGTTCATTTCATCGCTATTTCAAATTAAATATCTATATACGCTCAAAAGCTATAGCTAAAATTGGCGCTATAACTAATGATGTGCACATTGGGGGGGGGGGGGAGCAGCATACTGCTACGAGAGATATATTCTGTCCGTGGCAGACGACAAAGAAGACGGCTCTGTCGGGTGCTGGTGGCTGACTGCCATATTGCCTACTGTGTCTGTGTAGTGTATACGCAGTGTAAATAGTCCCGCCTTGTGTCGTTTTACGTAACATCTTTGCGGTGGAAGTGCTGGGTAGTTCCCTGTTTCCATCACGGAGCTCTGCAATGGTCGCCTCATTACGCTTCTGACCATGTCAGTCGGGGTAGGCACATCGTCTTCACCCCCTGCCGCTCCCGTGACTCCCGCCTACATCGCTCTGCCTCCTGTTCGTGATCCTGGCGTCTTTTCCGGCCAGGATGGGTTTGACGTCGACAAATGGCTCAACCTTTACGAGCGGATCAGCGTTGGCTAGCGTAAGGGTCGGGTGGGACCCGACCCTTACGCTAGCCAACGTGCTTTTTTACCTTGATGGCCCACCGCGGGTGTGGTTCGAGACGCACGAGGCGGAAATTACAAGCTGGGACTCTTTCAAAGAGAAGATCCGCGACCTTTTTGGTGACAGCCCTGGCCGGCAGTTTGCTGCACGAAACTTGCGACTCGTTCACAGACATCCTCCGAGTCATACGTCTCTTAGATTCAGGACGTTATCGCTCTTCGCCGCCAGGTTGACGAGCACATGCCTGAGTCCGAAAGGGTTTCTCATGTGCTCAAAGGTATCACCGACGATGCCTCTAACCTGCTCGTGTATACCAACGTTGATACCGTCGACACAATCATCAAAAAGTGCCGCCGGTTTGAACACGTCAAGAGCCGCCGTATAACCCAGAGATTCACCCGGCTGCTCAATACGGCTGCAACTTCATCGTGTGATGCCGTTTACTTGCCGCCCACCTGTGACCACGTTGCATGTTAAATAAGGTTTACTGATACAGGCGTAGATGTAGATCCTTCGGATATACTGGCACAAAACGGGCGGCTGAACAGTTACGTCGGGCAGCACTCTTAGCCGTAAATTCGGCGTCGTCTTTTGCGGAGCGATCACGATGCTGCTACTGTTGGTCGTGTGCATCATCTGCAGAGAATCTTGTATGTCTTCTTCATCACAATCACCCGCGGGAGAAAAAGCAGCCATCCTGGTGGCTCAAACAGTAGTGGTCACGAGCGGCTCACGGTAAAGCTTAAGGCGAGCGACGTGAACAATGTCACGTTCACGACAAAGGAGGTCAGAGAGGGGTGTCAGCGGTCCGATTAGGTAATTCACCGCAGACATGCACTTGTAGCGAAGGATACGAACGCCATAGTGGGTCATGCTCTCCAGCCCTGTCTAGTGGGTCCATCCCTCCTGCGCTCTCCTCGAGAAACGCCGCTCGTGCTGAGATCTCGGGCCTTGAACTAACGGTTGCTCCAAAAGGCTGGTGCCTAATAAACGCCTTTACAAGTGGTTCTGGAGCTTCGATCCCGTACCCTCCGCTCAACCATGCCAGAAGACGCGTCCCAGCAAGTGCCACCTACCCCATCCCAGCAAGCGCCTCCTCAGTCTTTCATGTGCTCTGGTGTGCCTCGCCACAGGGACCCTGGCTTCTTCAGCGGCGCGGATGAAACCGACGCTGACAACGTATGAGAGGGTCAGCCGTCACAACAAATGGGACGACCCCGCAAAGCTAAGCAATGTTATCTTCTATCTCGCGGGTGTCGCCAGTCTCTGGTACAGCAACCATGAGACCGATTTTCCGACGTGGTCCTCGTTCAAGACTTCTTTGGTGGCGGTGTTTGGTCACCCTGCGGTGCGCAAGCTCCTAGCGGAATCGCGTTTGCGAGAACGTGCACAGCAGCCGGGTGATTCATTTACCAGCTACATCGAAGATGTTCTGGACTTGTGCAGACGAGTCAACGCAGCGATGTCGGAATCCGAGAAAATAAGAAATGTCATGAAAGGGATTGAAGACGATGCGTTCAACATGCTGCTTGCGAAGAATCCTCAGTCCGTGACCGACATCGTCACCCTGTGCCAAAGCTACGACGAGCTACGAAGGCAGCGCTCCTTGACACGTCGCTCTTCATCGCGTGACGGACACATTGCTGGTTTGGCCACCATCTCCGACCAGACAGCACTGCTGACAAAAGTGAAAGCGTTCGTTTGGGAGGAAGTTGCACGCCAGCTATCCTTGTTAACCTTCGCTCAGCCACCGCATGTGCAACAGCCCGCAACGAATTTTATGCCCACGCTCCGTCGTGCGATCGAGCAGGAAATCGCCGAGGTCTTGCCAGACCAGCATCACCATCATCCTGAGGCTGCTCCACTAAGCTACGCCGATGTCGTCGCAACGCCCCAACATGTTCCGACGGCTGCACCACTCAGCTACGTTGAAGTCGTCGGGAGGTCTCAACCACTCTCTCCGAGTGTGCCTCTCTGTTATGGCGACCATGCGGCTAGGCCCCGACCGCTGCCCGCCATGCCGTCATACCAGCATCCGCCCAGTACAACGCGACCTCTTACATGGATGGGACCTGCCCCAGCGAACCGATGGCGTACTTCCGACAACCGGCCGATATGCTTTGCGTGCGGCTATGCCGGTCACGTCGCTCGTTATTGTTATCGCGCTCAGCCGCCTAGCGCCGCATCATCCGTGACATGCCAGTTCAACCGTCCATATTACGAATCCCATTCGGCTATGTCACCGACTTCGCGCCCGACGCCAACTACCCGCCGTTCACCCTCTCCACGCCGTCGCTCAGTGTCGCCGATGCCACCCCGTCCCGTAACTCGGGACGAGGAAAACTAATCGTCGCAGTCCAAGAGGCAAGGGCTGCGGCGCCGTCGAAACGCGTAAGTCCTCAACGCAGTCCTTCAAATGTCATCAAAGTGTTTGTTGACGGTGTTCGCGCATCTGCACTCGTGGACACTGGAGCCGCCGTATGTGTTATGGACGCTAAGCTTTGCCGCCTACTTCGGAAAGTCACGACGCCCCTTTCTGGACTGTCCCTCCACACGGCCAGTGCTCAGCATATATCCACGCCTTAGCGGCTTGCACTGCTCGTGTTGTTATAGACGACGTTTTGTACGCCATAGAATTCATAATCCTCACCTCCTGTTCTCACGACGTTATCCTCGGCTGGGATTTCCTCTCGCGCCACAATGCCGTTATCAATTGCGCACGGGCCGAGATGGAACTCTCGCCACTGTTAGACTTGCCGATCACCGACAATACTTCCCTGTCGAGCAAGCTAATTGTCCACGACGACACCCACGTTCCTCCCCGCGCGTCAACAGTCGTGCGCATGTATTGCAGCGAAATCTCAGACGCTGTTGCGCTGCTGTCTCCATCTGACCGCTTCCTTACTTGGACAGGCCTGCTGCTACCTTTTGCGACAGTGGACATCAAGCAGGGCTACAGCACCATTTTCGTTTGCAACCCATTCCCATACCCTGTCATGCTGCTCCAAGGGGAATGTCTAGGCAATGTCGAAGCGATTGAAGACGTGCAAGTTATGGACGTGCCCGATGAAAATTACTGCGCTAGTTCTAATGCGCTCACCGCTATTTCTGCCTGTGAGGGACCATCCAGTGATGTGTCTGATTCATCCATTGCCGATGACCTTACGCCGATCCAGCGATCTCAACTTGTGTGCCTCTTGGAAGAATTTCGTTCTTCTTTCGATGTCGGGCAATCTTCCCTAGGCCGGACATCAACTGTTACTCACCGCATCGACACTGGCTGGCAACCGCCATTGCGGCAACGCCGTATCGTGTATCTCCAACAGAGCGTCGTGTAATCAACGAACAAGTCTACGACATGCTTCGCCGCGAGGTGATACGACCTTCCAACAGTCCATGGGCATCCCCTGTGGTCCTCGTTACGAAGAAAGATGGTTCTGTGCGGTTCTGTGTCGACTACCGGCGCCTAAACAAGATCACACACAAGGACGTCTACCCTTTCCCGCGCATAGACGACGCCATTGACAGTCTACAAGGCGCAGAATTATTTACATCTTTATATCTGCGCTCAGGGTATTGGCAAGTACACATGGCTGACGCCGATCGGCCCAAGACAGCTTTTGTAACACCCGACGGCTTATACGAATTTAACGTAATGCCTTTTGGGCTTTGTAATGCGCCCGCAACATTTGAGCGCATGATGGAAACCGTTCTGCGTGGCTTGAAGTGGCACACATGCTTGTGCTACCTTGATGACGTTGTTGTTTTTGCGCCGGAATTCACAACGCACCTTCAACGCCTACGGTGTGTATTGACGTGCTTAACAAACGCAGGCCTACAACTAAACCTCAAGTGCCGATTTGCAGCTCGGCAGCTGACGATCCTCGGTTACGTCGTATCCAAGGATGGGATACTCCCCGATCCAGCGAAGCTTCGGGCCGTCGCTGAATTCCCTAAGCCAACATCCGTAAAAGAATTGCGCAGTTTCATAGGTCTGTGTTCTTACTTCAGACGCTTTATTCGCAATTTAGCCGCCATCATCTCACCCCTGACGAAACTGCTTACACGCAACGGGCCCCTCACTTCGTGGTCGTCCCAGTGCGACGAGGCCTTCACAAAGCTGCGTCATCTGCTTACCTCCCCACCAATTTCGCGCCACTACGATCCGACAGCTCCTACTGAGGTGCATACAGATGCCAGCGGGGTTGGCCTCGGCGCTGTTCTTGCCCAACGCAAACAAGGGTTTCCTGAATATGTCGTCGCCTATGCAAGTCGCACGCTTACGAAAGCTGAGACAAATTACAGTGTGACAGAAAAAGAATGCTTAGCCATAATCTGGGCTCTAACTAAGTTCCGACCTTATTTATATGGCCGTCCATTTGACGTCGTCACGGACCACCATGCACTATGTTGGCTGTCGTCCTTGAAGGACCCGTCTAGCCGTCTTGCTCCATGGGCACTTCGCTTGTAGGACTAGTATATCCACGTGCTGTACCGCAACGGCCGCCAGCATTCTGAAGCCGACGCCCTCTCGCGCTCTCCGTTGCCTGACAATACCTGCTCTTCCCTATCCGAGATTATTGTTTCTTCGCTCGACCTTAACACCATTGCTTCTGAGCAGCGCAAGGACCATTGGATTGCCTCCCTTCTAGACTTGTTTTCTGGTTCGTCGGCCCAACCAAGCACTCGCACGTTGCGTCGCCAAGCACGTCACTTTGCCATTAGCGAAAACCTGCTTCACCGACGCAATTATAACTCTGACGGACGCCAGTGGTTGTTAGTGGTACCCCGCAGTCTGCGTTCCGAAGTATGCGCAGCTTTCCACGCTGATCCACAGTGTGCGCACTGCGGCGTTTTCCAGACTTACCAGCGTCTTCAACAGTGGTATTACTGGCGCGGGATGTACAGCTACGTTCTCAAGTTTCTTCGCTCTTGTCCCGATTGCCAGCGCCGGAAATCTTCGCCCCGCCTCTCGCCAGCCGTTCTGCAACCTTTGCCTTGCCCTACCCGGCCGTTTGGACGCGTCGGCATCGATTTGTATGGGCCCCTTCCACTGACGTCGGCTGGAAATCGCTGGGCCATTGTGGCAGTCGACCACCTGACGCGATACGCCGAAACTGCCGCCCTACCGGCAGCTACAGCGCGCGATGTTGCCTCCTTCTTGCTTCGACGATTCATCCTGCGACATGGGCCACCCCAGGAACTGCTTAGTGATCGCGGACGTGTCTTCCTATCCGAAGTCATTGAAGCCATTCTCAAGGAGTGCCACGTTGTTCATCGCACAACTGCGGCGTACCACCCCCCAACCAATGGCCTTACCGAACGCTTCAACCGTACCCTCGGGGACATGCTTGCTATGTACGTCGCCTCCGGCCATACTAATTGGGACGCCATTCTGCCCTTCGTCATTTACGCCAATAACACCGCTACTCAGAGCACCACTGGTTTTTCACCTTTTTTCCTACTGTACGGTCGGCACCCATCGCACACCATCGACCCATTCTACCCTACCGGCCGGATGCATCCGAATGTGCGCCCATTTCTGACACGGCAAGACATGCCGAAGAGTGCCGCGATCTCGCACGTGTCTTTACATCCAGTGACCAAGAGCGCCAGAAGAGCACACGCGGTGACCCACTTCTGCACCCACCTTCCTTCCTGGAGCGCTTGTGTGGCTCTCGGTTCCTTCCGCTACACCTGGTCTCTCATCCAAACTAGTGCCCAAGTATGAAGGCCCCTACCGTATCGTCGAACGCGCATCTCCCGTCAACTACGTGATCGAACCAGTTGAACCTTCTACGGACATGCGCCGTCGTGGACGTGACATTGTCAACGTCGAGCGCCTCAAGACCTACTATGACCCACTCATAGTGACCAGCTGTTAGGTCACCCGATGGCTCCCTTTTCGCTCCCGGGGGTGATTGTAGCGAAGGATACGAACGCCATAGTGGGTCATGCTCTCCAGCCCTTTCTAGTGGGTCGATCCCTCCTGCGCTCTCCTCGAGAAACGCCGCTCGTGGTGAGATCTCGGGCCTTGAACTAACGGTCGGTCCAAAAGGCTGGTGCCTAATAAACGCCTTTACACACTGGAGAATGCGATAAGGTCCATCGAAGCGAAGAAGTTTTGAGGAGAGGCCAGGAGCATGCGCAAGTACTGACAGCCAGATGAGGTCGCCGGAAGAGAAGACAGGTTGCTCACAGTGAGCGTCATGGAGCCTTTTCTGGCGCTGCGGTGGTGAAATGGCGCGCTAACTTGCGACGCTCCTCGGCTGACGTGCTGCAGTCGAAACGGGCACACACACAGAAGCATCGGGCTGGTAGGGTAGCAGGGTGTCCACGGTGTGGGATAGGTGACGGCCGTAGAGCAAAAAGTAGGGAGAAAAGCCAGTGGTAGTCTGGGTTGCAGTGTTGTAGGCGAAAGTAACAAATGATAGGATAAGGTCCCAATCTGTGTGGTCAGATGCGACGTATATGCCCAGCATGTCACCCAGGGTCCGGTTGAAACGTTCCATGAGTCCATTCGTCTGGGGGTGGAGGCGGTGGTTGTCCTATGAATAGCGTGGCACTGAGACAGAGGAGCTTCGACAGCCTGAGACAAAAAGACGCGCCCTCTGTCGCTGAGACGTTTACGAGGTGGGCCGTGACGGAGGATGAAACAGCATAGAAGGAAGGAGGCGATGTCGCGCGCCGTGCGGCAGGTAGTGCCGCAGTTTCAGCATATCGCATAAGGGTACGGCCACGCTAGCGGCAAAAACGCGCGTTTTTGTCGCTAGCGTGGCCGTACCCTAAGGTGGTCGACGGCGACGATGATCTAGCGGTTACCGGCGGGTGTCATAGGAAGCGGACCATAGAGATTAATGCCCACTCTATCAAATGGTCGGGCGGTACAGGGAAGAGGCTGCAAAGCACCAGCTGAACGGCAAGGCGCAGCTTTCCAGCGTTGGCAGTCCGTACATGAGCGAATGAATTTGCAGACGTATGTAAACATTCCTCGCCACTAGTAGCGCTGACGAAGTCGTTCATATGTTTTCAGACTCCAGCGTGGGCGCACTGCGGGTCAACGTGAAAGTATGCGCAGATAGTGGAGCGCAGGCTGCGCGGTATGACGAGTAGCCATTTGCGGCCGTCAGATGCGTAGTTGCGTCGGTGCAGAAGGTCGTCGCTAATGGTGAAGTGAACAGCTCACGGCGGAGTGCGCGAGAGGCTGGCAGCGTGGGCGTGTCGGAAAGTAGGTCGAGGAGGGCCGCTATCCAGGGGTCGTGGCGCTGCTCTGAAGTAATTCTGTCGATCGTGAGAGGCGAGACGATGGGTGTTAGGGTTGACAGGCAACTAAGGTCGGTAAGCAGAGGAGACCGTGACAGAGCATCAGCATCCGAGTTCTTGCGGCCAGAGCTGTAGACGACGTTCATGTCGAACTCTTGAAGTCGAAGAGCCCATCCGGCAAGGTGGCCACATTGGTCTTTCAAATTTGATAGCCAACAACGGGCGTGATGATCTGTGACGACGTCAAACGGGCGGCCATGCAAGTAAGGGTGGAACTTGCTAAGAGCCCATACGATGGCTAAGCATTCTTTTTCAGTCACGGTATAATTGGTCTCTGCTTTGGTGAGGGTACGGCTGGCATAAGCAACAACGTATTCAGGATGACCTAGTTTTCGTTGTGCTAGCACGGCACCGAGACCTATTCCGCTGGCGTCTGTGTGTACCTCCGTCGAAGCTACAGGATCGAAGTGACGCAGAATAGGAGGTGAAACAAGAAGACGTCGTAAAGTAGTGAACGCCTCGTCGCAGGCTGGAGACCATGACAGGTCGCCGGAGCTATCCACAAGCTGTGTCAGAGGGCGTATTATAGACGCGAAGTTGCGAATGAAACGTCGAAAGTACGAACATAAGCCGACGAAACTGCGAGGTTCTTTGAGATTGGTCGGTCTGAAAAAGTCATTAACGGCACGCAATTTCGCGGGATCAGGTTGAACCCCATGCTTAGACACGACGTGGCCAAGAATGGTTAACTTTCGAGTGGCAAAGTGGCATTTTTTGAGATTAAGTTGGAGTCCAGCGTTGGTAAGACACGTCAGAACGCACCTGAGGCGGTGAAGATGTGTCGTAAAATCCGGAGCGAGGACGACAATATCGTCGAGGTAACACAGACACGTTTGCCATTTCAAGCCACGCAAAACAGTGTCCATTATTCGCTCGAACGTTGCGGGGGCATTACAGAGGCCGAAGGGCATCACGTTGAACTCATTAAGTCCATCAGGGGTAACAAATGCAGTTTTCGGCTTGTCAGCGGCGGCCATGGGAACCTGCGAATACCCAGAAAAGAATTCAGACCCTCTGTAAACAGTCAAGGGCATCATCTATTCTCGGTAGAGGGTACACGTCTTTGCAGGTGATCTTATTTATGTGGCGAAAGTCAACAGGGAAGCGGATAGAGTCATCCTTTTTCTTAACGAGAACAACCGGCGAGGCCCACGGCCTGTGAGAGGGCTGAACAATGTTGCGGCGAAGCATGTCGTCGACATGCTCACTAATCACACGGCGCTCCGTAGGAGACACACGGTATGATCGTTGCCGCAGTGGTGAATGGGAGCCGGTGTCGATGTGGTGCGTGACAGTTGACGTGCGTCCAAGGGAAGGCCGAATAGCGTCGAAAGAAGAACGAAAACGGTACAGGACGGCGATAAGCTCCGAACGCTGTTCTGGTGTAAGGCCGTCAGCGATGGATGGGCTAAAGATGTCGGTGCAAAACTTGTCGGTAGCAGAAAGAGTGCAGATGTCAGTAAGGTCGTCGCGAGCAGTAGCATCGAGCACGTCGACGATGTGTAGGGACTCAATGGCTTGGATATGGCCGAGACACTGACCACGGAGCAATGTGAGCGGAGCGGACAAAAGGTTGCACACGAAAATATGGCTGAAACCAGCCGAAAAGTCGAGGGTCGCGAAGGCAAGCAGTACAGTATTTTTTGCGATGAATGTCTCACAAGAGGCGAACAATACAGCGGCGTCAGAGATGCTTCCACAGGACACAGATAAAACAACAGCGGCGTGCGGAGGAATGTCGGTCTCCTCAGCGACGACTAATTTAGGGGGATGTTCGGGAGAATCGTCGGAATGGAGATTGCACAAAGGAGAAAGTTCGACTTCGGCCCGCTCGCAGTCGATGATGGCTTTGTGTCGTGAGAGGAAATCCCATCGAAGAATGACGTCGTGAGAGCAGGATGGCAGCACAATGAACTCAATAATGTACATCATGTCCCCAATTACAACTCGGGCCGTACAAGCTGCTAACGGCTGAACATGCTGCGCTGTGGTGGTACGGAGGGCTACACCAGCAACTGGCGTCGTCACTTTCCGGATGGAGCGACAGAGTCTTTCATTTATAACACAAACGGTGGCACCAGTGTCCACAAGGGCAATGGTGCTCCCTCAACCGAAACAGCAAGTACATTCGACGGAGAATTGTGAGGACTTGGACGCTGTGACGGCGACACAGTTCTTGCCTCATGAACTGCGGCGTTTATTTTTCCTCTTCTGAAGGCACGGGACGACGACGCATTGGGGAGAGAGAGCGCCGACGTGGTGACGGAGATCGTCGGTCGAAGGACGCTTGACGATCAGGAGCTCTTGGAGGTGATCATGGAGTGTAGCGGAGCGGTGGCTGGTCGGCATAGCTAGTCGTTGGTTCATAGCCATATGAGACGGCCAACGGCATGCGGCGGCGACAGTAGCGAGCGCTATGTCCGGGGCGGCCACAGGCAAACAAATTGGTTTGTGGTCAGGAGTACGCCAAGGGTTTGCGCCCATGGGGCCAGTGCAAGGGGCGCGAGGTGGAGTCTGCGCGTGCAGTGGTGGACGCGGTGTGAAAGCAGGGTGCGTTTGAGGCAGTGCGACCACGTCGGCGTACGTGAGAGGAGCAGTTACCGGATGCGACTGAGGGGACACTGGCACAGCGTCGGCAATTTCTGCTTCGATCGCCTGCCGAATAGCGGGTGACAGGTAAGGAGTAGGACGTGGCTGGGGCTGTTGCTGAGCAAACTGCAGCAGTGAGAGCTGCCGAGCTACTTCCTCGCGTATGAACGCCCGGAGATTCTGTCAGATTCGGGCATCGAGGCATTGACGCGCTTCGAGAGGCCGAGAACGTCCTCAATGTAGCTTGTGAACGACTCGCCGGGCTGCTGAGCGCGCTGGCGCAAACGCTGTTCAGTGCGCAACTGGCGCACGGCAGGGCGTCCGAACACATTTACGAGAGCGGCCTTGAATGCAGACCAGGTGGGAAAATCTTTTTTCGTGGTTTTTAAACCACAGATGAGCCACATTTGAAAGGTAGAAGAGAAAATTGTTCAGTTTAGCGTTGTCATCCCATCGGTTGGGGACGCTTACCCTATCGTAAGTCGATAGCCAGTCCTCCACATCACTGTCGTCGGTGCCGCTGAAGACCACCGTGGGATCCCTCAGGTAAGGCACCCCGGAACAGATGATGGGTGGAGGGGGCGTGGACGGAGGCGCCGTGGACGGCGGGGCAGTAGATGGCAGGGCCGTAGATGGCCGGGCCGTGGACGGTGGGGGCGTGGTTGCGTCTTCGGGCATAGCGGGACGAAGCGTACGGGTGCGGAGTTCCAGGATGGAAGCTTGGCAGGTCCTACCCCGCACCTCCACCAATTGAAATGAGGTTTATTGATACAGGCCTAGATGTAGTTCCTTCGGATATACTGGCACAGAGCGGGCGTCTAAGCAGTTACGTCGGGCAGCGCTCTAAGCCGTAACTTCGGCGTCGTCTTTTGCGGAGCGATCACGATGCTGCTACTGTTGGTGGTGTGCATCATCTGCAGGGCATGTTGTACGTCTTCTTCATCTCACGTGCATTCTTCGTCGCGAGATTGAAGCTACCTGTCCGGCACCTATTCAACCACCCGTGTTTACATCCCACGCCAGTGACCCATCGCAGCCATCAGTGTCCCTCAGTCAAGCTGTAGTCAGGCAGGAGTTTGCCAATCTCGGCCTTCCATCAGCGTGCCCAATTACTCGTCTTGACGCTCGGCCCTGGGCCCGCTCGACGATCCTACACCTCTCCTGTCTCCTTCCGCAATCCTGCGGAATGGCGAACGCCCGACGATCAGCCCATCTGCTTTTCCTGTCATCAGGCCGGGCACATTGCTCGTTATTGCCGTCGCCGTTGGACCTACGCCTCTCGCGAGACCTCCATGCACCCTACTCCTTCTAGACGTTCAGCCGTTGGTTCCCCCACTTACTACTCGTCGTCCTCCCACGAGCCTCTTCCCTCTGACGCCATGCTCCTGTTCGCCGCTTCTCTCGCTCCCCGTCACCGCAACGCCGCCAATCCCGCTCTCCGCAGCCTCGCCGCTTTTCCTCGTCATCCTTCTCTGGGCGCTCGCCGCCGGAAAACTAGATAGTGCAGCTTGTGGAGGTGAAGCTGCAATGTCATCGTCCCCTGAAAATCCTCTGCTGACGCTCCCCACTCACCACAGCCTCCTAGAAGTCAAAGTCGACAATGTTCCAGTGACCGCCTCATCGACACTGGTGCACACTTGTGTATTATGAGCGACCCTTTACGCCGCCGCCTGCAGAAGATTATGACGCCGTCTACGACCCAGACAATACGTGTTGCCGATGGTGGTGCTGTTCAAGTGATCGGAATGTGCACCAACCATGTCAGCATTGCCGGTCGTCACACTGTTGTCCTTTTTGCCGTCCTTGCTCACAGCCCCAATGACCTTACCCTTGGCTTTGACTTTCTTTCGCACACTCGGCCTTAATTGATTGTTTTTCTGAAACACTCTGCCTTGATCTTCCTCTTGTATCAGATGCCTGTGAAACGCCCGTCAGCCCCCTAAGCCCCATCGCTTTGGTCGGCCTACCGCCTTGAGCCGTCACGTACGTGTGTTTGTCATCGACCCTACCCGTTCCTGACGGCGACTATATCGTCACTCCGATTACAGACGTACGCCTGACGCGCAATGTTACTGCGCCGCATACCATCGCCACATTAGCTGATAACTGTGTATTCCTCCCGCTACTAAACTTTGGTCTGACCCCCCAAGTGTTGCCCCACAAGATGTCGCTTGCCCACCTCACCGCTATAACAGACCATGACGTCAAGGTTGTCACCATAACTGCTCCTGAAGAGGCTGAAGTTTCCCCGTCACCAAGTTCTGACGACTGAATTTTTCGCAACATGATTGGATCAGACCTTTCGCCTGGTCAGGCCGACGCTCTCTGCCGGGTTTTGGCCTATTACAGCGACATTTTCGACATTCGTGATCGACCCCTGGGCCAGACTAAGATTGTCGACCACCGAATCATGACTGCCGACTCTTTGCCCATTCACCGTCGACGTTACCCTGTGTCCGCATCAGAGCGCGAAGTGATTCAAACAGAAGTGCCTAAAATGCTTGCGAAGGACATCATCGAACCATAATATAGTCCTTGGGCCTCCCCCGTCGTATTAGTAAAGAAGAAAGACGGCTCCTGGCATTTCTGCATTGATTACCGGTACCTCAACAAAATCACCAAGAAGGACTTGTACCCTCTTCCTGGTATTGACTACGGCCTCGACTGCCTCTATGGTGCCACCTTCTTTTCATCCTTAGACCTTCCATCTGGCTGCTGGCAAATCGCTGTAGACGACTTGGATCGCGATAAGAACGCCTTCATGACCCCTGACGGCCTTTACGGCCTTTACCAATTCAAGGTCATGCCTTTTTGACTCTGCAACGCACCAGCCACCTTTGAGATAATGATGGACACACTGCTTCAAAGATTTAAATGGTCGACGTGTTTATGTTACCTGGACGACGTGGTAATTTTCGCTTCCACTTTCACAACACACCTTGAGTGGCTTTCGAGCATTCTAGCAATTTTCCGACGAGCTGGCCTCCAGCTAAATTCCTCGAGGTGCCACTTCGCTCTTCGTCAAATTACAGTGCTGGGCCACTTCGTTGACGCTTCCGGTGTCCGACCAGACCCAGCAAAGGTACGCGCTGTCACGAACTTCCCCGTTCCACGGTCTGTCCATGACGTTCGTAGTTTCATGGGGCTGTGTTCCTACTTTCGCCGTTTCGTGAAAAACGTTGAGGCGCTCGCACGTCCACTCACTGACCTTCTCAAGCAAGACGTCCCGTTTTGATGGGGTCCTCTACAAGCTGACGCCTTGTCTGAGCTCATCGCCACCCTAACAACTCCACATATTCTTGCCCATTTTGACCAAGCTGCTCCCACAGAAGTGCGCACAGACGCTAGTGGTCACGGCATCGGTGCAGTTTTAACCCAAAACCAACGAGGCATTGATCGTGTAATTGCGTACGCAAGTCGTCGCCTTTCGAGATATCACTCGATTATGGAACAGGAATGTCTTGCCCTTGTCTGGACGGTTTCGAAATTCCGTCCTTACTCGTATGGCCGGTCTTTCCGTGTTGTCACTGATCATCACGCTCTCTGTTGACTTTCCTCACTAAGGGACCCTACATGACGACTTGGCCAGTGGGCGCTGTGCCTTCAGGAGTACTCTTACTCAGTTACCTACAAGTCTGGCCGCCTCCATCTGGACGCGGACTGCTTGTCCCGCTAACCTGTTGACCAACCAGACGGATCGGAAATCGAACCTAGCCCCTTCGTTATGTCCAATTCTCAGTTTCTCCAGATTGGTGACGAACAAGGTCGTAATGCCTCTTTGCGATCGCTCATTAACCGGCTGGAATCCGTACCTAACGACGCCTCACTGCGCATGTTCGTTGTAAAAGATAAATTTACGAAGGGGACGTTCGTCACACTCGTTTGCCGTGCCGCGCGATGAGGAAAAAGGATGCAGGAAAAGCCAGTCTGACTCGGGGTGCAAAATGCAAACTACATTTATGACAAAAGGCAAAGTACACCCGGACAGAACGTTACGCACATTACACACATAACACGCTAAAAGAGCTAAAGCTGGTGGGAGTCCAAACAGTTCGAAAGATGTAACAGCTCACAGTATGTGGACAGGTTGCGGGAGTGAGGGGCGATGACGTCACGACGTCGGACACGCGTCGCTGTAGGACGGTGAGGAGAAGATGGCTCTTGACGAACTGGAGACGACCGCTCAGCAGCCAGCCTGCATCCGAGCCGCAATGCACGCTGCAGGAACGGGCAGCCTGCCCAGCGGACAGCTTGCGCTCGAGCCGCAGTGCTCGGCGCAAGTGTGGCCATTAGCCAGACCACCAACGATGCTCCGCCGAACAGCTGGCGAAGGAGACGCCTTGCCCGCGATCCGCAATGCTCGCGGCAAGTGGTATCACAACAGGCCACGCCACGCTCCGAGCTGCATTACTCGTGCTGGCGAACGCCTTGGCCAAGGGCAACGGTCGGGCGGCAGCTCCAGGGACGGCCGCGTTCCTTGGAGCCTTGATTGTCGGCGTCCGACACGTCGGCCTGCTGTCTTGCGTCTCCCGCTGACTAGGCGCGTGTCTCGCCACGAAGCATTTCGTCACGTGCTCGCCATACGTGGCCCAATCGTGGCACGACGCATCTTCAGAATACCACTGGGCCATCACTGATTTGGCGAGATCACTCACATGCGTGGTCCACTCGCGAAAGAGCGCGTGCACACTTCGTCGTCGTCGGCGTCGTTTTCTTTCATTCATCACAATCACCCCCCACACAAGAAAGTTGTTTCAGTAAAAACAACTTTTTTCTAAACACCGCAACACAGTAATGAAAAATGACAATATACGTCCGATACACCCAATCACTCATGTGAAAGAAGACTGAGTCCTAACCACACAAGTACACAACGTGGTTAATTGTTCCCAAACTAACATTCTAACAGCTAAACACTGTCGCAACAGTACAAACCTAAGCATGGAAACAAAATGAAAAAAAAAAAAACTCTAAAATGAAGCACGCCAAATGTCACAACGCCTTTCACGCTCGCTAGGCTCATTATCATTGGCGTTACGAATGTCTAAGCCGCAATTTACAAGGGCTGTATTTTGTGCAAACAGGCTTGCGGCGATTCCGACATTTCTTTCCGAAGCCCTGAACACAATACATCAGTCTACGAACAGGTTGCACACACACAATATAGGCTATCCTGCACACAGCCAGACACTAAAAAAAATATGTAACCGAACTTAGTACCAATAACAGAGGATCACTCATCGCTACCTCCTCTAACACTGAACACCATCGATGAAACAGTGGAACACACTGTAGAAATACAAGAACCCTTTTTTTTTCTACAGCGGCTGCGGTGCCAGTTTCTACCGGCACTCTCTCTACATATAACATTTTTAAACAGGATATGCTTTCTTAGACGCAGTGCAAGAAATTCACCTGAGACCAAGCTTCTTATAGTGCTTGGTAGCACAAGCAGGCGTGCCAAATTTTCAGACATGGAACAACCTTTTCCCGCGAACCGCTTCTTGCGCCGAGCGCGTTCTGCGTTCCTACTCTGAGTGGTTTCTACTGCCCTTACTTTCTCACTACGCTGCTGATCACAGATCTCCCTTCTACATTGAAAACAGGCTTGGGGCGATTCCGACATTTCTTTCCGAAGCCCGTTGATGCTCCCAATTTGTTTTTGTACAAACTCTGTTTGGCCATAACCCTGATAAAAACAATGATCTGATTTGACATCCTCGCGTTCGGGACACAATCCTATAGCATCCGGCGCCCCACCTGTAAGCAAGCTTTTCCCGGACTCGCTGGCCTCATTTCTGTATGGCTGTAGACATTTGCCAGAGTCTACACACAAGCTCAGAAACTTTTTTGTAACCACTCCTTCTGAGGTGTTACCTTGTGCCACATACCTTAAGTTCAGAGGCGCGATTCTTGGCTCTAAGACATCCTTTTGTTCTGTATGATGCTCGAACCAGCACCAACCAGAACAATCGCCATTAAGGCTATTAGCGCAGCATTTACTACGCTCCCATTCGTGGTAGAGAGCTTGATGACAATCCGCTTTGACTGTCATCTTACTAACGATTTTCGCAGTAGATGCCTTCCTTAAGTCTTCATCGAGACTAACTTTATAAAGACCGTTTGCCTTGATAATGTTTTCACGGCAGGTGTTGTACACAGTCACCGACGCGAACTCTCTATCCTTATATTGCACATTCTCAAAATTTCCCCAGTAGCCATCCACGTCACTACACCTGTCTAGATCAGATTTTACATTGTCAAGTCCCGCTTGGTTGACGACGTCACAGCTGCTGATACCGCAATTGACCAGCCCAACTGTCGGCAGTTTTCCGAGCACCGCGTCCTCCTCGTTCGCCTCCACTACTCCGGCCTTGCCTAGCTCTTCTGAAGCGAGTATACCCAAACGCTGCTGCACCAATCGCAGCCGGAGCTCACGCACTGAAACCTCCGTTTTATTTAACCTTTCTTCACGGGCCTGCAGCTCTCGCGCTACATCTTTAGCATGCTCAAATGAACGCGACTCTCGTAACGCTTCTATATCTTCAGCTAGTTCAGCTTTGTCATAGTTTAGCTGTTTTCCAAACCAGTTCAGAAATTCCTCAAGAGGCATGCTAAGCTCCTCGCTAAGTGAAACTAACTTTTCCGGGTCCATTCCTCAGCCACGGCACACAAACAAGGTGAAACTCTTAATGGTGATAAAGAGCTTAGTCCTGTCTCGCGGACGCCAGAAATGTAAAAGATAAATTTACGAAGGGGACGTTCGTCACACTCGTTTGCCGTGCCGCGCGATGAGGAAAAAGGACGCAGGAAAAGCCAGTCTGACTCGGGGTGAAAAATGCAAACTACATTTATGACAAAAGGCAAAGTACACCCGGACAGAACGTTACGCACATTACACACATAACACGCTAAAAGAGCTAAAGCTGGTGGGAGTCCAAACAGTTCGAAAGATGTAACAGCTCACAGTATGTGGACAGGTTGCGGGAGTGAGGGGCGATGACGTCACGACGTCGTCACGTCATCGCCTCTCACTCCCGCAACCTGTCCACGTACTGTGAGCTGCTACATCTTTCGCAATGTGTGTTTTTTTTTGGACTCCCACCAGCTTTAGCTCTTTTAGCCTGCTATGTGTGTCTTGTGTCGTAACGTCCTGACCCGGTGTAGTTTGGCTTTGGTTATAAATGTCGTTTGCATTTTCCATCCCGAGTAAGACTGGCTTTTCTTGCGTCCTTTTTACTCATAGCGCGGCACGACAAACGAGTGTGACGAATGTCCCTTTCGTAATTATCTTTTACATTCGTCTTCGTGAATGGCACACTTTATTTATTTTATTTATTTATTTTCGAATACTGCAGCCCTATGCAGGGCTATTGCAGGAGTGGGTTACATAGAACACATAAATGAAAGAAGTAGAACAGTAACATCACACCAATGCTTCTACAAAATCAGATGTCGCCATTTCACGAACACAACCAGATAAATCAACCAGGAAAAAACTGTGTTTGAATACGTTAGTGCGCGCAAAAAACGGCTTTAGGTTAAGGTTGTGGCCACGTCTAGTCGGAAGAGCACTAGCATGCACGATGTAGTTATCATTAGGTAGCCGGCAAGATGAGTGAACAAATGAATGTAACAGTTTCAAGGAATCAATATCACGTCTGGTACACAAGTGAGGCAACTTCAAAGAGGTCATTGCAGATGAGGGTGAAAAATCACGGTCATAGCGATGGTGAACGAAACGAACAGCCTTCCTTTGGACAGATTCAATTATATTCATGTCGCACACTTTATATGGATGTCACACGCATGAAGCGTACTCTAATATAGGGAGAATGAGTGTTCTGTACATTAGTAATTTAGTGGATTTTAGAGATTTAGAAACATTTGTCTTAAATAACCTAATTTCTTTAGTGCTTTAGAGGTAACATAATCTATATGATGTGACCACTGCAAGTTGTGTGTGAACATAACCCCAAGGTATTTGTACGTCTGCGCCCGGGGAACGGTTATGTTGTTGAAAACGTAAACATGCTGTGAGGGAGAATGGCTGTTTGTAAATGACAATACTACTGTTTTTTGAAAGTTTATGCGCATCTGCCAATCCGAGCACCATGAGCCTGAAACCCTGCCTGAAAGAATCCTGAAGTAAAGTGTGATCATTAGAAAAAGTTATTACCTGGTATAGCACCCAGTCGTCGGCATAGAGACGGACTTTGGACCTAATATTGCTAAGAAGGTCATTTATAAAATGGCCGTCGTAACGTCCAGTCCGATGGCCTCGAGCTGCTTCTCGTGGTGCCTAAAAATCTGCGTTCAACGGTCCAGCATGAGCTTCACAACGAACCAACTGCTGGTGACCTTGGCGTATCCCGCACGTACGACCATGTCCGGCGCCGCTTCTTTTGGCGTGGTCTCGCCCGGTCTGTTCGACGTTACGTGACCTCCTGCGACAAATGCCAACGTCGGAAACGTCCTGCTGCACCCTCGGCTGGACTGCTTCAGCCAATCTTCATTCCGACCGAACCATTCTTCCGTGTTGGTTTAGACCTTCTCGGTCCCTTTCCTGAGTCAAAATCCAGCAACAAGTGGGTCGCCGTTTGCTCCACGATGTTATGCTTCACCATGGCGCCCCTAGCCAATTGCTCACAGATCCAGGCCGCGCATTTTTATCCCGAGTAATCGACGATCTTTCGCGCTCCTCCTCAACGCAACACAAGTGGACCACCTACCATCCTACCATCCATCCGGCCTACCATCCCCAAACAAATGGCCTCACCGAGCGACTAAATCTCACCCTCATGGTCAGCTCTCAATGGATGTTTCATCTGACCACCGTGACTGGGACCTGGCGCTACCTTACGTGACCTTCCCCTTGCAAGACGTATTCTAGCCGTCTTTAAGACATCTACAAGACGTCCTCTAAAACGTCTGATATCCGAAATATGGTGGTGCATTAGACGGTCTTAGAGACGGCTACAAGAAGTTTTAAGACGTCCGACAAAATCTTGGTAAGATGTCTTGAAGTGTTTAATATCTTGCCAAAACGTCTCCGAGGCGTCTTGTAAACGTTTAAAATGGCGTTCAAGACGTCTTGCTTATTTTGTCAAGACGTCTTGAAGACGGCTTATAGACCAATGTGCGTTCAGTATAGCAGACACACGTGACCTGGAGCGGCCTCCGATTCACCCTAAGTAAAACTGGGCAGGCTGCAACCGAGAAGGTTCGGCCCGAAAGGACGGCGGGGTCGGCTTCCTGTGGCGCATCGACGATCAGTGGAGTGACTAGCCGGTAAGTGCATGCCCAACATGTGGACGAGTGGGCACGTCCACTAGGTGCCAGTAATTGTCTGTGTGGCGTATATGAGAGTGTGAAACAACGAGATGCGAACCTGCAGGCAGAACAGTGCATCAAAGAGGATATTCTGCGTTGGGGTCTACAGCATAAAATTCTACTTCTTGGGGACTTCAACGGCCATATCCAACTGCTGGACGATTATACGGTCTTCAACGGAGAACTGGTGCAAGCAATCGCGGGTGACCATTCGCTGCTGTGCGAAGGTCGAACGCCAGGCTGCGGAGCTTCAATGTTGATAATGAGGGAACATACAGCATTGGCAGCGACCACAACCACCCAAGACTGGATTTTGCCACCTCTTCTTGGAACAGACCAGTTCGAGCGAAAGGAGTACGCTATCGGAAAGTCCTCCCAGTCTCGGGGTTCGAAGCAGTGGCGGAAGAATTTGAAACCAGTCACCGACGGGAAGCAGCCGTCACGTCCGCGGAAAACGTTTAGGGGCTAAAGTGCATCATGCGGAGATACGACCGAGTGCAATCGCAAGGTGGACGTGCCAGAAGAAACTGGTGGGATGGCGAGATTCGGGCAACGTTGCAGGCTCGGCAGGCCGCCAATGCAAACACTGTCATGCAGTTAAGGCAGGTGACACAGACGCTGTTTAGGCGGCTTGGTACGAATATATTCGTCGAAAACAACACAGGCAGGCCATTACGCAACGCAATGTATCCGAGGCCGACCACAAGATGCTCATTGACATTAATAAGGTGTGGGAAACGGCTCGATCCTGCAGTCCACGCTAATAGGCTCCAGTCTCGGCCGGCCGCGCACAAGGGCGCCCAGCAGCAGCTTGTGCGTTGCTCGCGCCACTCTCGCGCGTCCGTCGTCTTCTTCGTCCACAGTTGGCTCTGATGCCCCTAATGACGTCGGCGTTTCCACACTGCCCCTCCCTCCGCGAAGGCGTTGACGGCACTGGCCCACGGTGGCTGACAGCGACGGCATGACAGTCCTACCAGTGTACGAACCTTGTAGACTACTGCGAATGCACCACACGAGGATCGGCGAAGCCGGCATTGTCCGGATCATCAAGGTCTTCCACCAACCCGCAGGCCCTAAACCTGGCTGGCTTCCAGGACGGGCTCCTCGCAAAGATTGGGCAGACCAGGTGGTGCAGCCTCGGAGTTAGGTCTTGCAGGAACCTAAAGGCCCTAAACCGTCCCCTGACGCACACCTAGTCTGGTTTTCCTCTACGACCTCATACTGATGAGTGCACGCAGCAGACCGCCGGAAGGAGCCGCCGCCCGCTCAATACCTTGCCACCACAGAGACCACACCGTAACGCAGCACACAGGTCACAGGACGGGATATCGCCAATGATCCCGATCGTCGCTCTAACGGTGCCGCCGCCTCTGCCGTTGGCAACTGGCCTCGAGCTCTCGAAATCTCACCGGAACAGTGGACACGCTCACCACGTCCTCTCGAGCCGTCTGCTTAGAACCACGCACTGCAGCACCGGGGGACCAAGCCGCTCTTGACGTAGTGGCGGCGCCATCGCGCTCATGACGTCACCTGCGCCGGCAATGCTTTTCTCGAACTATGGCGCCGGAAGCGGCAGCAGCGCGTAGGCGACCACGCCGCCACCAGGTCCCACGCTACGCTCGATGACGGCGACGGAGGAACCGGCGGAAGCGCTCGTCACCGAACACCAGAGGTGCAGTTCGCACCGCTGAAATGGTCACGTACCAGGGCGGGGCAAGAGTCGCTATTACTGGCCGTGGAACGGGCGCCGTTAGCTTTCTCCACGACAATGGTCCATCCCGAAACGCAGCCAGGGCCCCACGTTACGGGTGCGAATGTGGGAAACGCCACGATCCTGTGCGAAACGGTTCGTTTCCGCAGTCCACCCCAGCAGGCTCCAGTCTCGGCCGGCCGCGCACGATAGCGCCCAGCGCCAGCTCGCGCGTCCCTCGCGCCACTCTCGCGCTTCCGTCGTCTTCTTCGTCCACATTTGGCTCGATGGCGGGATGGCGGGATGGGAATTCTGGGCATATGTGGCATCCCTCGACAGCCGAATGACGGAGCCCATGATTCGCGACGAGAAAGGGGAGGGAGAGGACGAAAAATCTCCAGCTGGCGCTGACTGCTCACCTGCGTCTGCTATACGGAACGCCACAGCCAGCGAGAGAGGATAGCACTGGTATATCTTCGCCTACGGTTGCAAAAGGAGATGCTGATTGGCAAGTATTCCGAATGGCTGTAGAGAGGGCGATTGGTCGCATCAACACCGGCCGGAGTCGTCAAGTATCTGGGACCAGATTCAAGAGAACAGCTGGCGAGAAGTTTCACTGAAATTCTGGCCGGTGATGACATACCGTCAGAATGGCTCCAGAGCAAGGTCACCCTAATCCACAAGAGAGAGGTGACCATGGATTGCTCCAAAATTTAGGCTGGCTGCGGTTACATCTGTGCTGTACAGGGTTGTCGCGCAGACACTGAAAGCCTGGATTGGAGCCTGGGCTGAGGCGAACAACCGCTTTACCGAACTCCAGAACAGATTTCGCCTGGACCGGTGGCTGGAAGATAACCTGTTTTCCCTGAGCCAGTGTATAGAGATCGCAAGAAAAGAGTCGCGCCCTCTCTTGTGCTGCTTCCTAGACGTGGCGAAAGCATACGATAACGTTCCTCAACGAGAGCTACTGCACTGCCTACGGGATGATAATATGCCACGTACATGTACTGCTGTTCTTGATGTGCTGGACGTGAACAGAGGGCTAAAACAAGGATGTCCGTTGTCCCCTTTGTTGTATATGCTCTATGCAGCACAGATGGAGCGTGATCTGCTTGAGTCAGGGTGGGGCTTTACCCTCGAATATGTCAGTGCCGGATGCAGGCAACAATGGAGTTTACCCGGGCTAGTTTTCGTTGATGATATCGCACTATGCCGACAGCGGAATGCAATTGCAGACACTAATAAACCTTTGCGTAATCAAGACGGTGGAGCTTGGGCTTGCATTCAGTGCCAAGAAGTCTGCGGTGCTATGCTTCTTCAGTTCCATGGAATACATGAGCGCTCTGACGCTTCTAGGGGGCCAGGGCATACAGAAGGTGACATAGTATAGGTACTTGGGTGTCAATATGTGTGCTCAGCCCGAATACCCATCCCGCATAAAGAGCATCTACGCAAGGCTTCAAGGCGCGCCGGAAATGTTTTCCGGAGACCTCTGGCCTTTGAGACTTTAACCGTTTCCTCATGGTTCACGAGTTCTTACTTTGACTGAGTAATCTAGTGCGAAATGACTCCCATTAGCATGGCGTATCAATGTTGATGTAATACCGGTTAAACACATGACTGGCTTAATAAATATGGATGATTGCTATTAGTTACAGTGAACGAACTAGAACATTTAATAGCATTATAATGAAGAGAATGACATCCCAGCCTGAGCGATCATCATCACGAGGAAAAGGCACGAGATCATCTTGTTCTCCCTGCGTACTGTTCCGAGCTACCGCCTCTTTGTAGGACTCGCCCAATAAACCTCTTTACATTTAGTGGATCGTGCTGGGTACGCACATAGCCGGTACCCTGGAACTCCGATCCCGCATGTTGCACTCGACCATGCCAGCTGACGCTACCCAACCGCCGCCACCTCTTCCGGCCGCCGTTTGCCCCAGCCTGGTTCGCCAGCGAGACCCCCTGGTATTTTCGGGTAAAGAAGACCAGGATGTCGAGGACTGGCTGTCGTCCTACGAAAACGTTAGCGGAACCAACAAGTGGGATGACGCTGCTAAGTTGAGTACCGCGAACTTTACCTGGTTGGCGTGGCGAAGCTGTGGTATAGGAACCACGAATCTGAATTTGAGAACTGGTCCGCTTTTAGGGAAGCAATATCTGCCGTTTTCGGTCGCCCTGCCGTGCGGAAGTTACGCGCCGAACAACGGCTGCGCACACGGGCAAAGGAACCTAATGAAACTTTTACCGCCTACATTGAGGACATATTTGATTTCTGCAGGCACGTCGATGCCTCAATGAGCGAAAGTGCCAAAATACAGCATATTAGGAAGTGTGCCGACGACGATGTCTTTCAAATGCTTCTCGCGAAGTCTCCTGGCACTGTGTCTGAAGTGGCAACCCTGTGCCAGGGCTATGACGAATTGAGAAGGCAGCGAGCTCTCACTCGACGTTCATCTCAGACGTACAACCAACCACTCGCTGCACTGGACGTCGTGCCTGACCAGTCACACCTTCTCGCACAAATGAAAGACTTTGTGCGTGAGGAGGTGGCCCCTCAGTTGTCTTTCCTGCCGTTTGCTCAGTGTCAGGAGCTCCCACAGCAGCAGCAACTGCAGCAACCAATCCCGTTGGCTCCCGTGCTTCGACACGTCATTAAGGAACAGATTTCCGAGGCCAGGCCGGTGCGCATTCAGCAGCACCCTGTTGCCGCGCCTCTTAGTTACGCTGAGGTAGTAAAGTGGCAGCAGCTACAACAGCGCTCGCCGTTCCATGGTGTGTCGTATGCTGCAGCCCCGACTCAGCCGTCCGTGACATGGGCTGCAACCATCACTGCAAATCCCTGGCGAACGCGCGACAACCGGCCGATCTGTTTTGCATGCAGCGGCCCTGGTCATATTGCCCGACAGTGCCGTCGTCGCGCCTCAGGATACTAAGACGCCCGTTCACCGAACTACATCGATCGTCCCCACTCACGTTATGAAAATCCGGATCCCCAAACAAGCACGTCTTCACGTGACTATCCGCAACCCACGTCTCGTCGCTCACCTTCACTCCGTCGCCGCTCCTTGTCGCCCATGCGTCGTCGACCAGGCCCTGAAAATTAGGGAAGCTAGCCCCGCAGTTCAAGAGGCAAGAACTGCGCTGTCGAAATGCTCAAGTACTCGAACTTTGCCGTCGAATATTGTAGAAGTTTTTGCTGAAGGCACCCATGCGTATGCTCTTGTCGATACCGGTGCTGCCGTTTCTGTTATAGATGCTAAATTTTGCCGCAAGCTTCGAAAAGTTACTACGCCTCTTGAGATGATGCCCTTACGTACAGCGAATGAAGACCCTGTTCGACCTATAGCCGCCTGCACTGCTCGACTTATAATGGCTAAAGAACTCTATGTTGTTGAGTTTATCGTCCTTTCATCCTGCTCGCACGACATCATACTTGGCTGGGACTTTCTATCGTGTAATCATGCCGTTATTGATTGTGCCAGATCTGAACTTGAGCTCTTCCCGTTGCGTGACCCGCCCTACAACCACACTCATCAAGCCGCCCACAAGCTTGTCATAACAGAGCACACAGAAATTCCGCGGACATCAGCTGTTTGGCTCCCAGTGTTCTGCAACAGCATATGTGACGAAGCTGCATTCTTTGAACCATCACGCCTCCTTCTAAGTCGGAAGCCACTTCTTCTGCCTTATTCGACCCTGTCTATTTCGAATGGAACAAGCGCTCTCTGCCTCACAAATCCTCTTCGTTATCCCATCCAACTGCTTAAAGGTGAATCCCTTGGATGCGTGCAACCCATTCATATCGGCCAAATTTTTCCCGTGCAGCAAGATTCCACTCGACGCGACCTCGACTCCGTCAGTGCTCTTAACCCTTCAGATGTACCAGCTGCCTGCCTATTCAATTCGTCGATCGCAGACGGACTGTCACCATTTGAACGCTCTGCTCTTCTCCAGCTTCTCTACCAGTTCCGCGAGTCTTTCGATGTTGCCCAACGTGCCCTTGGCCGAACTTCTAACATTGTTCACTACATCGACACCGGCTCCAACTCGCCAGTGCGACAACGTCCGTAGCGTGTCTCCACCGCGGAATGTCAAGTTATTACCTACCAGGTTGACGATATGCTTAAAGGCGACGTTATTCGCCCGTGGACATCCCCTGTGGTTCGCGTTAAAAAAAAAGATGGCTCGATTCGCTTCTGCGTGGATTACCGGCGCCTAAACAAGGTCACTCGGAAAGACGTGTACCCTTTACCCAGAATTGACGATGCCCTTGATTGCTTACAAGGTGCCGAGTTCTTTTCATCGTTAGATTTGCGTTACGGGTATTGGCAGGTGTCTTTAGCAGATGCCGACCGTTCAAAGACAGCCTTCATCACGCCTGACAGTCTATATGAATTTAATGTCATGCCCTTTGGCCTTTGCAATGCGCCTGCCACCTTCGAGCGCATGATGGAGTGGGTTCTGCGGGGTTTGAACTGACACATATGTCTCCGCTACCTCGACGACATTGTTGTCTTTGCGCCAGATTTCGCAACCCATCTCGAACGCCTCAACCATGTCCTGACTTGTCTGAAGAACGCTCAGCTCCAACTCAGTCTCACGAAGTGCCGTTTTGCTGCGCGGAAACTTACAATTCTCGGTCACGTCGTATCAAAGGACGGTGTACTTCCGGACCCGGCTAAACTACGTGCCGTCACCGACTTTCCCAAACCGACGACTCTAAAGCAGTTAAGAAGCTTCGTAGGGTTATGCTCCTACTTTCGCCGGTTTGTGCGCAACTTCGCTTCTATAATTGCGCCTTTGACCCAACTTTTAAGCAGCGCCACCAGTCTCTCGTCGTGGTCTTCTGAGGGTCACCAAGCCTTCTCCACACTCCGCCGTCTCCTGACGTCACCACCTATACTGCGCCACTACGATCCTAAGGCCGCAACTGAGGTTCACACAGACGCCAGCGGTGTCGGCCTGGGTGCTGTTCTCGCACAACGAAAGCCTGGGTTCGCAGAGTATGTCGTCGCATACGCCAGTAGAACGCGCACCAAGGCTGAGTCAAACTATAGCGTCACCGAGAAAGAATGCTTGGCAATAGTCTGGGCGCTTGTCAAGTTCCGCCCATACTTATATGGTCGCACGTTTGATGTAGTTACGGATCATCATGCATTATGTTGGTTGTCTTCGCTGAAGGATCCGTCAGGTCGCCTTGCCCGCTGGGCTCTTCGACTTCAAGAGTTTGATATCCGCGTTATATATCATTCCGGACGCGAGCATGCCGATGCTGATGCACTGTCGCGGTCACCACTATCCACCGAAACTGCGTCCATATCCACTATAGACCACCCACCAGAAGCGTACCCAAGATCTCTGCCAGGGGGGGTTGACAGTTTGCCAATACCATCTAAATAGCACTAATTTCAATTTCTTCACGGGAAATTGTCAAAAAATGCGCTTTTTGTGAGTGTGCAGACGATTGCGCGTCTTACATCTTAGTTGCAGTACTCAAATGCGCAAGGAAAGAAAAGGGGTTAAACAAAAGAGGGGGGTTAAGTCGGCCTCAGGGGGGGGGGGGTTACAACCCCCGAAACCTCCCCCCCCCGTCGGTGCGCCAGTGCCACCCACTGTCAGCTCTTGACGTCGCCACCGTGTCCTCTGCACAGCGCCACAATCCATGGATCGCTTCACTTCTTGACGTTTTATCCGAGGAACCCACCCTTTCGCCCACTCGAACACTGCGACGCCAAGCTTCGCACTTCAGCATTCGTGATGGCCTCTTGTACCGGCGGAACTACTCGCCAGATGGTAGGAAGTGGCTCCTAGTGATCCCCCGAACGCTGCGCTCTACAATCTGCGCATCCTTTCACTCCGACCCTCAGTGCGCTCACGGTGCTGTTTTCAAGACCTATGAACGCTTACGCAAACGTACTACTGGCGCGGAATGTTTCGCTTTGTCCGCAAGTTTATTCGCGGCTGCCACGAGTGTCAGCGACGAACAAAATCACCGCATCCTGCCGCAGGCTCATTACAGCCCCTTCCATGCCCAGACGGCCCATTCGACCGCGTTGGAATTGACCTATATGGACCTTTGACCACAGCGGGAAACCGATGGGCTATCGTTGCTGTCGACCACCTTACACGATACGCCGAAACCGGTGCTCTTCCCACGGCGACAGCACAGGACGTCGCCTCTTTCATCCTCAATCGTTTCGTGCTGCGACACGGTCCTCCTCATGAACTCCTCAGTGACCGTGGCCGCGTATTTCTTTCCGATGTAATTCAAGCACTTCTCCACCAGTGCAATATTGTACATCGGACGTGTACTGCCTACCACCCTCAGACGAATGGTCTGACTGAGCGGTTTAATCGGACACTGGGCGACATGCTTGTGACACATGTTGCATCTGATCAAACAAACTGGGACCTGGTTCTTCCATTTGCGACATACGCGTATAACACCGCTACGCAAGTCACAACCAGATTTTCCCCTTTCTTCCTTCTGTACGGTGGCCAGCCGTAGCACACTATCGACAGACTGCTGCCATACGCACCAGATGCCTCAGAGTGCACGCCCGTGTCGGAAGCCACCCGTTGCGCTGAAGATTGCCGCCAACTAGCCAAGTGCTTTACTACGGCCGACCAATAACGCCAGAAAAACGCCCGCGATGACGACCACCCTCGTGTCGCAACATTTGCTCCGGAGCACTTGTCTGGCTTCATGTACCGCCCTGCGCTCCTGGCTTGTCATCCAAACTGCTTTCCAATTATCATGGTCTCTACCGCGTCGTCGAGCGTACCTCTCCCGTAAGCTACGTCATTGAACCTCTTACGCCGCCCGGCGACCGTCGTCCACGTGGACGTGATGTTGTTCATGTAGACCGCCTCAAGCCGTTCTTCGACCCTCTTGTCACCACCTCTTAGATCGCCAGGATGGCTCCACCTTTCTCGACGGGGGCAATTATAATGAAGAGAATGACATCCCGGGCTGAGCGATCATCATCACGAGGAAAAGGCACGAGATCGGTGTTCGAACACAACCATCTTGTTCTCCCTGCGTACTGTTCCGAGCTACCGCCTGTTTGTTGGACTCGCCCAATAAACCTCTTCACACCATTAATAATAATATAATGATAACCTTTATTTGCATAAAACAGGCTAACCTTGGGTGGTATGCGAGGCTGTGGCGAAAGGTGAAAAAAATTACACCATCTTGAGTAGTATGCGAAGCAACAATGGGGTCGACCACGGCGCTGACACTGGCGTTGACGCTGGCGCTGTCCCTGGCACTCATCGCGGCGTTGCGTAGGTAAGATTTCCGACGCTGCTCGACGAGTAATGGCTGATCTTGTAGAAAACCTCCGAGCCGCCCCCAGAGGCACCGGCACCAGTCACCAACGCCACGCGCGTTCGGTGCGAACGCGGATAAAACGCCGACGGCGTCGACAACAGTTCTGCGCGTTGTGGCGCCCCCGAGCGGAGTATGCAGCGCCTACCGTCGCGCCTCTATCCCAAGCTGCTTCGCATTATCGCGCGCGGAGCCGCAGGTGTTGCCATTCGTTGCGCAATCCAGAGAGGAGAGGAGCGTCGGAGAGGAGAGGAGGAATGCCGAGAAGAGAGGAGATGAGACAAGGAGAGGAGGAGGATGCGCATGCGCAGTACGGATGTGGACGCACGGCGGATGGATGGAGGGAGGGAGTCACATAGCCCCGACCATGGATGTAAAAAATACTACGAGGGAGCGTCACGTGATTCCGCTAGCCTCGGCAAGCCAACCTCCTCTGAAGCCACCCTTCCCTCTCTCAGGGGCCCCGTGCGCGGTGCCTTTTGGGTAGGAATAGGCCCACAAGGTTGCCGAAACATTCGTGATTGTTTGGTACATGGTAACTTTTAGTGGCGCATACCGTCACAGGCTTAGAGGCCCGTATGCGGGTGGTGGTTTTCTGCTACTGCGCGCGTCGTTCTTCGCTTCAAATGCGATGCCTTGAAACGTGGAGCAAGACTGGGGCATCTGACTCATGAACCTAGAAAGAAACGAGATGCCTTGAGTGACACTTATTTTTTGTCGAATTTTCGCTTAATAAAAGGCTGCTGTGCGTGTTTTATTTTGAGAGAAATAATTTTTGTCACGCTGTCTTGCACCTAGGAAGAAACGAAATGTTTTGAAGGACACTTTTTTGTCGCATTTTCGATTAATAAAAGGCTTTGGTGTGCGTGTTTTATTTTGAGATAAATAAATAGCATTAGCCTGCATTCTGAACGCCGGAGTGGTCGCTGTTTATTCAGATTTACGTGTACTATTTTGCAAGATTGTATGGTGCGACGACGCTGGTGAGACGCGCCTCGGGGATCAATTTTCGTTATACAATAAAGCAAATGGACGGAATTTGTGCAGTATCTAGAGTTTATTCAGCTGTTTTCGAATGCGAGTATAGCCCCACAGCATAATTATGTCTTAGAATCAAACACTTCCAGGGGACCCTTCTTCCTCTGCTAGTGTGAAACGGCATGAAAACTGAATACATAGCGGCAAGGGAAAAATGGCAGCATTCATTTGCACTTGTGGATTCATTGTGTTGATGGTGTACTTGTACTATGGAAAGCCTATTTTTATGACAACAGTAATTGTTTCATTCTTTATTCAATGTTTATTGCACCTATAGAAGCCAGAAGATTTCCCACAAATACTAATAAGCCACATTTATAATTTAAATGAAGTACATTGCAAAGATAATACACAAAAGAAAATTTTAAACAGCAAGTAGGAAAACGTATTGTGCCACTCCTCTTCGGTATCAGTATTAGCATACTTGTTTGCCACAGGGCATTTGTATAATAATGTTATACAAAGTATACTATATCACACGTAGTATTGATACCTTTAATAAAACTGGTCAATGGGATCAGCTGTCCTTGAATGTAGCTGCAGTTTTGCTTACAATGCCTTGTGTGCAACGCCTTCAATACAGGGCTATAATTGTATAATATTTATATCTGCGCTGTCCTCACAAATATTGAAAGGCTTCGGTGATTGTGCTTGTCAGAAAAGTAAGCAACACATATGCAGAAATAAAAAAAGTGGTAGTTCACAAAGTCAAAGTTGAAAGAATTGATCTGAGGTCAGACCCACAAACTAAGTATGTCAAGATTAAAATACAATGCATTTTGCTGCAAGTAAAATGTACAACAAAGATTATGTTGTATCACATACCTACAAAAAATTAGCACCGTCGAAGCTGAGCCAACACAACGCAAAATTAGGAGGCGACGCCTCTATTACGTTGTGAACCTCAAATGAATGAATATTTCACGGTATTTAAAACACTCATTGAGTGGTATACACCAAATGTTTGTGGTTACAGTGAATCTGGCATAATAAAAGGCTGTTGTAAAGCAGTAAAGCAAATGAACAGAGTGAGCACATTAAATTATTTTAAAAATAGTAAGACCAACGGTATTCCAGGTGACAGTGGCAAATTTCTACAAAGGTCAGGTAAAAGACATACAGGATAAACATTAAAGAAAACATTGTCATCCTCAAGCGTATACTTAGCTCACACATAATCCATTGAGAGCATTCACAGCATGTCGATGTCGTCATCACACACACACACACAAACACACACACACACACACACACACACACACACACACACACACACACACACACACACACACACACACACACACACACACACACTGTTTGCTCTAGTGAAAGGTAGGCCAGCTAACCTACCGTCATTGTCCACACTGTTTAGCTTGGGCTGAACAGAACAATTGTTTAAGCATAATTTGCATACAGGTGATTCAAGCTACAACATTCAGCAAGACAACAAACATGTACTTGCAGAATTTACAATAAGGTATTACATTTTCCCTCTATAAAAGTTTGACATCTGCATACAACGCTCTTAAACAATATATGCACTTTACCAAGTAACTCAAAAAACAAATGCCTTAACATAAAACCTGGTGGGACAGCTGAAGTTGATGGATAAAGTAATTAATTGTGTGGGCCATCATGAACATAATTCACCCACGAGAAAACTTGTGTAGCAATTCTTCCAGTACTGCGAGCCGCAGGCTCCCAAGCTCAGACACCCTGCCTGGGTCAGCAGAGTAACCATGATCCTGTAAAATTGCTTCTGTGAGTGGTTCACTGGCTGCAGGGCTTCTCTGAGGGGCAGTGAGGTTAATTACATCAATGGAGTGTGGTTTTTTCAAAGGAGCGTACAAAGAGAATTTCGATGTGTTGCAATAGAAAGCAATTGCCGCCATCAATGTCCTTGACCTCATTGCGAACTTACAGACGCTTCAATGCTGCTGCAAACTGCTTTGCTGTTGGGTTGTCATTGCAGCCCTCAAATGATTTCATTGCAGCAAAAAGCAACTCAAGGTGATCCTGACTGAGCTTGGAAGTTGGAAGGTATGCCAATAGGCCATTTTCCGTAAGCAAGTGGTTGTATAGACGGTTGTCTAAGCACACCACAAAGCGAATGAAGCCTGTCTTTTGGTTGGTCCCTGTCATTAGTTTACCAGCTGCAGACTCCCTAAGCGAGCAAACTTTCTTTGACATACGCAGTGACAGGAGTCACATTTTCAGGACACAGTGGTCCTTTGTATTCTTTTTGCCTTGGATGTCTTGAATTTAAAATGTCAAATGCGTTGTTGACATGTCTGATAAACTCTTCTGTTGGCAAGGAATTCGAAAATTTTGCATTTTTTGAGCTCTGCATTCTCAAAGAGCATCTGCTACTGATTGACTAAATGTTTGAGCCAACAATGAGACTTTCATGGGCTGGTTTTTCCAGGTAATATGTGCTTGTCTAAGTTTGTTTGCCAAATGTAGGCCCTCTGTGTACTGGATTTCATGCAGCTCATCAATGTGTTTCAACAATATGAACTGTTTGTTCGTATCACAATAGGCTTTTTATCGAACAGGGTGTGCCGCAGTAGCTTTAACATGTGACAGGGATCCAACATGGCAAATAAAAGCTTTTTTTGTCACTGTATGCGGAAAAGAAGCATACAGCTCAGTCAGGTCCATCTTTCAGCGGAGGCTGTGCGGCATTGACAAATTCGCTTCAGCTCCATCGCCCGTCAAACTCACAATGTGTGCACCGTTTTCGTGAGTGAAGCTAGCAGCTTGCAGCACCAAATTGCGCCTCTGCTCCCTACCAAGGCCATGCACTAGAAAGTAGCCAATCGGCAGCTTCCATCTGCCATTGATTGCAACAAGCATTAAAACAAATGCATCTTTGGCAACTGGAAAGCTGTCATAATTGAAATCAATGCCCATGTCAACATATCCATGGAAGCTTTTCCCAACCCACACCACTTCTCTGAATGGCCATGTCATCCACAACCAGAGTGCATAATGTGGAGAGCCGTGCTTTACCTTGATAGCCAATGCAGTCATTGCCTCTTTTGAAAAGCCAGCAGCCCTATCAATGGATTGATGTCATTTACACAGTGTCTTTGGATGTGGGAGGCATGTGTTGAAAACAGCTGGTACATATCTGTATGCTCTAGGGGAATAAAAATGCAAAGTCAGTGCAAATGGTATTGAGCTCTGGCGAGTAAGCGGGTGACATTGCTGGCACCAGACTTATGTGGCAGCTGACTCATGAGCAAATTTTTTTTTGCCCCACCAAGACTCTGCAATATGGCGACATCCTCATTTCATAGAATGCGATTGTCAGATAAATCTTCTATGACATCTTCGAGATGAGCAACCTTTTGAAAAAGCTGTTGATGGGATTGCCGTAGAGTCATCTTCAGTTTGTAATTGATTTCCGTGCTCACGTTGGTTTCGACGGGAATTCAGGGCGCAAGCTCCTTTCCCAAGCGTATCACCCCTGAACGAAGCCGAACGCCAGGCCGGGGTACGCTTGTACCCTTTTGAACCAGTGGGTGCCCGGCGGCGGTGAGAATCGAACCCACAGCGTTCTCCCTAAAGTAGATGCTCTTCAAAATCTAGTTAACACAACAGAATCAGATCTGTTCGCAATCACGGAAACATGGCTTAACCCTACTATAACCGACTCTGAGATACTACATTTTTTCCCGGATTTCAATATTTTCCGACGTGACCGCACTAACAAACGTGGTGGTGGCGTATTAATAGGCAGTCATAAAAGTCTTCAGTGCACCGAAATAAAGACAGCCTCGTGCTTGGAAATTATGTTCGTTCTCTGCAATGCTTCCTATCCCCCTACGATAATTGGAGTTTGTTATCGCTCTCCTGGTAGTGACCCCCTTTTTGTCCCCGAATTCCACGAGGCCCTTCGCTCTCTAGCCGAATCTTATCGTCATCTTCCGATACTGCTGTTCGGCGACTTTAATTTTCCGGCAATATCCTGGACTAACCTAGCATGGGTAGCCTCCAAAAACGGTATCGAGAGCGATTTCATCAACTCATGCCTAACTTTTGGACTAACGCAACTCATCAATGAACCCACACGCTACAGCGACAATTCTTCTAATATTCTAGATCTTATTCTTACCACTTATCCTGACAGGCTATCAAAAATGACGTTTTTACCAGGGCTCAGTGATCATTCAATAATTCATGCTTCTTACTCCTGTAAACTCGCGCATCCCACAAAGATAACTAAAACAATAGCATTGTACGATAAGGGGAATTATTCTGCTATAAACTCTGAGCTTGAAGAATTTTCTACTTCTTTTCTAACTGACTTTTCAAAGCGTTCAGTCGAGACCAACTGGTTACTATTCAAAAACAAATTACTAGACCTGTTCCCTAAGCATGTGCCCAACATTATCGTAACCGAAAAGAAGTCATCCCCATGGTTCAATGTCACGCTGAAGCGACTGAACAATAAAAAGAAAAGGCTATTTCGTTCCGCAAAACGCTCCAATGACGCATGCGCGTGGAGTAGCTACTATGCCATAGAAAAAGAGTTCGAAAGGCTCGCAAACAAAGAAAAACTTTCTTTTTTTTTCACAGAAATTGCCCGCTATGTTACAAAATAACCCCAAAAAATTCTGGAACATCATTAACCCTAATCACTCCCAACCTTTAGCATTGTGCGACGGACAAAACCATCCAATTCCTGATCATGAGGCCGCCGAACAGCTTAACAACTTCTTTTCTTCTATGTTTACTGCCGAACCTGTCGACAATTTACCTCCCCTTTCTTACCACGAGCATACCGTGATACCCGACATCACATTTTGCCCGAACGGCATTGCAAAACTAATCAACTCGTTAAAACTCTCATCCTCATGCGGCGTGGACGGTATCAACGCGAAAATGCTGAAAAACACGAAATCGACTACTAGTGTTATACTCTGCCATATTTTCCAGCAGTCACTATCAACAGGAGTGGTGCCGGTGGACTGGAAAGTGGGTAAGATTGTTCAAGTACCCAAAAAAGGCTCTCCATCTTTGTGTAGCAGTTATCGCCCTATTTCACTTACTACTATATGTTCTAAACTAATGGAACATGTGATCTACTCAAACATTGTTAGGTTCTGAGACTGCAATAACTTCTTTCACCCCAGTCAACACGGCTTTCGCGCAGGCCTCTCATGTGACACCCAACTAGCTTTATTTTATAACGATATTAGTTCCAGCCTTGACTTAAACATACCCGTTGATGCTCTGTTCTTAGACTTCGAAAAAGCATTCGACAAAGTTCCGCATCAACGGCTACTCCTAAAACTTTCTCGACTAAACATTATTACACCTGTATTGAATTGGATTCGCAGTTTTCTCACCAATCGACAACAGTTTGTCTATGCTAATAACCACTCATCTAACCGATCCCCCGTAATCTCTGGTGTGCCGCAAGGCACTGTACTTGTACCCCTACTTTTTCTTATTTATATTAACGACCTCCCAGCTAATGTTTCTTCTACCATTCGTCTATTTGCAGATTACTGCGTCGTATACCGTTCCATTAGAAATAACGCAGATAATATTACCCTTCAAAACGACCTAAACCTTATCGAGTCCTGGTGTAACACATGGTTAATGTCCTTAAATATAAAGAAAACTTCACTAATATCTTTCCACCGCAGGTCACATTACCATCCAGCACAATACATCATTTTTGACTCCGTAATATCATCCACTGAATCGTATAAATATCTTGGCGTAACATTTTCAAGCAATCTCTCCTGGTCTACCCACGTAGCTAACATAGCTAACTCCGCTAATCGCACTTTGGGTTTTCTTCGTAGGAACTTAAGACTCGCTCCACCATCAGTGAAACTAATAGCTTACCTCACATTTGTTCGCCCTAAGTTAGAATACGCATGCTCTGTTTGGGACCCTCATCAATCTAACCTATCTAATATTCTAGAATCAGTACAAAATCGTGCAGCTCGTTTTATTTACTCTGTATACTCTTACCATTCCAGCGTTTCCGAGCTTAAGGCTCGTGGTCACCTCACCAACCTTGAATTGCGACGTCACATATCTAGACTATGCCTTTACCACAAATTCTATAATGCTCCCTTCGAAGTTCCAGCTATCTTACCAGCCCATCGCTTATCCAGCCGCACAAACCATCCCAGAGTGGTTTATCCTCCCCCGGCGCATTCTACCACGCATCTTCACTCATTTTTTGTGAAGACAGCACGGGACTGGAACCATCTACCTACAACTGCCGTGCACCACTCCGATCCACATCAATTCAGGGCAACACTGGAATCATTCTTTCAATGCAATTAAAACCCATCCCTCATGTAATACCCCAACTGGGGCCTTTGAGGTATAATAAATGAAATGAAATGAAATTGTGTACGCCATACTTGATGCCTCGGAAAGGCCTTTTCAGGTGCGTTTTCTGCTGGCTGTGGCTGCAAAATATCACGCGCTGTAACAGGTTCATGAGCGACCAACATGACACAAAGCACGTACGCAGAACAAAGTACTTAATTGTTGTGGCATACACTCTTCTGCAAGCTATGAAGAATACAATGCTTAATTTTAAATCATTACCTTGCTCACGACGGTTTCCGTTTACACTTTTGTGAACTTAAAAACTGGGGCCATAAAACTGCCATCCACACGAGCTTGCTAGTGCCACTTAATTTTGTTTATTTATTTGCTAAATACTGCAGGCCCACCTGGGCCCAGGCAGGAAAGGTAGAAGTACAAAATAACTAGCACAGAAGAGGCCAATGTAGCATAGTTCAAGGAGAGATGTTTCACAGAAGCCTTTTAGTTTGAGTGGGCAAAATATACTGAGCTCATATATCACGGCTCATTGTGACCGATCGAACGAATAAAGAAAATAGAAAATTGTGTAAAACCTGTTAGTCTTCCAGTTATTGTGTAATTTGAATGGAAAAGAGAAATTGAAAAGGGATTATTGGCCGCTAATTGCTGTTTAATGCAAACCATGAGGAAACTCATACCGCTGCGGATGAATATGAATGTTTCAGTATTTAATTAGATGGTTGCCATGATCATAAATGTTAGCGTCCAAGTGCAGTTCACTGAGTGACATTTAATATGCTTCAGCTATTAAACAGTTGCCACGAAAATATTAACCCTTTTCGCGGAGCAGTTTGTTTTAGAGAAACGAGATGGCGCTTACGGCGGCGCGCCATACATCTCCTCAGCGACCGCGCACGAATACGAAACCATTTCCGCTTCTACCTTGCTTCTGTGCGATCAGCTGTCGGAAATGCTAACGAGTTATCGCTAACGCACTGTGCTCCATTCACTCTGGTTCGAATCATGTGGACTGAAGACGTGTGCAGTAGGCTGCAAAATAGTGACTGGCATATTAAGGAATGTAATGAATATGTGGGGCCAAGTTTGCTGACTGCTGCTGCAATTGTCCGTAAGTGTTTCCGGCACTTCGAGATCTGATGTACGGCTCTCCTCGAGGATACACAAATTTGCTCATCCGCCTGCGTTGTATCGCTAACCTTCAAAGAAAGGGTTTCAGCCCCGGTACGTCGGCAAGAGTCAGTACTGCTCATTAAACAATGATAACCGGAGTAGCGCCGCCTCCTGTCATAGTAGGTTTCACGCACAGTATTTACGCACATCTATCCCAACCAGCACGAAACTTACACCCACTCTTTCGCCAACGTGTCAAGAATAAGTGAATGGGCGCACACTTGAATATATGAATATAGGTACACATGAATATAGGTAGAACATCCGACTTCAAATCTGAAGGTCGTAAGTTCGAATCCTGCTCCAGTCCACTACATTTTCAGGCATGGAGTGGTGTCTGAGACCGGCAAAAAAAATGCCGAGAGCTAGTGGGGCTATACTAGTTCAGGTGCAACCAAACTAGGCATGCCCACTAAGCTTCATCAAAGTCACTCCCTCACCGCAACAGAAATTGGCCTCCCTGGTGCAGTATTGGCCACTACCTCCCTCATGACTCCGACAATTAACCCATGTTCCTCAGTCCCCAGTGGCTGCGGAGCACCTGACCAAGGCGGTGGTCAGACCTGCGACGTGGAAGAGGGTGCTAAGATTCTCTGGGTCCGGACAGGCCGCCAACGGAAACAGAACTTGACAACATTCAACACGTGTACCCTCTCGAGTGAGGCTAGCTTAGCAGGACTATTTGAGGAATTATCAGGCATTGCCTGGGATATTATTGGCCTTAGTGAGGTTAGAAGAACTGGTGAGGCTTACACAGTGCTGACTAACGGCCACATCCTCTGCTATAGAGGTCTTCCAGATAAGAGAGAATCCGGGGTAGGATTTCTAGTTCATAACAACATAGCGGGCAACATTGATGAATTCTACAGCATTAGTGAGAGGGTAGCAGTCGTCGTAATAAAGCTGAATAGGAGGTACAAAATGAAGGTAGTACAAGCCTACGCCCCAACTTCCAGTCACGATGATGAAGAAATAGAACAGTTTTATGAAGATGTCGAATTTGCAATGAGAAAGGTGCAAACTCAGTATACGATAGTCATGGGCGACTTCAATGCAAAAGTGGGGAAAAAGCACGTTGGCGAGCAAGCAATTGGCAACTACGGCATCGATTCTAGGAATGCAAGAGGAGAGATGTTGGTAGAATTCGCGGAAAGGAATAGGCTCCGAATAATGAATACATTCTTCAGGAAGCGCAGCAACAGGAAGTGGACCTGGAAAAGCCCTAATGGAGAAACAATGAATGAAATAGATTTAATACTCTCTGCCGATCCGAGCATAGTGCAGAATGTAGAAGTGTCAGGTAAGGTAAAGTGCAGTGACCATAGGTTAGTGAGGTCTAGGATTTCTTTGAATTTGAAGAGAGAAAGAGTGAAATTAGTCAAGAGGAAACAGGCCAACCTAGACGCAGTAAGGGTGAAAGCAGACGAATTCAGGCTGGTGCTCACAAACAAATATGCAGCTTTAGAACAAGAAGATGAAGATAACATAGAGGTAATCAACGAAACCTTAACTAGGCTGATCTCAGTAGCAGCAATTGAAGTGGGAGGTAAGGCACCAAGGCAACCAGTAGGGAAGCTCTCCCAAGAAACAAAGGACCTAATAAAGAAGCGACAAAACATGAAAGTTTCGAACTCAAGAGATCAGATAGAATTCGCTGAACTGTCAAAACTGATCAACAAGAAGAAAGTAAGGGATATACGAAATTATAACGTGGGAAAGATTGAGGAAGCCGTAAAATATGGACGCAGCATGAAATCAGTAAGGAGAAAGCTTGGCATAGGACAAGGCAAGATGTATGCACTGAAAGATAAGCATGGTAATATAATCAGCAATTTGGATGACATAGTAAAAACAGCGGAAGAATTCTATACTGACCTGTACAGTTCCCAAAAAAGCCAAGCTACTTTAATTCGAAATAGTGATGAACCGGATACAGAAGCTCCTTCTGTAGCTAGCGGTGAAGTTAGAAGGGCCTTGAAAGACATGACCAGGGGAAAAGCGGCTGGAGAAGATGGAATAACATTAGATTTAATCAAAGATGGAGGAGATATTATGCTTGAAAAGCTTGCGGCCCTTTATACACAATGCCTCACAACTTCAAGTGTACCAGAGAGCTGGAAGAACGACAACATTATACTTATGCATAAGAAGGGAGACGTTAAAGAATTGAAGAATTACAGGCCCAATAGGTTGCTTTCAGTATTGTATAAAATATTCACGAAAATAATTTCCAATAGAATAAGGGCAACACTTGACTTCAGCCAACCCAGAGAACAAGCTGGCTTCAGGAAGGGATATTCTACGATGGATCATATCCATGTCATCAATCAGGTAATCGAGAAATCTGGGGAGTACAATCAACCTCTCTATATGGCTTTCATAGATTATGAAAAGGCATTTGATTCAGTAGAGATACCAGCAATCATAGAGGCATTGCGCAATCAAGGAGTACAGGCGGCGTACGTGAATATCTTAGCAAATATCTACAAGGATTCCACAGCTACATTGGTTCTCCACAAGAAAAGTAGAAAGTTACCTATCAAGAAAGGGGTCAGGCGAGGAGACACAATCTCTCCAATGCTATTCACTGCATGCTTAGAAGAAGTATTCAAGCTCTTAGACTGGGAAGGCTTAGGAGTGAGGATCGATGGCGAATATCTTAGCAACCTTCGGTTTGCAGATGACATTCAGCAACAATGGAGACGAATTACAACAAATGATTGAGGACCCTAATCAAGAAAGTGTAAGAATTGGGTTGAAGATGAATATGCAGAAGACAAAGATAATGTTCAATAGCCTGGCAAGGGAACAAGAATACAGGATCGTCAGTCAGCATCTAGAGTATGTAAAGGAATACGTTTATCTAGGTCAATTACTCACGGGGGACTCTGATTATGAGAAAGAAATTTACAGAAGAATAAACGTGGGTTGGAATGCATACGGCAGGCATTGCCAATTCCTGACCGGAAGCTTACCACTGTCATTGAAAAGAAAAGTATAGAAGCATTGCATTCTACCGGTGCTAACATATGGGGCAGAAACTTGGAGGTTAACAAAGAAGCTCGAGAACAAGTTAAGGCCAAGTTCTGGGAAAAAAGTTTAAAAAAGGATAAACAGTACAAATAATTGGTGTACAGCACAAATCACACTTTTTTAGGCCCATGTGAACCTTTTAAAGTTCGCATTATTTTTGTAATATTTTTATTATTTGAAAAATTTAATTAAATGTGTGTCTCGCGCCAACAGTCATAACTCTAAGTTAACTCGATAAAAAAACACAATTTTTGGCAGTGATATGGGAGAGGCTTCGGTCTGTGCAATAAACCAAAATTACTGAGATCAGATGTATTATCGAAGCATAGTGATGAAATACCCAAAAACATGTGTGCTTCCATTAGGTATGCCTTGGTGTAAAAGGCATCCATATCAAAACTTGTGGCACGATTTTACTTGTTGAGGTTCGCACACCCAATAAAGTGAGAAAAAAATTGTGCCAATTTTCACAAAAAAATCTTTATTAGGGAAAACGTTATGAATGTTTGCGTTGGATGAAATCGCAAAAAGATGGGTTCTGAGAAAATCAACAAAGACATTTCAAAGCATAGCGCTTGCATAAGATGATGAGGAGAGCTAAAATCCCTTATATTTGTAGCCAGTTCTGTCCTGGGTCTTGCTCTTGTCTGATTTTGCTCGTGTGGCACCTCGGCTTACTTTTTTTTCTAGCTTGCTTTACAGTATTACAGGCATTTTCCGTACGTCTCCAGGTCCATCAACTTGTACTGATTGCCGACAAACTTAAATATTGTGCGTCTTTGCGCTCTAAACTTCCCCATTCTGTGGCTGCCAGTAAGAAAAAGTAAGCGACAGAGAGTAAACACATCCATCAAACGATCCGCTGCTCCTTTAACGCGCGTGCAGCCTCCAGAACGTAAACAACACGTGCAAAACATTGCACGTCCACCTGGTGAGGCGTTTAATTTTTTAAATTTATAAATAAAACGTTGAAGATGCTATTATGGCATTGCTACACTTTTTACGTGATATGATTCTTAAATAACCATCAAAGAACTGCAAACCAGGACATTTTTTTCTGTTCCACAGAAAACTGGTCCTTTCAGTTTCGGTTTCGTAGACGCCGGGTGGGTTTACAATTTTTTGTATATCTTTTGAAAGAAACTGCGTAGGAAGATACTTTTTGCAGCAAAATGATGGAGAATAAATCCCTCATCAAACAGAACGAAAAATAAAAAATTGACATTTTGAAAAAAAATTGCAATTTCGACTTGGCCTCACACCTTGGACCGCACAAAGAGCGATGGAACGAAACAACTTAGGAGTAACGTTAAGAGACAGGAAGAGAGCGGTGTGGACCAGTGAACAAACGGGGATAGACGATATTCTAGTTGAAATTAAGCGGAAGAAATGGAGCTGGGTAGGCCATGTAATGCGTAGGATGGATATCCGGTGGACCATTAGGGCTACAGAATGGATACCAAGAGAAGGGAAGCGCAGTCGAGGACGGCAGAAAACCAGATGGGATGATGAAGTTAGGAAATTCGCAGGCGCAAGTTGGAAAACGCTAGCACAAGACAGGGGCAATTGGAGATCGCAGGGAGAGGCCTTCGTCCTGCAGTGGACATAAATATAGGCTGATGATGATGGTGATGATGATGATGATGATATACGCACAATAAGACAGTACTACATCAATAGCGCACGAATGGTCGAAGCTGAATGTTCCGTGATGGTCCACAAGGGTAAGCAACTTTCTCGCTATAATACGCATTTGCTACAAGGTATTGCAAAGTGCAGAACTGCTACGTTTCAAGCCTTGAGCGCAGCAAAAACAAATCTATAAGAACTGAGCACACCCGCGAGCGATTAGGCAGAAAATAATCAAATAGTGGCCGCACCGAGGGACTTAACTGTGTCAGAAACTGGCAAGCCGCTGCTTCAAAATATTTGCCAAATAAAGTACAAAGAGTAAAACACACTAACCCTGATTCAATTCATAAGCGGAATGTTTGGATAGCTTGAAATACATATTAAGCCCCGCTTTTAGAACAAGCACAATATACGCTGCTTGCGCCGTTTGGACATAGGTTAATCAGCTCCGAAAGCGCTTTTGCATGTCCTCTGAAGCTGTGATCAAAGCTTCGTGTCGTTCACCCAGTCACCGATTACGATATCTCCCAAAACAGAGGTTTTTGGGAGATATCGTTGGAAGCGGCACCGGCGTCATACACTTCCATTGTAAACAAGGAGGCAACGGAGGCAGTTGAGGCAAGCAATGGACGCGTCACCACGTGATCAAACATGGCACTGCCCACGGGATCGCCGCGAAAAGGGTCATTATGCTACTTCACTTGCAGTTACCTAAGGAAACAAGTATGTAAAAATTGTAGTGGTCGAGTATTATCCTCACCATAGTATGCCTTGCTGTTCGAGGTGTCGCTGGGTTGTGTGTAGACAGTGCTGCAGAAGCTTCACTCTTGAGCGTACTGGAGGGCCTTGGACTGGGAGACTGGACAAAATACACCAAGTCCAATGAGGAGGGACTGCTTACTGCAACCTAACTTGAAATTGCTGACCGTGCAAACGAAACACCAGATGCACAGTTGAAGCTAAAACCCATGACTAATAGCGACACCATTGGCTTCATTTAAAATTTAAGTACAATAATGACCAGCAAGCAGAACATTGTTAGGGAGATCAGTGGCTGTGGTTATATACTGCATTTTTTATCTACTGTCCCCAAAAATGTCGATAAAGCTTACCAGCACAGTTGGCATGTTATAAATTTTATTACTGTTGTAAATGTTGGAGCCTAGCAAGGGTGTTAATTATGTGTGTAATGAGAGGACATGGCTGAAGTATAATTCAGAGAGGCAGTGTGTTTTCCGTATTCCAACTTTACTGAAAAAAGTGTTTTTTCATCTTATATAACACTGCTTTGCTGCAGTTTGTTTTATTTTCCTTATTTTGTACTTATCATAGATTGACTAAAATGAGATTATGATGTAGCATATATGGCTTTCATTCATTAGCACATGCTTTTGTCAGTGTTAACAATGAAATTGGAACGCAGTATGCTTGTCACTTTGTCAAAAAGGGCTGTAATGTAGCCAATGATAGGTTGGTTCAATGAACAGTTCTATCTTTCTCTTCATTCTGACTATTACTTATAGATCTTTTAAATCTGTCGAAAACATCTTACAAAAAGCTGTATGACAGTCTCATATGCATTTTTTAAACTTAAATAATTACTTTAAAGGTGAAATCCAAAATATATATTACAGGGAAACACCAGATTTTTGCAAAGCAGATGAGAACATGAATGAACCAAGGCAAACGTGTGAGAAAATGTCTTAAGCAAGCTCTGTGATCATTACGACAATCAAGCATGCCAGGATATGTTGGATCTCGGAAGGCTCATCGGCGATGTCTGAATCAGTCAAGGACGGGCTAGCAGATGTAGCAGTACCCTCTGCTAGCACATCAATCAGACAAGCCCTCAGAGATGTCCATATCCATTGTGGCTTGAGAAAGACCAGCCTAAATTATTATAAGAAAAGCATATTTCACTTCAGGAATGGTGGGGGACATCTACCACAGTCATGAAAAAGGTATGATCAAACTGGAAACATGCATTATGGATGCATACAGCTGTGCATAAACTTACTGGCTCAACTTGATGCTGTTATGTTCCTGTGGATGTAGCTGCTTCAATTTAAGGTTGACTCATTGCTGTGGCATCGTCCTTTGCGAGCGTCTGCAGTTAAAGAATAACCCACCAGATATTTTTAAGGTCCAACAATAACATTTGCTGTGGAATGCATTTACACAACCTTTGCAGAGTCATGCAAAAGACCTCGCATGATCTGTGCATGCTTTCCCTTCACACCGCATCCCCTTGTGTAGAAAACTATCTTTGATCTAAGTGTGCTTGTAAAATACACATACAGCTAATTGAATCTCGGGGAAAATGGAGCTGTGGTAACTTTGCAGTGCATGTTTCACATAAAAATATCATAGATACAGCTGTAACACATACATAAGGTAATGTAATGCCCCTCTGTAATGCCTCCAGGCCTTCAGGGTACTACTAATAAATGAATGAAAATGATGTTCACTCCTGTAATTTAAAGTAAAACTGCGTTATTTCATCGCAACTGTCATTTACCTGTTTAAAATATGTCAACCAACATCATATCTTCTGAAAAAAAGGAAATTATATTTACCCTCAACATATGGGGAGTGATTGAACTTTGCAACATGATGTTTGAAGTTTGCATCACAAGCCGAGTTACTACGAGCAGAATATTCTCTACAAAATTATTGTTCTTGGCGACTATTGCAAAACTTGGTATGTTATGTGAAAACTAATCTTTCATGGTTTCTTCAAATAATTAGTTTCATTGCAATTTTTATTGTTTTCAGCCGCAAGAAATGCATACAAAATTCAGTAAATAATAATTTTTATAGCAGGAAATGCAATTCCCCGACCATAAATAGTTTCACATCGTGGGCTTTTTGGGAGTGTACGCTAGCTGATAAAAGTACTTTAAAGAGAAATGAACGTTTAACGCTTAATTATGACAAAGTTGGAAAAAAATGGCTTGAACAGTATTGCACCACTATTTCGTCAGTTATAATTCACACGAGCACGTAGTCACTAACGATCGCGAATATTGCAGTTCCATTTTAATAAATAAAAGAAACGTTCATTGTGCTTACCTATGGAAGGACAGACCATCGCGCAGATTTTCTGTTCGATTAGGGCATCCTGGCACACAACACTTCATCACGCAGGTGCGCCTACTGCTGACGGGAGTTCTCGCCGGTCTGCTAAGAAGCCGAAGACTTTGAGCAGATCCCGAGCAACAGTGTCGACTGCGCTACCTTAGGTACGGGCCGGCACGGCCCTAAATATGTTCGGAGTCTCCGGCTCGCCAGTCCATCCTTGGGCAAAAGACGGGACGAATGTTTTTCCCGTAGGGAAACAGTCGCTTCGGACCTGTATGCTCGCTTAATCGCCTGCACATTTTGCGGGGGCGAAAGGCATCATTGTTTTCCAGAAGACGTCGTCAAACGCAAAGAATCGTCGTCGGAAGGGCGGCTTGGTTGCCTTCACACGTTTGCAGGGCGAAAGGTTCCCTCGTTTTCCTGAAACCACACCGAAACGCAACCAGTCGTCCTTGAGGTGGTCCTCCTGGGTTGTTGGGCGCAATGCCGGTTAACCGACGCCTTCGTTCGCAACAGCCTTGGCGCCTGTCTGCTAATTAAGCGGCGATACTCAACTGCTTCACACACTCGAATTCCTTCACTAACCTCGGCGTGCATTTGCCACGCCGAGTATGTGCGCATATTCCGAAACCCCCGCAGCAGACGAAACCGAAGCCACCGAAGCGAACCGAGTAAAATCTACCGCTTGCCAGTCACGTGAGGGCCTATTTACCATCATCCCATTCCTCTAAATTTTTTATGACTAGGCTTCAAGATTGTCACGTGACGCTCCCTCCTAGTTTTTTCCTTTCTCCATGGCCCCAACTAAAGTGCCTGGAATATACTTACCATATTCCAGTCACTATACCCCGACCAGAGTGACCTAGAATATGGCAGAGTGTCCAAAGCGCCGGCTCCGGCGAGGGCCTTTTTGTGTGAACTGCCGCACCGCGCCGCTGCTGTTCCGGACCCGTGGGCTTTTCGCGCTCGAAGCGCGCGGGTAGCTAGGGTCGTCTGCTTCGCGCTGTAGTTTTTTGCGTTCAGTTTCCACGCAAAGCACTTAGTCTATTTAACTTCAACAGTGTGGTGCTGCATGGATCTTACCCATCTTTGAGCGTTGTCTTCGTGCTTGGGCAGCAAGAGAATGCAAAAACTAACGTGTCAAACTCATCAGCGCGGCCTAGCTCCGGTGCTAGAGTTCGGGAACGGTAATGCGGTAACTGTGCGTGTGTAGAAACGCGCTAACTGAGCCCGCGCAAGGAAGGAACGTAAAAAAAAATAAAAGTTATTCGCATGGGTACGCGGGCAATAGCACCATGCTCACAATTACGGTCAGTAGTAGTGGTTTACGGTCACGGTCAGTAGTGGTTTACAGCAATATGCATATGTATTTATTCGAATATGTTTTAGCCACAACAATATTTTATTATGAACAGAGCAGAGTGAGAAGGTGTAAGGGTAGCAAGAGAAAGAGCAAAGACGGCCCTAACGCCGCAATATTGTTGGCTTATTTCGCTTCAGAGATTGCGTACACGAACAATTCTTGTTGTACGCTATCTCTTCAATACAAACTTCGCGCATGATGTACGTTAAGGTTCACCATGAGCGAAGCTTTTTTTCGAATTCAGACATTCGAAAGAAAAGCCATTCGATCCAGCCAATATGGCTAAACAAATATATATTTATTTCTAGATTGAAATGAATAGATAGCTACTACTGCCCTAGCCATTTACTAATTTGGTATGTAAAAGTTATTACTGCAATAGCCTTGTTTTAATAATCCGTGAATCCTCTCTGAAATTACCAACATGTAACTTCTTATTATATCATAGTTATTGCGTAACGTGTGATTTTTTACGTAAACTAACAAGCATTCATGGCGCGTGACGATGTTTGTGCTTGCATTATATTGAGTGGAAAATCGTCTTGAAAATTGCTCTCTTTGATACACTACAAATATCGCTATTCATTCTACATATCCCTAAAATAGTTACCTTTAATAACAGCAAAAAATGAAAAGTTTACGTTCTGGTGATTTGTTGCCTCTTTCATTACGTAACTACAAGCACGTAGTTATTGATCAGTAAGTATATTTGCTGTGTACGAACCAGCGAGCATGCGCAATAAATATTCCCAAAGTTACTTTAATGTTAAAATTCGCTTAGTGTTTGCGCTCTTGCAGCGCAAGCAGGCGAAAGACGAGTTGCACATTCGTAATCCATCATGTTCGTTTTCTGACGCTTCCTCGTAATTATGAAATGAGGCATACGTATACAATGTTGCACTGTTAGCGTTTCATTTATTTTGGTTTGTCTTGTTTTTTTGCCGCGTGTATTTCTCGCGTACCCTTTACCTACACGCCGTGGTAGCTTAGTGGCTTTGGTAGGTTGGACTGCTAAGCTATGACGAGGACGCAGGTTCGATTCCCGGCCACGGTGGCTTACATTTCGATGGAGGCGAAATGCGTAAAACACCCGTGTACATAGTTATTATAAGTTCACGTTAAAGAACCCCAGGCGGTGGAAATTACCCGAGCCCTCCAATACGGCGTCTCAGCCATATTCTGATTTCTGGATGAAAGACCCCGGAATTTATCATTATGATACGGGCTTTATTGGCGTTTAATCCCGTTAGGTCCAGCGCAAAGAGCACTCGAGGAGTTCCAGCCAAACGCCAGCGCGAGGCAAAACCTCGCGCTGGCGAGGTTCTGCCTCGCAAAAAATTCTTGAGAAACATTTTTTTCTTCATTCTTTCTATAAACGCCGATTCGTAGTTACAGATTCATAATTTGCGTCAACCTAACCCTCGGTGGAAGTCACGTGGTGGAAGTGAACGATCTCGGCGCGAGTACCTGATGAATGCGAAAATGTTTGTATTTGAGCATCACATTCTTTTAACTATCATTTTTAGTACATTATAGAAGGTGTAAGCGCACGAATCGCCTCAGCTTTGTTGTCGGTGGGATAATATCAATCAGCGGCAGGCTTCCTGAGGTCCGTTCGAACGCGTCTGAAATGGCTGCTGGGTTTCGTGTTGACTGCACAACACTGCGACAACTGGCAGTCATCGCTTGGGTACAAACTACTGCATAACGAGGCGTTATCTGCGTTTGCGTAATTTCGTTCACGAATAATTGCTATCCGCAAAGTCCATAGGGAAATGCACAGAGCGAAAGTGATTTTCAGTATCACATATATGGTAAGGATCGTAACAGCGCAAACAAGACACGGACAAAAGGAAGGAAAATTGCCAACACTGCGCTGACTCTCAACTGATATTTTATTGAAGGATCGTCTAACATATATACCAAATTCAAAGAACCATGACAAGCGCAAGACACAGAAATACATCGAGGCCGTGGTGACAAACTAGGCATAATCAAGAGTGGCACAAGTAATGAAATTCATTGTCATGAAGAGCGATTGATGGTTCGCTGATACCGCGAAACAAAAGTGAGGTATACGTGGTCCATAGGCCGCATATGTCCGATTATTGACAATATTCTCAAGGATAAGCCGGCAAAAGGGAAATGCACTGTCAAGCATGTGAACGGCTACATCACATGTGTTAAGCACGTTGTGTATGCCATACCGTTATCTTGTGGTACTGAGTACGTGGTCCAAAGGAAACACTGTGTAAACGTTCGACTTAGGGAGCATGAGCTGTCTCTTCAAGGGGTTGCGCCACTTCATCTTCCGGAGCATTGGAAGTGCTGCGGGTGTCGCCCCCTTTTTGACAAGGCTTCTAACCAATTCAAACACACTAACCAATTGACAAAAGAAATCGCTGAGGTATACAATATAACGATTAGGGGCAAGGCATGTATCAGCCAACCGTCAATAGCTCTTCATGACAAGGAATTTCATTACTTCTACAACTCTTGATTATGCCTAGTTTGTCACCATGGCCTCGATGTATTACTGTGTCTTGCGCTTGTCGTGGTTGTTTGAATTTGGTATTGACACGTATACATGTTTATCTTTCACTGGTGGCCGCTTTCCACCGGCTAACAAATGTTAAACGTTATCGCTCGGCGCAGGACGCGCCTCTGTCGGAAGTTTCTAGAACGTTATCGATGCTTCTTTACGTTACCTGTTTTCACCGACGCTTTTGTTATCTGATTCTATGACCGACGCGAATTGTCTAGAACTTCCTTGAAGACACGCGGGCACAAGGGATTAGTCTGGAACCTTCGATGACTCAGATATAAAAGCCGACGCGTTTCGCCGCTGATCAGATTTTCGACGATCGCCGACTGTGTTCGCCACTATCGTTGTGCTTTGAGTGTAGCTTGCTTTTGTGGGCACAGGTTCGCCCAATAAAGAATTAGTTTCGTCATACAGTTTTGCGACTGTTTTCTTTACCGTCACTACTACGTGACATATGGTGGAGGTGCTAGTGCATTCATGCAGCGAACGCCCCCGCAAAGACGAGATCCAAGCCCCAAACCGGAGGACAACACCAACGTCGCCAAGGACCATCGAGCAAGCCGTATGCAGCAAGGACTTCTCCCGGAGTACGGACTTCTTCCCGAGAAGACCACAGTGATCAAGGCCAAGTCAACGACCCCAATGGCAGTGCCAGCGCCCCCCATCCTGCTGCAAAAACCTCGGGAGCCACCGACCTTTCGTGGATCATCGGCTGAAGACCCTGAAACCTGGCTGGAGACATATGAGAGGACCGCGACGTTCAACAAATGGTGTGACGACAACAAGCTGCGCCATGACTATTTTTCGTTGGATGACGCTGCTCGCACCTGGTTTGAGAACAGAGACACCACCCTGGTAAGGTGGGACCTTTTTCGTGAGAACTTCGTGAGGACCTTCACGAGTGTCGTACGAAAGGAAAGGGCCGAGGTTCTCTTAGAAACCAGAGTGCAATTGCCGAATGAGAGCATCGCGATCTTCACGGAGGAGATGACTCACCTCTTCCGCCACGCCGACCCCGACATGTCTGAAGGGAAGAAAGTTCGGTACGTGATTCGGGGTGTCAAAGAGCAAATATTCGCCGGATTGATGCGCAACCCGCCCAAAAGTGTCGCCGAATTTCTTTCCGAGGCCACAACGATCGAGAAGACGCTTGAAATGCGCGCCAGGCAATACAACCGCCGTGCCCTTACCAACTACGCCGATGCTCAAGCACTAGGCGCCGACGACCTGTGCGAGACCATCAGAGCAGTCGTTCGCGAGGAGCTGCAGAAGCTCTTTCCCGGGTCGCAGCCTCAAGTGGCATCTATCGCCGACGTCGTCAAAGAAGAAGTTCAGCGCTCACTTGGAGATCCCGATGTGCAGCCGCAATCGCCGCAACCGCAGCCGGAAGCACTGACCTACGCCGTCGTTGCCCGTCGTCAAGGCCCCCCTTCACGCTCGCGCCAGGGCCCCGTAATGCCTGAAGTGGCAGACTTGCCTCGTCTACTTGGACGACGTCGTTGTGTTTGCCTCAAGCTTCGAAGAACACCTGCGGCGCTTTGAAACAGTTCTTCAAGCAATCAAAACCTCCGGACTCAAGTTAAAGCCAGAAAAGTGCCGCTTCGCATATGAGGAGCTCTTGTTTTTGGGCCACGTCATCAACAAGTCTGGAGTGCGCCCCGACCCACAGAAAACTGCGGCCATCTCCAACTTTCCTCTGCCCGCTGACAAGAAGGCAGTGCGTAGATTTCTTGGACTGTGCGCCTATTACAGGCGCTTCGTCAATGATTTTTCACGGATCGCTGAGCCACTGACGTATCTCAAGAAGGCAGGCGTCGAGTTCAAGTGGGAGACGCCGCAACTCGAAGCATTTGAAGAACTGAAGCGACGCCTGCAATCGCTGCCCATTCTTACGCATTTCGACGAAAACGCCGATACCGAAGTCCACACCGACGCAAGCAGCGTAGGACTGGGCGCCGTGCTTGTGCAGAGGACTGACGTACTAGAAAGGGCTGTAAGTTACGCTAGCCGGTCGCTATCGAAGGCGGAAGCAAATTATTCCACATCCAGCAGGGGCGTCTGCATCAGCAGGCGTTTGGTGAGTTGCGCCACCACGTACCCGAACACACGAGGGTTGGACCCTCCCGCGTGTAGACGGCGCGGCTTAGCCGTGTCCGGGGAAAAGAGGACCCCGGGGGTTGAGCCGATGCCGGGTGCTCAAACCTTTATGGCCCCTCGGCTGAGGCAACACACCTCTTTGGCCTCCGCTTCACGTAGACGGCACCCCTGGGCTGACCCACCCAGGGGAAATCGGCTGGTCACCTTTTCCTATCCCCCTCTCTGACCTTTTTCCCTCCTATCTCTCTCTTTACTGTCCTGTCTCCTTTTCTCTTCTGTTACTTCTACATTTTCGTAGGTGGCCTGGGTTAACCTTGTGTATGTGTCCTCTCTTGGGTATCGTATATTGGGTTATAGCAGCAATGCGCGGCTGGCGCCTGCAGCCTTACACGTTAAGTGCTGCAGCGTCCCCTAGTTGGGCTCTGTGGAGGGTGGCTGCCATTTCCGCCGAAATACACCAAACAATTATGGGAACACCTGCATTTCCCCGTTTACTTGATCGTCACTCTCACAAGAGGGGACGCACCGATGAACTACTTAACCTCTTCAAACCAAAAGAAATCTTCCCCCGATTCTAAGTAGTGCACAGTGAAAAAACTGGAAAGCCAGTTGGAACTGTATCCCCTTTTCTTGTTGTGAAAGGCTTGACTGACGCCCTTGGCACAGGTTATAAAGTCACCAAAATGGCGAGCGGGGACCTTCTGCTTGAGATCCGCAATAAAGAGCAGCACAATAAACTCAACAAGCTTGTGGCATTCGGAGACATTCCTGTCACCGTTTCACCTCATCGTTCTATGAATACAGCACGCGGTGTAGTGTCTGATGCAGATCTCATCGACTTGTCCAAAACCGAACTATTGGAAGGCTGGAAAGAGCAAAACGTAACCAATGTACAGCGTATCACTATCAGACGAGACAATAAAGAAATTCCTACAAAACACCTTATTCTGATCTTTGCCACTTGCGATCTGCCACAAACCATAGAAACTGGATACACAAAGAGAGCTGTCAGGCCATACATACCTAATCCCAGAAGATGTTTCCAATGTCAACGATTTGGCCACGGCTCGCAAAGCTGCCGTGGTAAACTCACATGTGCGAAATGTGGAACCCAAGGTCATTCCTCAGATAACTGTGAAGCGACACCTCACTGTGCGAACTGTGACGGTGAGCATCCAGCTGACTCCCGATCTTGTCCTAACTGGAAAAAAGAGAAGGAAATTATCACTCTAAAAGTGCGTGAGAATATCTCTTTCAAGGAAGCACATCAAAGGTGCTCACCATTCCACAGCACAACCTATGCCGAGGCGACGCATCAGGGGGCAGCGTCGAACCGGCCTCCGCCACCTGCCCGGCTCGCGCATAGCGAGTCGTTGGCTGTGGCGCCCTCCGCCCCAGCGGTGGCTGCAGTCAAGTCTGCTCCACCCACCCAGACAGAGAGACCGGCTACCTCAGGGACGTCGGGTCTCAAGACCACGCCCCACCAGGCGAGGTCTGAAAGACGAACTAGCAGGCCGCACGTGCGGGCATCCAGTGCCTCCCAGGAGGCAATGGACACAACACCGGCACCACTGGTGCCCAAAAACCGGCGTGGCTCTCTCGAGCGCACTAAAACCAACAAAAAACCCATAACGGGGCCAAACGACGGTCCTGTTACTTAAGACACTGCACAACTTAACACAGACCACTCCTCTCTTCAACAAGATGGCGGTACAAATTATTCACTGGAATGCCCGTGGCATGCTAAACAACTTGAGCGACATGAAAGAACTAAGACAAGAATTTAATCCTAGGCTGTTCTGTGTTCAGGAAACACACTTAAAACATCTAATACAAATCTCCTAACACACTATACATTATTTCGCAAAGATCGCGATGATGGACACACCGCGTCTGGCGGCGTGGCCATTGTAGCTCAGAGGTGAGTTCCTTGCCAACACCTCCACCTTCAAACAAATCTAGAGGCAGTAGCTGTTAGGGCAATACTGTTTGACAGGTTGGTGACAGTCTGTTCACTTTACATACCACCTGAACATCGTTTACAGCTTACGGAACTTCAAACACTTGTCAATCAGATCCCTGAGCCATTCATTTTAACAGGTGACCTGAACGCCCATAATATGCTATGGGGCGACTCGCGCTGCGATGCAAGAGGGCGTACTGTACAAGACTTCCTTTTATGTTCTGGTGCGGTTCTGCTGAATAAAAAAGAACCCACCTTCTATAGCGCCACACATAAGTCATACTCATCAATAGACTTAACCATAGCCTCTCCAACTCTGATGCCTTACCTTGACAGGAAGGTCATAAAAACCCCTTACGGAAGTGACCACTTCCCTATTGTTTTAAATATAACAAAACAAGCTAGCTGGCCTCCACAGGTTCCTCGATGGAAAACCGACTCGTCTAACTGGGAACTGTTTAAAAAGATTACGTACTTGCAGTGGGATGCTTTAGTTTCTTTTAATATAGACGATGCTGTGGCATATTTGACAGGTTTTACAATTGACGCCGCTGAAAATGCATAAAACAAACTAACCGACTTGCTAATCAGCGTCGTATACCTTGGTGGAACGACGAATGTAGAGAGGCAATAAAAAAAATAAGGCTTGGCGCCTGCTTGGTGACTCTCTAACTGCGGAGAATCTCGTTAATTTCAAGCAGGCAAAATCACAGGGCAGGAGAACACGTCGACGTGCTAAGCGAGACAGTTGGGAAAAATACATATGTAGCATCAACTCTTACAAGGATGAGAATAAGGTTTGGAACAGGGTGAACAAATTAAATGGCCGGCAAACACAACCACTTCCCTTAGTAAACACTCAAGGCGACAGCATGAAAGATCAAGCCGATTTCCCGGGCGAACATTTTCAAAGTATTGTGGGCATTTCTTAGTGACTTCTTCGTTGGCTGCACATGTTCATCATCTCATCGGCTTCGTCGCCTTCATCGCTTGTGGGGACTCATCTTGAGACTGATCTGTGCCTCGAGTGTGATCGGTCCGCCGCGTCTTCGGGGCGTATTAAAGGTCGTGTAAACGCTACGTCGCAAGTGGTGGAGGTTGATCCTCGGTCCCCCGTCCTCTGCTCGCCCGCTCTACCTCCTGGAGCTTCGCTCAGGTCGCCGTTTGTGCCAGCTGTCCGCCAACATGCCGCAGGACGAGCCATCGGGCACTTCTACGTCTACAATATTGGCTCCACCTGCCGCAGCCTCTCCATCTTGGATCGTCAGTGGGCCCCAGCGCGACCCCCATCTGTTCGCTGGCTTCCGTGGTGAAGATGTGGAGGATTGGCTTGACAACTACGACCGGGTGAGTTCTGCTAACCACTGGAACGAGGTGATGAAGCTACGCCACGTCTCCTTCTACCTCACGGGCGTAGCGAAGACTTGGTTTTTCAACCACGAGATCGACCTCATCGACTGGAGTAGTTTCAAACAGCTGCTCCGGCAAGTTTTTGGTACTCCGGCTGTTCGTTCCGCCATCGCGAAGAAGACACTCGACACTCGCAAACAACAACTCGGCGAGTCATATACCTCGTATATAGAGGATGTCCTCGTTCTGTGTCGACGCGTCAACGCTTCCATGGCCGAATCAGACAGAGTACGCCACATACTAAAAGGCATTGGGCCTCTTGCCTTCAATGCGTTGGCAATCAAGGACCCGGCTACCGTCGCTGATATTGTAGCTACGTGCCAGCGCCTCGACGAACTCGAATCTGTCCGATTGCCGCCCCCGGACACCCCTGACAACAACCCTATCACCGATTCCTCGTTGCGCGCAATGGTCCGCGCAATCATACGAGAAGAGCTGCAGTCTCTTGGCTTCTCGGTAGGTCCCATTCCTGCCCACACCCCCAGTACCACAATGCGTGACGTTGTCAAGGAGGAGTTGGCGTCTATGGCAGGTACTGCGTATACGGACCGTCTAGTCCCTAGGCCCCCACCAACGTACGCGCAGGTAGCCGCAGCTGCCCCAGCCTTCGTGCCATCGATGCCTCCGAAACCAACGCAGTCACACTTGGCTTCGATGTCTACCAGCACACCAAACCAAGCTTACTTTCCGCCATGGCGTCCAACCCGACCTATTTGTTACTACTGTGGATATCGTGGCCACATCGCACGTTTCTGTCACAAGCGGCATCAAGACGAACGGCGCGGATTTGACACCTACGAACGGGACGACTTTTGTGCTGGGGCCTCTTTTCAACGCCGTCCTTATGCGCCGCGTACCGACCGCTCGCCGTCACCACCTGCAACCTCCGCGACGCCTTCTAGCTACCGTCCGGACAGACGCCGCTCGCCGTCACCCCTTCGTCGCTCTACCTCGCCACTTCGACCAGCCTCTCCATTCGCCGACCGTCGCCCGGAAAACTAAATTATGCAGCTTTTGGAGGAAAAGCTGCATTGCTCGACAGGACAGAAATTCCTCCAGCGCGTCCGCATAACATGCTATCTGTTTTCGTAGAAGGAGTACACGTGGAAGCTTTAGTAGACACTGGTGTCTGTAGACACTGGTGTCTGCACTGTTCGTGTCTCTATTGATGGAATTCTGCATTATGTACAATTCGCAGTGCTCAGTTCGTGTACCCAGCAGCTGATATTAGGATGGGATTTTCTTTATACGGCGTCCGCTTCTATCTGCTGTCGGAAACGTGTTCTCCACATGACCGACACCGCCTATTCGCTACATACAGATGACGCACCACTTCGTTTGCTTGCTGCAGAAGACACCGAGCTACTTCCTTGCCATGAGCGAATTGTTGCAATCGCGTCGGATGTCATTGACCATGGTGACGTGTCCGACAACCATCTGCGCACTGTCTCAGCAGAGGGATAGTCTTTGCATCAGGGCTGGTCCGGCTTGAGAATGGCTCCGCATTCGTCTGCGCTACCAACCCGACTTCCGAAAAACTTCTGATCGCTAAGGGCACTACGTTGGCTTGCGTCACTAAATTCGAGCATATCTCTGTTGTTTCTGTTGAAGTGGCTTCTGTTGGACGTTCCGCGCCTCTCTCTGCCCTTGAGGCTGCCATCAGTTCCGACCTTACCTCCTCACAGTCACAGCACTTGCTTGCTTTGCTGAAAAAGTACGAAACTTCGTTTGACGCACATGCCACTTCATTCGGACAGACTTCCGTCATCACGCATCGGATAGAAACAGATGGCGGGTCCATTGGTCGCCGTCGACCATATCGTGTCTCTCTCGCCGAGCGGAAAGTCATTGAAGAAAACGTCGACGACATGCTGCAACGGGGGATAATAGGTCCCTCCGCTAGTCCTTGGTCATCCCCCGTCGTTCTAGTTCGAAAAAAAAGACGGCTCTGTCCGGTTTTGCGTTGATTACCGGGCACTCAACAAGATCACGCGCAAGGATGTGTACCCTTTGCCGCGCATAGACGATGCCTTGGATTCACTGCAGAATTCCGAGTACTTCTCGAGTCTTGATTTGCGTTCAGGCTACTGGCAGATACCTATGCATGAGGACGATAAAGAAAAAACTGCGTTTTCAACACCAGATGGGCTCTACGAGTTCAACGTAATGCCATTCGGCTTCTGCAATGCACCCGCAACATTCGAGCGCATGATTGACAACGTTCTGCGTGGCCTAAAGTGGAAGACTTGCTTGTGTTATCTCGACGATATTGTTGTTTTCTCTTCCACCTTCTCTCAACACCTGCAACAACTGGACGAAGCTCTCACGTGCCTTGCCAACGCTGGCCTACAGCAAAATACGAACAAGTGCCGTTTTGCCAGAAAGACAATTAAGGTCTTGGGTCACATTGTGAGCAAGGACGGCATTCGTCCTGATCCCGATAAGGTTTCAGCGGTGCTTCACTTCCCTCGCCCCGAACGGACCAAAGATTTGCGCAGTTTCCTTGGCCTTGCTTCTTATTTTCGACGCTTCATACGTGACTTCGCCTCAATAGCTGCCCCGTTGCACAAATTACTCGGGTCGGGTGTTCCCTTTGAGTGGTCTCCCGAATGCGAATCAGCGTTTACCTATCTGAAAAACTCCCTCACATCTGAACCAGTACTTCGCCATTTCGATGAAATCGCACCCACACTCCTACGTACGGACGCTAGTGGTCATGGCATCGGTGGTATTATCCTACAGCGAGATGAGTCTTTTGCGTGAGCGGGTCGTCGCCTAAGCAAGCCGCGTACTGACGCACACCGAGAAGAATTATACCATAACAGGGAAGGAGTGCCTCGCTGTCGTTTGGTCGGCACAGAAGTTTCGACCTTATCTTCACGGCCGCCATTTTACCATTGTTACGGACCACCATGCCTTATGTTGGCTTTCCACGCTCACGAACTTGTCTGGACGCCTTGGTCGCTGGATTGTCCGTCTTGAAGAATACGACTTCACTATTATCTACAAGTGTGGTAAAAAGCATCAGGACGCAGATGCGCTTTCTCGCTGCCCCCTTCCTACGACGCCATGCCATGGTTCTGCTCCTACCTTCCGCGACAAGCTTTCGGACCGTCCTTCTCCGTGTGTGTTGTCTTTAACCGCTATTGACCAGACTCCTTCTGATGATCATGGATCCCTCATATCTCACCAACTCGCTGACTCCTACTGTCGACGCATCATAGACCGCCTTCAGGGAACTTCGCGCCCGCCCAACGCCCGCCTTCGTCGACAGCTGACGCAATTCAAGCTCGACAACTGCGCCCTGTACCGCCATATCTATCACCCTGACGGTCAATGCTGGGTGCCTGTTCTACCTCGCTCTCTTCGCGCGCATGTCCTTAAGGCCTATCACGACGACATGACTGCTGGTCACGTTGGTTTCCAGAAAACGTACGACCGCATCAAAGGTCGCTTCTACTGGCCTGGCTTATCCACAAGTGTAGCGCGGTACGTCGCTTCCTGCGCCATTTGCCAGCTTCGAAAGCTACCCACATCAGGTCAAAGCGGAGAGCTCCACCCACTCCCGTGTCCGTCGGCACCATTCGAAGTCGTTGGCATTGACCTGTATGGTCCCCTTCCCACGACTCTCACCGGCAATCGATGGACAGTGACAGCCGTCGACCACTTGACACGTTACGACCTTTACACGTTACGACCGTTAGGAGCCTTGTACGATCGCGGTTAGACTACGGCGCAGTAGTGTATAACTCTGCTACCCCCAGTGCTCTCAGGATGCTGGACCCTGTGCATGATCTTGGTATCCGCCTCGCCACCGGTGCCTTCAGGACAAGCCCTATTCAAAGCCTCTATGTAGAATCGAACGAATGATCCCTTGATCTACAACGATCATATTCTACTTTTAATTACTTTCTGAAAGTACACACTGATAAAGACCATCCTTGTTATAATACCATCAACAATATGACCTCTGCAACACTTTTTCATAACAAGCCTGCAGCAAGAGAGCCATTCTCGCTCCGTGTGAAGAGGAGAGCGAAGATATGGACGTTCCCTTTCTTGAAAATCACCTAATGGCTCCTGCTAAGCCGTTACCGCCGTGGTTGTGGCACATCATTGACTTCGACACGTCATTTGTGGAAGTAACGAGGCACGCTGCAGAGGCCCACATTCGTATGCATTTTCTAGAGTTACAATTTAAGTACTCGTGTCCAGAATACTACACAGATGCGTCTAAATCGCATGCCGGCGTATATTATGCAGCCGTCGGCCCAACCTATTCGGAGTCCTATGTTCTCGACCCTCACACAAGCATCTTTACAGCAGAGGCGTATGCACTATGGTCCGCTGCAAAACACATCAAGCAGTTAAAACTACATAAGGCGGTCCCTTCACAAATGAATTCCCTTCACAAAGTCATTCCACCCTCTATGTTTTATTCAATATATGTAGATGATGTGCAGATAGGATTTAAGTCTATAATTTAAGAATATAATCATGATGTGCAGATAGGATTTAAGAATATAATCACTACTCCGACACGCATCACTGTACTAACTTCGTCAATACTTGATTTGTTTATTACCAACGCGGAAACTAGAGTCACTGATGCGGGAACGTTAGCCTCTGACATAAGTGACCACTGCGCAATCTTCATGATTTTCTTCCCCCCAAAGTTCATACAAATAGTCTAAGGAACGCAATTACAGTTCAGTATGTATCAGACGATGCTTTACTTTTATTTAAGCGTGACATCAGTGTTCAGGATTGGTCTTTTATATTCGGAATAAAAAACGTGAATGAAGCATATTCTAAGTTCATTCAAATTTTCAGCGAATATACGCTATACATTTTCCTTTTACAACTTTCAAACCATCAAAACGAATAAGAAAACCTTGGGTCACTCCTGCCCACAGGAAAGCTATTAATAAGAAAAATCGATTATTTCACACCTTTTTACGTACAAGAGCACCATCTGACTTGAAAGACTTTAAAACTTTCAGAAATAAACTGAACGCCGAGCTTAGGTCGGCAAAGTTGGGATATTATCAGTGGTTGTTTTCTGATATAAAGAAACAGACCTGACGCCGCATGGAAAGTGCTAAATAGGGTTCTCGGTCGCGAAAGTAAAACGGAAACGCCCTCGAAGTTAACGCACAATAACCGTGAAATAGTTGGTCAGGCGCTTGTTGATCATTTTAACCAATCGTTTCTAAAACACGCTCTTCCAGATAGTAACCTACAGGTTACCAGACCGTCCAACAATTGCCCTGCTGAGAGCTTTGCTCTGCATGATATAAGTGAAGCTGAAGTTTATCGAACATTTCTAGGTCTACGGAACAGCAAGGCTTTAGATATATATAACCTACAAATAAAGCCCATAAAATATGTTATCGAATGCATTGCGCCTGCGCTCACTCACATATTCAATCTCGCTATCCAATCAGGTCAAATTCCTAATGGACTGAAACGATCCAAGGTAACAGTCATTTACAAAGGGGGCAATAAAAATGAGACAACAAATTATAGGCCAATATCTGTTGTACCAATTTTTTCTAAAGGCTTAGAAAAGATATTGTTTTCTCGACTAACTTCTTTGACAAAATAAATCTTCTTTCCGACGCGCAGTTTGGCTTTAGGAAAGGACGCTCTACTGAAACAGCTTTATTAACTCTTTAAGAAAGTGTGCTACAAAACATCGAAAATAAACATATAACTCTTGGTCTTTTCGTTGATTACAGTAAAGCATTCGATTCACTTAACCATAACATACTGATACTAAAACTCTCGGACTACGGGGTTCGTGGTAAGCAGCTCGAACTATTCCGTTCGTACTTGGCCAACAGGATTCAGTGTGTGTACATTGGCAATTACCATTCATCTCCCCTCCATATAAAATGTGGTGTGCCCCAAGGCAGTATTTTAGGTCCTCTTTTGTTTAATGTATATATAAACGATATTGTAGGTATTCACGCAAGCTCAATATTTATCATATATGCCGATGATAGCACTATTCTACTCTCCGGAACTGATGAAGCCCACCTAGCGTCAAGATGTAATCACGTTCTTGAGAAACTCGTATTTTGGTCACATTCGAACTGCCTCAAAATTAACCCAGCTAAAACCAAGGTACTTTTCTTCCGTGCAAAAAATAAAGTAATTAATTTAGAACAGAATGTATACTGCGACGGGCACAGGATAGAAATCGTTAATGAATATAAAATTCTCGGAGTAACATTTAGCTCAAATCTCTCATGGGATTCGCATGTTGACAACTTATGCAAAAAACTTTCCATGACCACAGGAGCTCTATCTCGTTGCCGTGCAATTCTCCCAGTGGAAGCAAAAAAAAACTCATTTATTATGCGCTGTTCGCTTCTCATATTAACTACTGTAGTCTCGTATGGTTGACCACTACACAAAGAAATATTACAAGGATTTATTTATTACAAAAGAAAGTTGTTCGCAATATCGCAATTATCGATTATTTAGCTTCCACAGAATATTATTTTAAGTTGTACAACATTATGAAAATACAACATATGTATGAATTTCGTGTTCTGCGTTCATTCTATCTGTCTTCACCGACTTTTAAAAATTTTATTACCACAATAGCACTGCTTCAGCAATATACCAATGTTCGTACACGTTCTCCTGACTTTTGGCATATACCACGTTTCCGTACTTTTTACAAGCTTCAGTCTTTGAAATATAATCTTCCGGTAATCCTCAATAAATACGAACATATAGCGAAACCCACACTAGCAATACTACATCAGCTGTTTTCTTAGATCATACCTACCACTGTTGTCCTGAAGCTACATACATTAGTAATTCTTTTTTTTTAACAGAAGCTAAATCATCCTGTGTCTGCTTGTATTTGGTGCTGTGGTGTTTTAGATTGCACTATCTTTTCCTGATGTATTATATGTGTATGTGTGTACGCATATGTGAAATCACACGTATATGTGCATATATATGTGTGTGTGTGTGTGTATATATATATATATGTATGTGTTATTTTCCACTTTCATTATATTCGACCTTTTATATATCTTTCTTCGTATATAAATCATTTTTATAGTAATATATCTAGTATTGTGTATTCTTACTCCTATAGTGTATTCTTATTCTGATGAACTAGTATTTTCTGTTTTGTATGTTTTTGTTTACCGGCTCGACATGCACGTCGAGGTCAAGCCCTGCCTTGAATATGGTGTCCGGGCCTCTGTCAAGCTGCAGGCCGCAGCTTTTAGCCCTGTCAACCACCAAATTTGTTTTGGAAATAAAGAATTTGAATTTGAATTTGAATGGCCTCACCGAGCGCCTGAATAAGGCCATCCCCGACATGCTGGCAATGTACGTCGACGTCGAACACAAGACGTGGGATGCCATCCTTCCGTACGTGACCTTCGCATACAACACGGCCATGCAAGAACAACTGGTCTACGGAAGCAAACCGGCAACGACGCTTGACGCCATGCTACCAGATATCTCCGACGAAGAAAATCTCGACGTTGCCACCTATTCGCAGCGTGCCGAAGAAGGTCGACAGCTCGCCCGCCTGCGCATCAAGAACCAGCAGAGGACCGACAGCCGACACTACAATCTTCGACGACGCTACGTCGAGTACCATCCCGGCGACCGTGTTTGGGTCTGGACTCCGATACGCCGGCGAGGACTTAGCGAGAAACTGTTACGACGCTATTTCGGACCCTACAAGATTATCCGACGGATTGGCGCACTGAACTATGAGGTCGTGCCAGACGGCATTTCGTAGTCACAGCAGCGCCGCGCACGACCCGAAGTCATCCACGTGGTGCGTCTTAAGCCTTTCTACGCCCGCTGACGAACTTAGGTACTTCGTGGCTTTGTTATTTTTATTGCGTTTATTACGCGTGGTTTATGTTTTCGGATTCGTGTTCGTTAGTAACATCGGGACGATGTTTTTTTTTAAGGGGAGGGTATTGCCACGTGTACTTTTTTATCTTTCACTGGTGGCCGCTTTCCACCGGCTTACAAATGTTAAACGTTATCGCTCGGCGCAGGACGCGCCTGTATCGGAAGTTTCTAGAACGTTATCGATGCTTCTTTCCGTTGCCTTTTTTCACCGACGCTTATGTTATCTGATTGTATGGCCGACGCGAATTGTCTAGAACTTTCTGGAAGACACGCGGGCACCAGGGATTAATCTGGAACCTTCGATGACTCAGATATAAAAGCCGACGCGTTTCGCCGCTGATCAGATTTTCGACAACTGTGTTCGCCGCTATCGTTGTGCTTTGAGTGTAGCTTGCTTTTGTGGGCACAGGTTCGCCCAATAAACAACCAGTTTCGTCATACACAGTTTTGCGACTGTTTTCTTTACCGTCACTACTACGTGACAATACTAAAGGCGAAATTTGGTACTTCTTCATCCAGGCGAAAATGGGTGATACTTTGTGTGCATGGTCGAGACGGGTTGAAGTATGAGGGGCTGGAAAAATGTGCGATTGGGCGAACTTTGTGTTGCTGTGGTAAAGTGAGTAAAAAAACGATAGTCGAGCACGTCACCTGCGCATGACAAGCGTAGCTAGATTAAGTTCAGCTTTTAGTGATGAAACGCTTATGAAACGTGAGTAGGATGACGTGACAAACCGCGCGGCTTTGTTTTGTACCATTTCGAGCATGTTAGTAAGACCTGTCAGGTTAGTTGGGTTAGTCAGTACTGCGATGCCTGCGATGCGGCGCTGAAACAATGAGATGAGGAAGGAAATGAAGACCCTGTGGCTTATTACCACGAACAGGATTACGCAATAACAGAGCTAGAACGCTTGGCCATAATTTACGCTATTGACAAGTGGCATTCTTATACCTGTATGGAAGTATAGAAAGCCTTTTACTGTCATAGCCGACCATATGCTGCCTTACAGTGGCTCAAGAACATAAGAAATCCGCAGCGGCGCCTATTTAGTGGCCCTTAAAGCTATCTACGTGCTATATCAACATCTGAAACCAAAAAGGCAGGTATATCATTGAAGCAGACTCGTTTTCTAGGAGTTCTGTCATGCAACTTCTTTTCATACCAGAGAGAGAGAGATAATTAACTTCATTAAAGGTCTTGAAGGGGCTTGGACACCCCTTACGGTGGCCGGCCCGGTGGCTCCGCCCATGTGGGGAGTGGGAGTCGGAGCTCGCCAGCCACCTGCCGGGCCTTCTGGACGGCCTGGTGTTGAAGGGCCCTGCTGGGGCTCCAGAGGTGGTTGATCTAGTCGTCCTCGGTGGCCGGAGATGCGAAGCTAACGTTTAGCGCGGGACACTGCCACAGCATGCGATTTAAGTTGCACTTTGGATTTTGGCATTTAGGACATTCTGGCCTTATATCTGGGAGGTACTTGCTGCATATATAGGGGTTGGGGTAACTGTGCGTTTGCAGCAGTCTAAGAGTTAATTGTTGTGCTTTATTTAGTGTTGGGTAAGGGGAGGGGAATTCCTTTCTAGATAACTTATAGTGCGAGCAAATCTCGTGATAGGAGAGGAGTGACTTCCGGTGCGTGTTGGGCTTCCTAGCCGGTGAGCTGGCCCGAGTCCCCGCGCGGCACTTTAGATCTCGCGCGAGGTTATGGGTCAGCTCATTACCGTTGGGGACCCCTGGTTGAACGTTGAGGCCTTCATGCCCCGGGAACCAGTGGATGTGCTTGTCGACGTTTATTTGAGCGGATGCTAGAATGCTTGAGGCCGCCTGGCATAGTGGACCGCGGCGGTATGCCAGTGCAGCGTGTTTGGAGTCGGTAAATATTGTGTCGCGCTGAGGGAGGGCTAGAGCAAGGGCAATGGCCACTTGTTCGGCCTCGCAGGCTTTCTTTGTATGGTAAGAGCATTGAGGGCTTTCCCGTCAGGGGCGACCGCCGCATCCGCAAAGCAGGGTTTGTCTACGTATTTAGAGGCATCTACGAAAGCCACGTCTGTCGCGTGTAGGTTGGCCGCTTTTAGTAAGGCTTGAGCGCGTGCCCTTCTTCGGGTCTGATTATGCACCGGGTGCATGATCCTGGGGAAGGTATATAGTACTGTGATTTTAGCGCGAAGGTGGTGTGGTAATGGTGTTGGATCGTTGACTTGAGTTGGGATAGGAAAACTTATGTGTGAGAGGAGTTCCTGGCCCGCAGCTGTCGAGGACAGGCGTATGAGCTGGGACATTCTTTGTGCTTCTGTGTTTTCTGTGAACGTATTATGTACCCTAAGGCCTAGTAGGCGCAGCGTGCTTGCCGTCATGGGTAGACCAAGTATTCGTTTCGTGCATTTCCGGATGAGGTTGTCCACTTTAATTTCATCGCCTTGGCTCCACGGGTGAGCGCAGACAACGTAGTGAACGTGGCACATTAAGAACGCGTGAAAGATGCGTAGTAAGCTCTCTTCTGTGAGTCGCGCGTGTCTGTTAGCGACGCGTCGGGTGAGGTGAATGACTGCCTCAACTTTTTTGACGAGATGTGTGATTGTGAAGTCGTTTTTGCCATTCTCCTGCAGGGTAACACCCAGAATTCGAACCGACGACACTATCGGGATATCCGAGCCGTCCGTTGTGGAGAGGTGTATAGTTGGTTCGCCGTGTTGCGGTGGCAGAAGCAGCAACTCAGACTTAGCTGCCGAGATTCTGAGGCCCGTGGGCTTTAAAAAGTTTTGAACTGTATTGATTGCTTCCTCAAGGCTTACTTCGATTCGTCAGTCGCTGCCTCCATTGCGCCACATAGTAATATCGTCGGCGTAGAACGCGTGCTCTACGCCTTCGATGTGTTTCAGCTTTTGCGAAAGTTGTCTGAGGGCTAAATTGAAAAGAAACGGTGAGAGCATCGACCCTTGCGGGCTGCCGCGCGGGCCTAGGTTATAGGTGTGCGAGTTGAGATCTCCAACTTTAAGTGAAGCTGTTCTGGATCTTAGGAAAGAGCAGGCGTATTCGCTCAGCAGAAGCGGGGGCCTAGGCCTGCCTCCTGAATCTCGCGTAGTATATGAGCGTGGCTTAGGGTATCGAAAGCTTTCTCTAAGTCGAGAGCTAGAGTTAGTTTGAGGTCTTTGCTCCTTACTCTAAGTAACGTCTCCTGCAGCATCAGGAGTACGCCCTGCGTGGCCATAGCCGGCCTGAACCCGACTTGATTGCATGGGAAGAGGTGCTTTTGCTCTGCATGTTTTGTGACTCGGCGGAGAATGACGTGCTCCATGACCTTACCCACACAGGATATGAGGGAAATAGTAGAGAGCAAGCTCCAGGGTTTTGTTCGGTTTGTGAATAACAATGACGGTCGCCATTCTGACGGTCGCCATTCTGGCGGGACGCTCCCTTGCTCCCAAATCTCATTCATGTGGGTGGCTACTGATTCAATGTCATTGTCAGCCAGGTTACGGCGTAGCTTGTTGGTGACTCCGTCAGGACCCGGGGCTGACTTAGTGTTAAGCTCAACTATTACCACGCGTATTTCAGCGCTGGTTATAGCCTCCTCAAATGGGTCGTGAGTGGCCCCCACGTAAGGTGGGTAGTCTTCATGCGAGCTAGGTTCTGTGCATAGATACCGGGCTGCTGTAGCTTCTAAAATCTGCGCATCTGTAAGTTGCTGCCCTCGCGCTTTGTGTAACAGTCCATCTAGGATTAGTCATTGCTCCGACTTGGTGGGCTTGTCGCCGAGCAGGTGCTTGAGAAGGTCCCATTTTAGGCCTTTTCTCATGCGTGAGTCGAGCGAATTGCACACCTCATTACGGTGGCTAGATGAGTAGGTGTGCCGACCGAGCGTAGTTCACCACTTCTCCGCATCATGACGCAGAAGTGGCGCTGCGAACAGTAGAATGGCTGAGCTGCGCGCAACGTCGGCTGTGCTGTGTAGACGAGCAGCGTGTTTGATAGTATCGCTGCCTCTGCTCTAGCTTTGAAGTACGCGTTATACAATGGCGTTTCAAGCAGAGTAAGCAAAGGCAGAATGATGAATTTGTTACTGTCGTCTGCTCAGAAGACACGATATGCTGAAGTAAATTTTCTAGCTTGGCTATTGATCACATATATTTATTGGTACAAATGCGGCGCTCCAGCTCATTGCATTAAATACGTAGATGCATTTTTCCATGCATAAAACAAAACTGCAATGGTTTTATATGGTATATGTAAACGTGTTTACGTGATATTTAGTGAGTTCTATTGTTTCAATTTCGAGAAATCCAGCTATTGTTTTTATTGCTGCCTGAGTTGCGGTATTTAAATTGTTACTAGACGAATTGTGTTGATAAGTGTATATGGTTCACTGTTTGATTGCAATAAAATAAAGCAATACGTCTTGGGCTAGATTCATGAATATATTTAAAATACAAGAAACGCTCTCATAACTTGACGCACCAACATAAATAGCAGAGCGCCAGCAAGGTCGCAACGTTGATCCACCACATCATAACACTATTCACAGCACACGCCTCCGCTTCAGGTGATTCCTCTTCTCCCTGTTGCTTTCGCGTGCCATGTTCTTGCCCTTGACAAGAAAGTAAGGGCGTGTCATTGAATGGAACTTCACAACATCGTTTGTGAGCTCTTTCTTGTGCCGCTCACAGCCGATCAAATTCGGAGGATTCAGCTGCAGAAAGATGCAAAGTCGGCGATACTGTTCCTTCGTAACTCATTTAAACTGAAGCACAGCTTGAAGGCGTCTTCGAGCGATGCTATCAGTTTTTTTACTTCTTCAGAAGGGAGCAACAGCCCTGACCTACTCATTCTGTTGAATTTAGTAATGTCCCTGAGCAATCGAAGCACTTGGTTCTTTGCTGGAACTTCCTTGCTACATAGCCTGCTATATAGAATATAAGCCTAGAGTCACTTTTCTTTTCCCTGTAGCAGCGCAGCGGTGCTCGATGTCGCAGGCGCTGAGCACTTCATGTGCGGCTTGCAAATTCCCAATGTCGAGGAGCTCATAGACGGACGCCTTTCGGTGTACGGCTTGCTCATTAACGTCGCCGATACTGAGCAAGCTACTGAGCAGCCCGGGGCGAACATTTCCGCTGTCTTTCTCACAAATTTAGAGCCCGACTTGCAGTTCGGAGCGAAGCAGTAAGTCTCCTTGGTGGTCTTCTTTGGTGGAGCAATGCCGCCGCTAATTTTTTCAACCTGGAACATTCCACATCGCTTAGGAACTTGCAAACAGTACGAGAGACGCGGAGCACTTTACCTTTGAAAGTGACACGAACAGACGACATACAACTATTAAAATACGGGCTTTATTTTTTTGCTCGCCGTCAGCCCACTGTAGCAGACGACGCGCGCTGCGGAACCGTTCTACTGACCGCAGCGCCAATTTTGCGTCATGACGCGGAGAAGTGGTGAACTACGCTCCAGACGCGCCGGTCGGCACACCTACCCATCTAGCCACCGTATTCTCATTCCACTATTGGCGTGCTAGTTTCTGGCTGTACTCTTCGATTTGTCGGTTGAGCAATGCAATTCTTTTTCGTAACCTACGATTGTGCTTTTGCGTTCTCCATCTTTCTTGAAGACTTTTGTGAGCCTCCAGGAGATCTGCGAGGCGGCAGTCCATGTGGTTGATGTTGCGTGTTGTAGAGCTGTTTTTGGTAGCTTGTTTTACGTCCCGCTGTAGTCTTGTAAAGTGTTCAGCGAGGGAAGAGTTGGTGTCTTGTTTGCGAATTTGCCTAAAGAAGTCCCAGTCTACTATTTTAATGTGTCTGGGCTCGGGGCTGCTTATATTGAACGTAGTGCTACAGGTAAAGTGATCACTACCTAGGTTAGCTTGCAGGTTAACCTATGTGGGATTCGATATGTTGCGTACTAGGATCATGTCATGGGATGAGTCCCGTGACACTGAGTTACCTATGTGTCGGGGGGTAGAGGGATCGTTAAGTAATACCACTAGATTGTGTTGAGTGAAGTGCGTTTGTAAGTGCCGTCCTTTCTGTGTTGTGCGATTGTATCCCCAGTCGACGTTGAACTTCCCCGCGATGATGAGGGGATGGTTGCCTGCTATCTGCGTCGCTTTAGTTACTAGTGTGGTGAATGTTTCTGTACTGTGTGAAGGTTAACTGTACACGTTAAGGATAAATATAGATTGTTTAATGTGAGCGTTGGCGATGATTTCTATCATCTGATGCTCAATTTTGAGGTCGGGATGATGATTAATTATGGGGTTTTATGGCGCAAGGGCCACGGAAGGCCAAAGAGCGCCAGACAGTGGTATGATATAGTCGATATTGTGGTTAATTTCAGGTGGTATATGCGACACGGCTGTATAGAGGCCTAAAATCTTTCGCTGTAGAGTGCGTAAAATTTATACCTAAATAAAATTATGACAGTGATACTTATAACGTACAGTGACATGTTCGGCGAAAATAAAAGGTGTGCTACGAAGAAGTGATATACTAAAATACGTGACTGTCAGAAGCACTACTGCCTCATCAGTGCCCTTCGAGATTAAGGGTCTGGAGGCATGCGCTATACAAAACACTACCGTCGCAACAGCGACTTCTCAAGAGATGCCGCGTTACGAATTTTTGGGGCTGATAACATACAATAGGTGGACTTCATTGAAAAAGTCTAGTACTGATTTAAAGTTAAATAGCGGTTCATTACCAAAAACATTGCTGGATGAAGAGGAATAGATTGTCTGTACGCAAAAGGAAAGTGTTTTTTTTTCCTTTCAGCGTCTGCTTCCCGACACTCTAGTATAGTACAAGAATGACGGTCAACCTCTCACTACATTTCCCACAGATTGGAGGTTCATCACCGGTCAACAAGTGGTTGTATGTGCCTTACGTATGTCCGATTCTCAACCTAGTTAAGATGACATCGACTGCCCGTGATTTTGTTGTTGATGGCCAAAACCCTAGTTGAGGTTTAATTAGGTGAAGCTTATTAGACGTTTCAGCATCCCAAAGGCGTTGCCAATAGCTTCTTATTTTTCTCCGCAAATCTATATCTGTGACAGCCATGGGAGCATTGCGAAGTTTCGTTGCTGTAGATGTAGCGAGTTCATCAACATGCACATTCCCCTGAATGCCTTGGCCAGGAACCCAGCATATTATGATGCGTTGTTCAGCAGCATAACTAGTGCACAGAAGCGAATAGAGTTCATTTACTACAGGATTTCTGTGCTTTTGTAGCGACATTAAAGCCCTAACTACGCTTAATGAATCTGTGAATATAATTGCCTTCTCTAAATTTATATGCATCACATGCAGCCGACAATAATGCATAAGCCTCGGCCGTAAAGATGCTCGTTAGTGGGTGCAGAGCATCTGATTCCGAAAATGATGATCCAACTGCTGCATAGGACACGCCCGCATGCGACTTTGATGCATCCGTGTAAAATTCCATGCAGGAGTATTTCGCTTGCAGTTCTAGAAAGTGCATACGAATGTGTTCTTGTGGAGCGTGCTTTGAGAATTGCACAAATGACGTGTCACATTCTATGATTTCCCAGTGCCACGGCGGTAAGAACTTTGCTGGGGTCTTTAGAGTGTGTTCTAGAAGCGAGACACCCATTTCTTCACTAAGCCTTCTAACCCGCAGCGAGAAGGGTTCTCTGAACGTTGGGCGATTATGAAACAGTGTAGCACACGTCACGTCATTTACAGTTGCGTAACAAGGATGTTCTGGGTTTGAAAGAACTTTGAGGAAGTACGTGAAACTAGTGTATGACCTTTGCAGGTTAAGTGACCACTCATTAGATTCCACGTACAGACTTGGTACAGGACTTGTCCTGAAGGCACCTGTGGCCAGGCGGAGGCCTGAGTGGTGTACGGCATCCAGTATCTTTAATGCGCTGGGTGTGGCAGAGTGATAGACTAGAGCGCCATAATCCAAACGGGGTAGTATGAGGCTCTTATACAGGTTTATTAGACACTTCCTATCACTACCCCATGTTGTATGTGACAAAACTTTAAGAATATTCATTGTTTTTAAGCATTTATTCTTGATATATTTAATGTGGGCTATGAAGGATAGCTTGGAGTCAAGTATGACACCCAAAAATTTGTGCTCTGTGTGCAGAGGTATGCGGTGTCCATCAAGTTCAATATCAACATCTGGGACCAGGCCTCTCCTCCTTGTAAAAAGGATGCAGAAGCTTTTCTGGGGATTTAGCTTAAACCCGTTTTCATTAGCCCATTTTGATACCTTGTTCAAGCCAAGCTGAACCTGTCGCTCGCAAATTGCGAGATTACACGATTTGTAACCTATTTGCACATCATCAACGTAAACTGAATAAAACATGGTAGGCGGAATTGATGAGCGCAAAGAATTCATTTTTACTATAAAAAGAGTACAGCTCAGTACACCACCTTGTGGCACCCCAGTTTCCTGGACAAATGGCCTGGAGAAAGCATTTCCAATTTTGACACGGAATATGCGGTTTGACAAATAACTTGCTATAACGTTGAGCATGTTTCCGCGAATACCCATTTCTGACAAATCTCGCAATATCCCGTAGCGCCACGTCGTGTCATACGCCTTTTCCATGTCGAGAAATATGGACAAGAAGTACTGCTTATGAATGAAGGCATCACGTATGTGCGACTCTATTCGTACTAGATGGTCGGTTGTAGAGCGACCTTCTCTGAAACCACATTTGTTAGACTCGAGGAAATGTAACAAACGCCGATTTATCATCTTCTCAAATAGCTTTCAAAGACAACTTGTAAGCGCTATCGGACGGTAACTTTTAACTGAAAATGGATCTTTACCTTGTTTCAATATCGGAATTACAATAGCCTCTCTCCAAGTTGAAGGCACGTGTCCAGAAGCCCAAATGGTGTTAAAAAGTGCAAGAAGTGTTATTTGTGTGTCTTGGTGCAAGTTTTTTAACATGTCATATGCAATACTGTCAGCTCCGGGTGCGCAGCTCTGACATGCGTTTAATGAGGCTTTCAGCTCAGCAACGCTGAAAGGACAGTTATAAGGTTCATTCGGTCGGCATTTCCGATCTAGTGTTTTACATTCCGCTATTTCTTTATATCTAAGGAATGATCTAGAATAAATACTTGAGCTAGAGACGGCCTCGAAGTTCTCCCCAAGGGCGTCTGCCTGGTCTTCCAAGTTATTCCCTTGATCATCGACCAAGGGTAATGACTGGGTCTGTTGCCCGTTAAGTCTCCAAAGCCTATTCCAAACTTTCGCCTCCTGTGTGTAGGAATTTATGCCTGAGAGGAATCTCTCCCAGCTCGTTCTCCTTGCCTGTCGCCTTGTCCGCCTTCCCTGCGATTTGATGCGTTTAAATTCTTCTAGATTTTCTGCAGTCGGTGATCGACGGAGTGTGTTCCATGCCTCATTTTGCTTTTTTCGCGCCTGTCTGCACTGCTCATTCCACCATGGAACGCGTCGTTTACATGAACGGCCATTTGTTTGAGGTATGCACTTTTCTGCTGCATTGATAATAAACGCTGTAAAATACCATACTGCATCGTCAACGCTAAAATCGTTGATAAAATCTTGTGTTAAATGAGTTGATTCATTAAACTGCTTCCAATCAGCCATTGCAAGCTTCCATCGAGGCGTATGTGGTGGACGGTCATGTTGCTCTACTATTTAAGTATTATAGGGAAATGGTCACTTCCTAGTGTATTTTTGATTACCTCCCATTTCAGGTCAGGAATTAGTGAAGCAGAGCCAATGGCTAGATCAATGGATGAGTATGAGTTATGCGTGAAGTTCAAATATGTGGGTTCTTTTTTATTAAAAAGGCGTGCACTAGAGCTTATAAGAAAATTTTTGACGAGTCGCCCTCTAGCGTCACATCTGGAATCTCCCCACAGACTGTTGTGGGCATTGAAATCACCTACGATCATGTAGGGATCAGGAAGCTGGTCCCCTAGGCAATAAAAATCTGTTTTATTGAGGTGTTGATTGGGCGGCAAGTATAACGAGCAGATTGTAGCTAATTTGTCAAATAAGAGTGCTTGTGCGGCGACTGCCTCAAGAGGCGTCCGAAGTGCAAATGAGCGACATGCTACACACTTATCAACTATGATGGCTACACCACCGGACGAGGCATTAGCATCGTCACGATCTTTCCGAAAAATGTTGTATTGTCGGAGAACATTTGTATGTGTGGACTTCAAGTGAGTCTCTTGAACACACAGCACCTTTGGATTGTATCTATGGAGGAGTTCTTTGATATCGTCTAGGTTATGGAGAAGTCCTCTAACGTTCCATTGGAGTATTTGTGTTTGCATAATAAAAAACGTGTTAATTGTGCTGTGCGTTGGAGAAACGAAAATTAGCTCATGGGGCCTTTCCCAGGCGCCATGACACGAAGTTTGTCTTTTTTGGAGCGGTCGATAGAATGGCGCCGCTCCTTAGGCGCTGGATGCGCCGTCACGGTCGGTGTTACGTCCATCGCCTCTTGCGAGCCGCTGGACGTACGCTCTTGCGAGCGCTGTGTTTGACGAGAGGGCTTCGTCTCAAGAGACGATACCCTCGAGGCCATCAGCCCAGAGGTCGATGGCCCCTTCTTCTGAGGCGGCGGAGCAGCGCTGGCTGCAGCCGCCAAGGGGGCAGGTGGCGTCACCGCCGGCTCACTCTGCGTGGGCCGGACGGCCACCGGGAGCCGTTGTGGCGCTGCCCCCTGACGCGCCACTTCGGCAAAGCTGTTCTTTGGCAGGTAGGATACCCGCCTGCGTGCTTCTTTAAATGAAATATTCTCTTTCACCTTCATGGTTACGATTTCTTTTTCTTTTTTCCATGATGGGCACGACCGCGAGTACGCGGCGTGCTCTCCATCACAGTTCACACAGTGAAGGGCGTTTTCACGCGACTCAGCGAGGTGTTCTGTAGCACTGCATTTTGCACAATTTTTCCGACCTCGGCAGTTCTGTGAACTGTGCCCGAATCGCTGGCACTTAAAGCATCGCAGAGGGTTCGGTATGTACGGTTTGACCCGGAGCTTGACATATCCTGCCTCGATTGTCTTGGGGAGGACGCTTGAGCCGAAGGTGACAATAAAGTGCTTGTTTGAATTTCTTTCCTATCGCGTCTTATCGTAATCCGTTTCACATTGATCACATTTTGCTCTTTCCATCCTTCTAAAAGTTCGGCCTCGGTTAGCTCCATCATGTCTTCACCTGAAATGACGCCGCGGATAGTGTTCATAGTTCGGTGTGGGGTCATGGTCACTGGAATGTTCCCAAAAGAGACAAGGTTCTGTAGCTTTTCATATTGCTTCTTATCATGCACTTCCAAAAGGAGGTCACCACTAGCTAGCTTCGTGGCTTTGTAGCCGGGGCCTATAGAATCGCACAGACATTTCGCTACAAGGAAAGGTGAGATGACTCTGACGTTCTTTTCTGGTTTTTCAGAATGTATCACATGATACTTTGGAAAGTTTTCACGTTGAAGGCCATAAAACTGGAATACGGTGCGCCCTCGCTTATGAGGGTGATCAGGGAGTTTGGGGAAACAATTCTCCATAGAAAGTAGTCAGTTTTCGGCAGCAACGCCAGTCACCCACCGTGGAGCCCAACAAGGGGACGCCGCAGGTCTTATAAGAAAAAAAAAACAGCGGTCGCCAACTGTACGTTGCCGCTATAACCAAATATGTACAGCCAAGGTTGGTTGTACCACACAAGGTTAACCCTCGCTGCCAAGAATACCGGAAGTAAAAGAAGTGAGGAGGTGACAGGAAAGATTGAGGTGAGAGGGAAAGACGAAGATTGCAGAGAGAGAAAGACAGGAAAAGGCAACTACCGATTTCCCCAGGGTGGGTCAGTCCGGGGGTGCCGTCTACGTGAAGCAGAGGCCAAAGAGGTATGTTGGCGCCGCCGGGGGGCCGTAAAGGTCCAAGCACCCGGCATCAGCTCAAGCCCCAGGATCCCCCTTTCCCCTGACACGGCTAAGCCACGTACGGTTAAACGCGGGAGGGGCCAACCCTCATGTGCTCGGGTCCGTGGTGTCGCAACACACCGAACGCCTGCTGACGCAGACGCCCCTGCGGGCAATTTTGAGGTCTGGGCGTATTGCATGTGTCGTGTAAGCGTAAGCCTTAGCCACATAGGTTGCTATGCCTCGAGCTTTGTTCCAACAGACGGCCTCGACTCCGTATTCATGAAGAGCAAATCGGTCAATACCCGTTTCCTGCAGGAGAATGACGGCCGGTCGTTGGGTTATAGAGTTGTAACGTTTCTCTCCGCGTACGCAGGGTACAAGTGTTCCATTGCCAAATTTAGAATGATTGTTACGACGCCATTTTAAGGCCTAGGTATTAGCCCAGCGCGCTTTCCGCGTGCCAGGTCCTCCTCCAACACCTTAGTCCTCGCATTCGTGCTGGCCATGTAGCCAGCTCGTTGTTTCTGCATGCTCTAGAGTTTAGCGCTGAAAACGCCATACTCGGCCATGGTCTCCGCGCGGTACTTTTCTAGTATCGCGTATATGTTAGCTGTAAACCGTTCAAACTCGGATTGCTCTTCGGCCTGAGGCGTCAGGCCTGCTCGTTTCTTAGCGCCGCGTATCGAGACGGGGCCGCTGCTGACGCTAGCCTCGCGCGATGAGGGGGCCTGTTGCTTTGTTAGCTCTTCTTTAATCGATTGTATTTCTTTAGCCTGCTCTACATACATGCGTTTTAGCTGAGCTAGTTCTGGGTCAGGTTGCTGTGGCAAGTGTCCCTGACACTGCGCTGTGCGGGTCTCACCTTTGCCTGCCAGCTTGTCGGCTCAGGTAGGCTTGTTAGTGTGGGTAGGAGTTCGTGGGTCTGGGAGAGGTCCTTGGGGTTCGGTAGTCTCTGCAGAAACCGGGCTGGGTCCTGGGGTGGGTGTTTGTTGCTGGTCTTGCTTTCGTTGGCGACGGCGCTAACGACGGCGGCGCACCAGTTAAGGCAGCTAGTAGCGATGTCGGCATTGGCGGTCGCCCATGAGGTGTGCTTCGCCGCATAAGGCGCACACTTGTTGGTTGCACACGTGTGGGTTGTCCGTCGGTAAGTGTCCGCATTTGGTCGCATACCTTGTTGAAGGAGTGGGGCACACGTCCTGGCGGTGGCCCACTTGGCTGCAGTTGCGGCAGGTGTCTATTTGACGCTTGTACAACGTGCAGCGGTAGATGACCTGGCCGCAGTAGACGTAGCTGGGCACTTTGAGCCCATTGAAGTTCAGAATCACCGTTGCAGTGTTCTTGATGCGGCGCGCTCCCAGTAGGCTTGGGTTGCGCGGTTCGATTAGCATGCGGTTTAGTGCGGCGTCGTCGAAGTCAGTGTCGACGCCGCGAATCTCGCCTCGGCTCGTGATACCTGCAGGTGAGAGGTAGGCCATGACCAGGTGTCTCTGGTCGGTGAGGAGGATCTCGGTTACTCGACTGTACGCTGCTGCATTAATAGCGCTGGGCGTACTGACGACAAAAACATTCTGCATCGAGTTGGTGCAAATAATGTCCTTCTCTGTTACCGACGGCACTAGCTGAGCTGCCATGGTTATTGCGGCGGGAATCCTGTGCGGGCTGCAGGCTTGCACGTTGAGGCCGCTGCCCGGACGTACGATGTCTCGATTGTGACTGCGTGGCATCGCCGGCAGCTGGCTCGCAGCTGCGACGTGCCGAAGAGTAGCGTTAGGCTTCGCTTTCGCGCCTAGTTACGTTCTCGGCTGGCGGGCTGCTTGTGATTTCTCTCGCGAGTCTTGTCGTCTTTTCAGAACGGAGAACCATCCGGTTCCTTGTAATTCCTCAGGGGTGACGTCGTCCCCTTCCATGGCAATCTTCTGCGGCCTCTCGCAGCTGCCGTGCGAGCGCCGTAGGCGGGAAGGCTAGGCCTAACCTCACCCAGGCTTAGCTCGCCGGTGCAGCGAAAAGGCCTCTAAAATGATGAAAAACGAGCCCGCCTTAGTGAACCGGGTGTCGAAATGTTCAGGTGAACTTCGCGGATGAGAATCCGTGCAGCTCAGGAAGATTCGAGGCCGCTGACCGGTCAAATTTGGCATGCGCAGCGGAGCGCGATGTGAGATGCGTCCGCTCGCTCCGCCGGTAATGAAACAAAAAAGCCTCTGAAACCTCTGAGCATCTGAAGCCGAAAAGGTAGGTATATCATTGAAGCAGACTCGTTTTTTAGGAGTCCTGTCATGCAACTTCTTTTCATACCAGAACTTCAAGGCCATCGAGGTGACCATCCACATTGCAAACACAGGATCGAAAATGGCCTCACCATGGCCAGCAGAAAGGCATTTTAGAAAGTATACGACCCTCATGCTCTCCGACTAGGACTTCTAGAGAAAGCTCACCGCCATTTTGGCATGTTGAAGCGAAAAAATTTTTGCAAATACTTTCAATTCAGTATTAGTGGCCAGAAATTATCGGTGACGTTTCGACATACGTTAGTCATTGCGATACATGCCAGAGATGGAACTAACCGAAAAGTAAGCGATTTGGGTCATTGAAATTTCTTCCACCTGCAACACAAGCTTTCGAGCTCGCCATGAACACTATTGGTTGGACAGCAGGATCATTATTATCATCATCACCATCACTAGGCTATATTTATATTGCTGGATACGGCTCATCAAACAATTTAATTCAGTTGGTGATAGATCACGCCACACGTTATGTGTGGGCCTTTGCTCACAAAAGTGAGACGTGTGATTCCTACATATCTTGCCTGAAAAATATCTTCGCTGTGGGAAAGCCGACGAAATTTCTTTCTGACCGTGGAACAGGAACCACCCCCGGCAAATTCAAGCAGTTCTTGAAACACAGCAATCATCAGGCCTTCACATCCTCTCAGCATCTCACCAGCATGAAGGAACACTCGAATTTATTTGAAATACTGCACGCCAATGATTTGGCTCGAGCAGGAGGGGCTTCATGCAAAATACAAAAAGTATAGTATCAAACAACGCAAGTGATGAACACAAGAAATAGTACGTATCGTAATAGAAAAAAAAATCTGTGTCATGAAAATTGTTCAACAAATGTGGTCATAAAAAAGGGAAAAACACAATACACATGTAGAAATGCTAACAAAATAACTAGAAGCATAAATAAGTAGAGAGGTTAGAAATTCAAAACATGACGCTACATTTCATTAACAAAATCACCAGAGGTAAATATGCTGGCTGGCAAAGAATTCCACTCCGCGACTGTACGTGGGAAGAAACTATATCGAAATGCGTTTGTGCGAGCGAAGATTGGTGCTAAAGAATGTTCATGACTGTGTCGCGTTGTCCTCGTACTAAGGCGGCTAACAGATTTTGGTAGAGCTAAGTTAATTTTACCAGAAAGGCAGTTATGAAGGAATGAAAGGCGACTAACTTTTCGTCGGGCTTCCAACGTCGGTATATTATTGAGTTTCATTAAGTCTGAAGGAGAATCTAGGCGTTTGTACTTTGCGAATATAAATCTAACTGATTTCCTTTGAATTTGTTCAAGTTGCATAATATCCTTTTTATAATGCGGATCCCATACGACGGAAGCATACTCGACTTTTGACCTTATGCAAGCATTGTAAGCTAGAAGTTTTGTACTAATTGGTGCATTTTTAAGTTTTCTTTTGAGGAATCACAGTTTTCTCAGGCCTGCTACACAGATATCCGATATATGTGCTGACCACGTGAACTTGTTAGCTATAGTAAAGCCGAGGTATTTAAGCTTGTCAACTTCTGAAATGGGACTGTTTTGAATGGAATATAAGAATGTACTATCTTTTTCCTAGAAACACGGAGCAATACTGTTTTTTCTGAGTTTAAAAGCATTCCCCAACGATTGCACCAATCTCCAATTGCACATATACTGTTTTGTAGCAAGATGTGGTCATTAACAGATGATATATGTTTGAATACGACACAATCATCGGCAAACAACCTAATAGATACAGTACCGGGAACCACATCAGCCAGATCGCTTACATAAATAAGAAACAACAATGGTCCTAAAACACTGCCCTGTGGTACTCCCGAGGTAACTGTAAGCACAGAAGATGTGCAATTCTTTATTTCTACAAATTGGCTTCTATTAGAAAGATATGCACTAATCCATCGGACAATGAAGGAAGGCATGCCGAGGCATTTTAACTTATACAATAGCTTACCATGCGGCACTTTGTCGAAGGCCTTCGAAAAATCCAGGAAAAGAGCATCAACCTGTCCAGACTTATCAAGTACACCCAAGATCTCATGCACAGTTGAAACCAGCTGAGTGACTGCGGACATAGCTTTTCTGAAGCCGTGCTGGTGTGATGACAATACCTTTCGATCGGCTAGAAACTCTTGAATGTAACATGCAACGGCATGTTACAACATGCAACGTAAGATGCAACGGCATGTTACAATCAGACTATAGTGACTCGGCTCAAATGCAACATCAATTAAGAGCCTCGCAAGCCACGTAATTTATGGTTTGCATCTTTTGGAGGTCTCCATACGAAGTTACAAGATAGCCACCTTCCTTTCTGATGTATGCAATACCTTCTTATCCACCACTGCTAAACAGCGATCTCGAAAACCTGGAAAGGCAAGATAGGCTGCCGTTCGTAATTCCCTCGCAAACCGCGAAAAGAACAAACTCACACACGACAAAAGGTTCCTACCAAGTAAAATTCTCGTTGGCGACTTAGTGTTTTACGATGCACCGTGGCATGCAAACGAAGCAAAACTCTGTTTAGTGATGGACAGACCTGACAAAATAATCAGGAAAGTGTCCGCAGGGAATTATGAGATTGACCGATGCGTGTTACCGGTACGAAGAACTCTTACCTTGTGCAAGTCAGCAAGTTGCGCCGTTGTTATTAGCCCAGCGGACTGGCGATTTCACTGGGGTAGGGAAACCTGTGACGGTTCACGGTCATTCGGCAGGATGACCGTCAATGAGGACGGTTGCAATGAGTAGTGCGTGCGATTAATAAAATATTTGCTGCCGCTTATTCAAGCTCGGTTTTCCAATCGGTGTTCTTTGTCGCGCAAAAGGACTGCAACAGTGTATCGTTACTTTATCTATGAAAGTACCAGCAGCCTGTCGCCAGCAAATATTGGAAGCACCAGGCCGCAGCAAGAAGTAAGCATTGTGCCCGAGTCATCAAAAGCCGGGAGAGAAGTCGGTTGGCCACGTGTTGAACATAAAAGGTATTACACTCTTGTAATACAAGAAGACGAAAGCCTGCTGCACGTTTGGTAATGCATGGAGTTATACAATCTGGATTAGACTTGTCCGTAAGACATATTTGTAGTGCATTAATGTATACGATCGGGGCTTGACTTGATAACGAGCTGCAATGGGAAGTACACGTGTGGCACTAAGGCGACCTCCTGAACGCCACATATGAACGTAGTACCTAAACTGCAGCAGCACGCCACACCTTTAGTCAGCGAGACGACTGCGACATGACATGTGCAATCACGCACGCATTAGGCACACCTTGACTAAGCCGTGGAGTAGCCTCGGCTCCCGGGAAGCGTGCTCGTCTCGCTCCCCGGCTTCGGTTACTACCCTGACCAAAATGTACCCAATTTTCTTTTCGAGGCCGCTAATTTACTTTGTTTACAGGAACCTCCTTCAGAAATGGGACGTCAATCCAAGCATTTCTTTGCGGCGACGGCCACTTTTCGTGGCAGCGCAGTTATTCAATTACCGGCCTTTTTTTTCAACAGCGAAGCTATTTAAGCTATCCGAAAAACCGTTCTCGTCGTCCGAAAAAACCTCGCGTCTGGGCTGATCGTGGCGGTAGTGCAAAAAAAAAGTTAGCAGTGGCTTGGCTCGGCTACGCCAGGATATACGTAGCGTGAGCTAAGTCGGCCACATCGTTCAGAACCGGTAGACCTGGTGGCATGGGCGGGTAACGATACCCATTGGTAAAAGTTCTTGCACGTTGTACAAACCCGCGCCACGGTTTCACCCAACTCAGGCGCCGCCGATAAACTCAGCGCTTCACGCATGGCACTACTTACCGGCATCAAGTCTTTCATGTGCTGCAGTCTTTCATACACGTCGCACACACATACAAACGCAGTGTTTACGAAAGTGCGTCTCGAAGGTCCGAGTCGCACTGGCGCTTTCGTTAAGTTTTGGAGGGAACCGCAGTTCGCGTTAGCGTTGGCTGCAGCGCCGGGAGGCCGATCCCGAAGTGCGCGCCCGACTTAACCCGACTTACCCGAGCGTTACCCGTAAGGCCAGGACCATCTAGGAGCCGATCAGCTCCGCTGTTTCTTTACCCTTGCGCCACTAGTGCAAGCTACGCAAATTTTTTTTTGAAGTTCCAACAAGAAGTGCTCCAAGCATTACATGCAGTCAAGGTTTCAAACGGAACAGACATATACGGCCAACTTTTAAAAGCGGAGCTCCTTAAGCCTACCGTAAGTCCGTGACGCGTTAGCAGAAAATGTGGGCCGATCCTGGCGGTTGTGCAGAAAGGGTCCAAGCGCAATGGCACATACCCCCGTTCTTCTTCGTCTTTCTGGGGTTTTACGCGCGAAAACCAGTTGTGATTTTGAGGCACGCCGTCGTGGACGGATTCGAATTAACTTTAACCACCTGGGGTTCTTTAACGCGCACTACAACGCAAGCACATGGCCGTTTTCGCATTTACCCTCCATCAAAATGCGGCTGCATCAGCTGAGATTCGATCCCGCAATGTCGTGATCAGCAGCGCAACGCCTTAGCTGACAGCCACCGCGGCCGGTCATGCCGCCGTGAACTAGCGAAGCTGAGCCTGGCTAGGTCTAGCTAAGCATGGTTGGGACTACTTAAGCTTAGTGAGTCATCGGCAGCCAAGCGGTAGCCAATCAATAGCTAATCAGTAATCGATCAATAATGAATTAATTTAGGAAAATGCTGGGGATCACTTGGTAGTGCTTAGCCTAGCCTCAATACGTGGCCAATACCTTGCGATAGCCCCCCCGCAGGGGCGTCTGCGTAAGGAGGCATTTGGTGCGTTGCGAGACCACGTACCCGAGCACATGAGGGTTGGACCCTCCCATGTGTAGACGTGCGCAGCTTAACCTTGTCCGGGGAAAAGGGGATCCTGGGGGTTTAGCCGATGCCGGGTGTTTAGACGTTTACGGCCCCTCGGCGGAGGCAACACACCTCTTTGGTAGACGGCACGTAGACATCACGTAGACGGCACCCCCGGACTGACCCACCCGGGGGAAATCGGTGGTCGCCTTTTCCTGTCCCCCTCTTCAACCTTTTGCTTTCCTATCTCATTTTTTTTACTCTCCTTGATCTCTTCTCTTCCGTCACATCCTAATTTTCACAGGCGGCTTGGGTTAACCTTATGTATGTGCCCTCTCTTGGGTATCTTATATTGAGTTATAGCAGCAATGCACGGCTGGCGTCTGCAGCCTTACACGTTAAGTGCTGCAGCGTCCCCTAGTTGGGCTCCGTGGTGCGTGGCGGCCATTGCCGCCGAAATAAACCAAACCATTATGGGAACGCCTGCATTTCCCCGTTTACTTGATCGTCACCCTCACAAGAGAGGACGCACCGAAGAACTATTAAGCTTATTCAAACCGAGAGAAATTTTTCCCCGTTACGAAGTTGTTCACAGTGAAAAAACCGAAAAACCAGCAAGAACCTTATCCCCTTTTCTAGTCGCAAAAGGCTTGACTGACGCCCTTGGCCCAGGTTATAAAGTCACCAAAATGGCGAGCGGGGAGCACCTGCTTGAGATCCGTGATAAAGAGCAGCACAATAAACTCAACTAGCTTGTGGCATTTCGAGACATTCCTATTACCGTTTCACCTCACCGTTCTATGAATACAGCACGCGGAGTAGTGTCTGATGCAGATCTCATTGACTTGTCCGAAACCGAACTATTGGAGGGCTGGAAAGCGCAAAATGTAACCAACGTACTGCGTATCATTATCAGACGAGACAATAAAGAAATTCCTACAAAACACCTGATCCTGACCTTTGCCACTTGCGATCTGCCACAAACAATAGAAACCGGATACACAAAGATAGCTGTCAACAATACATACCTAATCCAAGACGATGTTCCCAATGTCAAAGATTTGGCCACGGCTCGCAGAGCTGCCGTGGTAGACTCACATGTGCGAAATGTGGAGTCCAAGGTCACGCCTCAGATAACTGCGAAGCGACACCTCACTGTGTAAACTGTGATGGTGAACATCCAGCTTACTCCAGATGCTTTCCTAACTGGAAAAAACAAAAAGAAATTATCACTCTCAAAGTGCAAGAGAACATCTTTTTCAAATTAGCGCGTAAAAGGTGCTCACCATTCCACAGCACAACGTATGCCGATGCGACGCGTCAGGGGGCAGCGTCGCACCGGCCTCCGCCACTTGTCCAGCCCGCGCACAGCGAGCGGTCGGCTGTGGCGCCCCCCGCCCCGGTGGTGGCAGCAGTACAATCTGCCCCACCCACCCAGCCACAGAGACCCGCTACCCCAAGTACGTCGGGTCTCAAGACCAAGACTCACCAGGCGAGGTCTGAAAAACGAACAAGCAGCCCGCACGTGCGGGCTTCCAGTGCCTCCCAGGAGGCCATGGAAACAACACCGGTACCTTTGGTGCCGAAGAACCGGCGTGGCTCTCTCGAGCACGCCAAAATAAACAAAAAACCCATAACAGGGCCGGACGACGGTCCTGTTACCTAAGACACTACACACCTGAACACAGTACACTCCTGTCTTGAATAAGATGGCGGTACAAATTATTCATTGGAATACCCGTGGCATTCTAAACAACTTAGACGACATCAAGGAAATAATACAAGAATTTAATCCTAGGCTGTTCTGTGTTCAGGAAACACACTTAAAAACACCAAATACAAATTTCCTAATACACTATACATTATTCCTTAAAGATCGCGATGATGGTCACACCGCGTCTGGCGGCGTGGCCATTATAGCGCAGAGGTCAGTTGCTTGCCAACACCTCCATCTTCAAACAAATCTAGAGGCAGTAGCAGTTAGGGCAACACTGTTTGACAGGTTGGTGACAGTCTGTTCATTGTACGTACCACCTGAACATCGTTTGCAACTTAGAGAAATTGAAACACTTGTTAATAAGCTCCCTGAACCATTCATTTTAGCAGGAGATCTGAACGCCCATAACATGATGTGGGGCGACTTGCGCTGCGACGCAAGAGGGCGTATTGTAGAAGACTTCCTTTTATGGTCTGGTGCGGTTCTTCTGAATAAAAAAGAACTCACTTTCTACAGCGCCACACATAAGACATACTCTTCAATAGATTTAACCATAGCTTCTCCAACTCTGATGACATACTTTGACTGGAAGATCATAAAAACCCTTATGGAAGTGACCAAATCCCTATTGTGTTAAACCTAACAAAACAAGCTGGCTGCCCTCCACAGGTTCCCCGATGGAAAACCGACTCGTCGAACTGGGAACTGTTTCAAAAGATAACGTACTTGCAATGGGATGATTTGGTTTCCTTTAATATAGATGAAGCTGTGGAATATTTGACAGGTTTTATCATTGACGCCGCTGAAAAATGCATAAAACAAACGGACTTGCTAATAAGCGCCGCATACCTTGGTGGAACGAGGAATGTAAAGAAGCACGGAAAAAGCAAAATAAAGCTTGGAACCTGCTCCGCGACTCTCCAACTGCGGAGAATCTCACTAATTTCAAGCAGGCAAAATCACAGGGCAGGAGAATACGTCGACGTGCTAAGCGGGCTAGTTGGGAAAGGTACATAAGTAGCATCAATTCTTACAAGGATGAGAGTAAGGGAAACACAACCACTTCCCTTAGTAAACACTCAAGGTGACAGTATGAAAGATCACGCCGATTTCCTGGGCGAGCATTTCGAAAGCATTTCTAGTACATCCCACTATGAGACAACTTTCTTAAAGTTCAAGGAACACGCAGAGCGGGAGCGCCTCAAACGAAAGTGCGCAACAGAAGTGCCTTACAACCGTCCATTTAGTCTCGCAGAACTCAAGGTGCTGAGTTGCTGCAGAACTCTCAGTTCTTGCAGCAACTAAGCACCAGGTGGTGACCGTATAATATACGAAATGATCAAGAACCTGCACTCAGAAACATTAAACACGCTTCTGTGTCTTTACAATATTGTGTGGTCATCTGGATATATTCCACCGTCATGGAAACAAGCCATTATGATCCCAATTTATAAACAAGGCAAGGACCCTGCATTATCCAGGAGCTATAGGCCAATAGCACTAACAAGCTGTATGTGCAAGTTATATGAAAAAATGGTGAACCGGCGTCTAATCTATTATCTGGAAAGCAACCGTCTACTCGACCCCTTCCAATGTGGCTTCAGAGAAGGTAGGTCAACAATAGATCACTCGTTCGCATTGAGGGAAGCATTAGAGACGCTTATATACACAAACAATTCTTTTTATCTGTATTTCTCGACTTGGAGAAAGCCTATGACGCAACATGGCGATTCGGAATCCTTCGAGACCTATCTGCAATGGGTGTACGCGGCAACAAGTTAAACATGATAGAAAGTTACTTCTCTAACCGCACATTCCGCGTTAGAGTGGGCAATGCCCTGTCCAGAAGTTTCACTCAAGAGACTGGTGTGCCACAAGGGGGCGTGCTTAGTTGCACCCTCTTCATTGTGAAAATGAATACCCTTCACAAAGCCATACCATCCTCTATGTTTTACTCAGTATATGTCATTGATGTGCAGATAAGATTTAAGTCTTGTAACTTTGCAATATGCGAGCGTCAGGTTCAGCTCGGACTGAAGAAAGTTTCAAAATGGGCAAATGAAAATGGTTTTAAGCTAAACCTCCTCAAAAGCTCCTGTGTACTTTTCTCTAGAAAGACAGGCTTAATACAAGATCCTGATATTATGCTCCACGGACAGCAGATACCAATCAACACTGAACATAAATTCTTAGGCGTTATACGCGACTAAAAACTGACATTCATTCATCACATCAAGTATATCAAAACTAAGTGCCTGAAAACAATGAACATCCTGAAAATACTGTCACACACAACATGGGGTACAGACAGGAAATGCCTCATGAACCTCTACAGGAGCCTTGTACGATCGCGTTTAGACTACGGCGCTGTAGTGTATCACTCTGCTGCCCCCCGTGCACTCAAGAAGCTGGACCCTGTGCATCATCTTGGTATCCGCCTTGCCACCGGTGCCTTCAGGACAAGCCCTGTTCAAAGCCTCTATGTCGAATCGAACGAATGGTCCCTTAACCTACAACGGTCATATTCTACTTTTAATTACTTTCTGAAAGTACATACAGAGAAAGACCATCCTTGTTATTCTATCATCAACGATATGACCTCTGCAACACTTTTTCATAACAAGCCTGCAGCGAGAGAGCCGTTCTCGCTCTGTGTGAGGAGGCTGAGTGAAGAAATGGACGTTCCGCTTTTTGAAAATGGCCTAACGGCTCCTGCTAAGCCGTTACCGCCGTGGTTGTGGCGTACCATTGACTGCGACACGTCATTTGTGGAGGTAACGAAGCACGCTCCAGAGGCCCACATTCGTATGCATTTTCTAGAGTTACAATTTAACTACTCGTGCCCAGAATATTACACAGATGCATCTAAAGCACATGCCGGCGTATCATATGCGGCCGTTGGCCCAACCTATTCCGAGTCCGATGTTCTCCACCCTCACACAAGCATCTTTACAGCAGAGGCGTATGCACTATGGTCCGCTGCGAAACACATCAAGCAGTTAAAACTACATAAGGCGGTCATACACACAGACTCATTAAGCGTCGTTAAAACATTGATGTCATGCTGCAAACACAAAAATCCAGTAATTGCAGAACTTTTTCTCTCTCCTGTGTACTATTTATGCCTCTGGCCAACATGTAACGGTATGCTGGGTGCTTGGACACAGAGGTATTGAAGGTAACGTGCTAGCAGACCGAATGGCAACTTCCTTAGCTACAAAATTTTGCAACACGTCCATAGCTGCTTCAGTTATAGACCTGAAGCCATATTTGCGGAACAAACTCAGAACCTACTGGCAACATGAGTGGGACGCTGAAATCCTTAATAAGCTTCACGTGGTTAAGCCACATTTAGGGTACTGGCCATCACTGACCAACTCAAGACGAAGTGATGTCCTATTCTGTCGTCTCACAATAGGGCACACTTATGGTACACACAGTTTTTGCTGACTGGCGGTGAACCTCCAATGTGTAGTAGATGTGGGGACACCCTCAGTGTTCAGCATGTCTTCCTGGAATGTCGCGAAGCACAAGCCGAGAGAAAGAGACACTTCCCTTTAGCATATAGGCAGTGTATACCACTTCAATTGGTACTGTTTCTAGGCAGAGAACCGCTATTCGACATGAAATCCGTTTTAGCATTCTTAAATGAAGTCCATACGCTCACTGTATTCTGCCCAAGAAATTCGTAGCATGGCCTCCTGCGAGAGGCCGCTGTTGCGATGTCAACCTTCGTTTATAGCACATGCCTCGGGCCCCTTGTACTCAAGGTACGTGGTGAGGCTGTTGTGCTACTCGCTGTCAACCATCACTTTTTCATTTTTAAATACATGTTAAGTTATCAAAACCTTCTTCCACTTTCAACTCATAGCATACACCACTTCAGTCACTATCATTATTTTATTACCTATGTCACGGATTTCGGTGGACTAAAGACAGACAGGGACAAGTCGTACGTTTAGGACAAACATTTATAATTGAAAAAACAAGCGACAAAGAAAACAGCACAAAACAAACCATTTACAACACGAGTTAAATCTAGAAAATCCCCAAAGTCATCAGATAATATAATTCCTAAGTCCAAAATATTTACATTAAGTCCATCGAAGAGGCCACGTCACCTCGTCGTCGCGGCTTCCGGCGACACGTCGTTGGGCCCGTCGAAGCGTCGTAGACTCGAAGTCGCTGTGTCCGACGTTCGGTCCACGGTTGGCCTGGTTCGGGGGTAAGGACGGTGGGGTGACCGAGGCGCCTGGATCGCCCGATCAACTCCGCTAGCCTGCGGATCGTAGCCGCAGGGAATCCGGGAAGCGGTGCCGTCAGCCTGTAGCTGCGGCTTCCGGTGGGACGTCCACTCAGCTCGCGGGTCGTGGCCGCGGCAGCTGAAGAACAGCTTCCATCGGGTTGCCGCCGTCTCCGTGATCCAACCGTCCTTTCCGGCCTCCAGCTCCTTCTGCCTGCCTGCGTCCCAGAGCGTAGCTGGGCTGCTCTCCTCGGCTACGTGTCGCTTCTCTCGTTGGCCACGTAGCTGCACGCGCACTTTTGCGCTTCTTCTTCTGCTTTCATATAATGTATTCTTTTTATTCGGAAGCTCTTATTTTATACCTTCTTTCTTCTTTATTTCTACCACTGAGTCCTCGTGTCTTCTTGTTCTGTTTTTATCTTCTGCTTTTTCTTCTTTCTTTCTTCCTTCCTTTATTGGCTCATGACATAAGCCCACCTTCAAGAGTTTTTCCATTTGAAAAACTGCTTCTTCCTCCTTGTATCGTCGTCTTCATATGTTGTTCCAGCACTAACTCTTGTTCTCTTCCACCATTTTTGTCATTTGCACCACTGGTTATCTTCCCCACACATCACTTCACTTCACTTCACTTCACTTATTCACTGCACTGTACACATCGTCGAGTTCACTATTGAACACAAAAAAAGTCATTGTCGAACACTACTTTATCAAATCCCCGCTGTACCACTTGTCTCTGTAGCACCCAGTGGTCCACTGCTTCACACCAACACTTACACCACTTAACCAACATTACTAAACTTACTACATCACTAAACACCGCTCCTATAACACTGCTCACAGTTACTAATGAACCTTCACATGACTACACTCATCCACTCCGCCACTATATAATCTGCAACAGCGCAAAATACTCTCCGTGGTTTTCGCCACGTAAGTCCCTTGTAGAAAAATTCTGCATTTGTACACACCATTATCTGAAGTATGCTCTTGTGATTTCATCTTTCACAATGCTGTCATCATATGAGTCCCTTTAGGAGCACTGTTCGTCTATCCATATTTATGCATGCCGTCGTAACAATCTCAACTCCCAATGCAGCCATTTCTTTCATTTCACCCAACAAATATCTTGGTAACATACATCCGAACCTAAATGCAGGGTTCCCTCTGACTCTTTCCGACTAACCTATTTTACGTCCTAAACAGCAGTGGTATTCCCAATCAGCTTAATTATCTATCCGAACCGCAAAAGAATCCGCGTCCTCTCCCTATTGGAATTCCGTTTGATACCCTCAATGTTGTCGAAATGACTTTCTCTTGCGTCGCTGTCGAGACTTCCCACGGTGCCTACTTCCCTTCTTAATTCTTCTCTTTCCTGCACGTGCATGGTTCCTGCCTGGCTTTGAAAGTCGCCTGTGGAGTTCAAGTTTCGCCTCCCTTTTAATTGATGGAGAAAGCTTCCTGAACGCATGCTTGTTCGCGCGCCATCTCGCTCTCAGCAGTCTCCTCATCTTCCGTCTGTACTTTCGGGACGCACGCCTTCTCGAGCGGTTAGTGTGGCTGCTGGTTTTGTCCTTCAACTCGAACTTGAATAAGTGACTCAACACCTTTTTCTTGTCATGAGGACATACTCGCGATCTGCATTTAAGTACTCGTCGCTCTTGCTCTGGACCTTTGTGACGTTCTTTGTAGTCGTCACATTCAGATGTTCTACGACTGTTCACCCTACAGTTAAGGGCCGCTTTCATGGTTGCTTTGCAATGAGCAATACCATAAAGCACCGCCCATCGGTTCTTTCTTCCTGTCTTCTTCTTGGGTGGTGATTTCTTCTTTTTCTTTTCCTCGAAGCAATTTTTCGATCTGTTCTTTCTCTTTTGCTTCTTTCTTTTCTCTTTCTCTATTTTCTCTGCTGGCTCTATCCCTCTGTCTGCTGTCATCGCTTCCTCAATGCGCCCTTCTTTCTCGTCACTCTTAAAACTTGTGCACCTGTGTTCGTCTAGACCAGAAACGTCTTGCTTGCTGGACACTAGCTTGTGTTCACAGGGGTTTCTGCAGTCGAAACTCACAATCTCTTCAAAAGCCTTGCCGCGGTCGAGTACTCTCCCTTCCTGCATGATATCTTCCATTGCTCTGCTCTCAACACACATTGTGTGCAGCGATGCGCTACTCCCTCTCTCGTCAGTGTCCCCCTGGATCGTCGTTTCTGCGGACCGTTCGCCCTCATGAGCACGACCCTCCGGCGCGTACACTACACTACCGAAAGCACACTCATCATTCGGGTGTTGTGCCCCTTGCTCTCCAGTAGAATAGGACTCGGCGACGCGGTCATCGATAGCCTTATAGTGGTGACTATTATGTCGCAACAGTTCACTTGTGCGAGACTTCTCTTCAGGTATGCTATGACTGCTATGTATTAGGTTGACTGCTTCTCGCATCTCTGTCTTTTTCTCTTCGAACTGTTTTTTCTTCTCACATGCTTGCCGAAGTGTCTCAAGTTCTAAAGATCGAGCGGCATGGACACGGTTCATTACATCCTCAATTAGTTTAAGGCCCTGCTCCTTGCTGAGCTTCTTCTCGCGAACAGTTGCTAATATGCTGTCCCAATCCATCTCTAGACCACCAAAAATCTGTGACAGGGCCGGAGATGGTGGAATATCCTGGCAAGCTCGCCAAATTGTCACGGATTTCGGTGGACTAAAGACAGACAGGGACAAGTCGTACGTTTAGGACAAACATTTATAATTGAAAAAACAAGCGACAAAGAAAACAGCACAAAACAAACCATTTACAACACGAGTTAAATCTAGAAAATCCCCAAAGTCATCAGATAATATAATTCCTAAGTCCAAAATATTTACATTAAGTCCATCGAAGAGGCCACGTCACCTCGTCGTCGCGGCTTCCGGCGACACGTCGTTGGGCCCGTCGATGCGTCGTAGACTCGAAGTCGCTGTGTCCGACGTTCGGTCCACGGTTGGCCTGGTTCGGGGGTCAGGACGGTGGGGTGACCGAGGCGCCTGGATCGCCCGATCAACTCCGCTAGCCTGCGGATCGTAGCCGCAGGGAATCCGGGAAGCGGTGCCGTCAGCCTGTAGCTGCGGCTTCCGGTGGGACGTCCACTCAGCTCGCGGGTCGTGGCCGCGGCAGCTGAAGAACAGCTTCCATCGGGTTGCCGCCGTCTCCGTGATCCAACCGTCCTTTCCGGCCTCCAGCTCCTTCTGCCTGCCTGCGTCCCAGAGCGTAGCTGGGCTGCTCTCCTCGGCTACGTGTCGCTTCTCTCGTTGGCCACGTAGCTGCACGCGCACTTTTGCGCTTCTTCTTCTGCTTTCATATAATGTATTCTTTTTATTCGGAAGCTCTTATTTTATACCTTCTTTCTTCTTTATTTCTACCACTGAGTCCTCGTGTCTTCTTGTTCTGTTTTTATCTTCTGCTTTTTCTTCTTTCTTTCTTCCTTCCTTTATTGGCTCATGACAACCTATATGTTCGTCCTGCAGTGGACATAAAATATAGGCTGATGATGATGATGATGATGATGATGATGATGATGATGTTGTTTAACGCCAATCCGCCTTTTGCATGTCCCGAGTACGCATGCGCTGTACCCTAGCGGCGAGCGCCGAAGACGTTTTGTACGGCGTCGGTGTTCGTGCAGCTGCGACGCACGCGTATGCAGCGTATAGCCGTCGAGCACGCGAACTCTTTATTGTCGGCGCTGTGCCGGTCGACGACGCCGTATTTACGCTGTATTTCGGTAGAAACTTCAGCTGTTCACAGTGATGTTCGGTTAACCTCCGGTACATCACAATATTGCCGACACGACACCGATGTCGGTCAGAAGTCGACCTCACGCCGGCGCCAACGCTCGGCCGGCTGTAGTTGTGATACTGTGCCAGTGGGACATCTATATTGTCGTACAAGTATATGACGAAGAAGGGACCGACGACGCGACCGACGACAGCGAGTGATCGTAGTGTGATAAGCTTTCGTGCCGACGACGCCGACAAAACTAATGTGCTGATCGCTGTGCGAGCGGCCGCCGAGTGAGAACGTCGCACCGACAACGTGAATATCGCCGCAAATGCGCTTATGTATGTATTTATTGACGCTCAAATTGAGTCGAAACGTACTTCCGACGCTGATATGCACGATTTCCAGCCCTTTACAGCCCAACACATCCAGTTTGAGGTCAGGGGCGGATCCAGGTTTTTTCTGAGGGGGGGGTCAGCTTCTGTCAATGATGATGATGATGATGATGATGATGATGATTATAGTAGCCTTTATCATTTACCGAAATTCCTCGTTTCTGCTCACGATAAACCCGCGTTTTATACGGCTAGAGCAACCACTGTAGCCCGCCGTGGTGGCTCAGTCAGCTCAGGCGTTGCGCTGCTGATCACGAGATCGCGCGACCGAATCCCTGCCGCGGCGGCCGCATTTCGATGGAGGCGAAAAGCAAAAACGCCCGTGTGCTTGCGTTGTAGTGCACGTTAAAGAATCCCAGGTGGTCAAAATTCATCCGGAGTCTTCCACTACGGCGTGCCTCATAATCAGAACTGGTTTTGGCACGTAAAACCCCAGAAAGAGGAAGAAGCCCTATAGCGAAGCCAGGTATCGGTTTCTCCAAGCTTATAGGAAAAGGACGTTACCCAATACAGCCATGTGCTTGGCGGCTGTGCCTGATAATACAGGTTGTTCAAAACTAAGCTTTATGGTTTTCTTAAAATTAGGCACTGGGAGGCACGCGAAGACCACCTGTGCAAATAAGTTATGTGGCTAGGGGGGCACAAAGTGAGGTGATAATTACGCTGTGAGCAGCCCAATTAACTAAAATTGAACAATTATTTTTGTCGACTGCAGTAAGTAGGTATGTTTGTATTGAAAACTTAGAGGCAGTCGTGTATCAGTATCAGTCGGAAGAATTATTCTCGCGTGTTCGTGCTCCGAGATATCTGACTCCAAATTTCAATTGTCGTACTGCGCACAGTTATCGACTCGACGCGAGAGCAGTTTATGCTTTGTGTTGCTGCGGAAGGGAGGCATTTTGAACATTATTAGGGCATTCACATCTTGATGGGTGAAGTGTTGTCATGACATTTGTGCACGACAACACCAAAGTTAAAGCGGCAGTATGAAATATTCGTTAGCATAGCTAAATAGGTTTCTGCTGTTCATGGTACCGTTGTTGCTTTTGATTTCAATAAAACTTACAATACTTGGAAATCAGCAGTCACTTTATTTGCGTAGCCCAACCATGCCCGGTCGTCTACTCACCCTTACGCACGCGCACTGCCCTCCGGCTTCTCCGCTCGCGCCATTATCTCGGCGTGGCAGCTGCCGCCATCTTTACAGGCTGCGCGGTCGCGTGATACGACAGCGGTTACGGGTTCTTCGATTTTCTTTATTTCGCCAGCCGTGAGGGGAAGGGGGGCAGTTATTATTTTTGCCAATGCCTCCGCCGCGTTGTCAGACTAAACGCCGCACCCAACCGCCGCGTCACATCAGGGAGGAGCTTTGCGCCGATCCTCACTCTCTTGCATGCGTAATCATGCGAACGACAATTAAAATTTGTAGTTGTATATCTCGGAGCATAGACATGCTAGAAGAACTCTTCCAAGTGAAACTGTGTAGAAACACGACTGCCTCTAACTTTTGAATACAAACATACACACTTACTGCAGTCAATAAAAAGTTAATTATTCAATTTTAGTTCATTCGGCTGCTGACAGCGATAATTATCTCACTTTGTGTCCCCCTGGCCACACAACTTATTTGCGCAGGTGGTCTACACGTGCCTCCCAGTGCCTAATTTTAAGAAATCCATAAAGCTTAATTTTGAACACCCGGTATATCTAGCCTGTTTTGTTTCTTAAAATAAAATTTGGGATGATATGTCGCAGGTTCGTTATAAATGCGTAACCCCGGGTCCGTCTTTGGAGTTCTGTTGGGACACCTTGATTTCCTTAAGAAGATTCTTTGTGTTCGGCTGAGACACCTTCCTTTGCTTTGGAGGACTAAGTTCCTAATTCTCAAACAGCCCTCCGACCCGAAGCTCTTCCTCCACTCCACCTTGTTGAGCACAGCGCCGCCTCTCGAGTGATAAAGACGGGACAATTCCCAAGAATTCCCATGAATGATCCTGAAGCTCAGTGACCACTTCTTTGGAGGCATGGCGGTGCTATCTCTCCTCTTGAGTCGAGGTGTTGTGTTACTAGAGGAACGTTCTTGAATACGGGCGTAACGCTCCGCTCCAACGCGGCAACCACTACGCTGGTTGTTTACGATATGCGAATAAAAACTCACGACGCCACCTACAATAAGAACGATGTGGCGTAGTAGCCGAGAGCACTAGCCAGCGTCTTCATGTTTTGTTTCCCACGCGACGTCATCCTTTTACACAAGGCGCGTATCTGCTCCCGTTTCCCTAACCACGCGACGCCATCCTAGGCCCGTGCGCTGGCGTTGGCCGTTGACGTCACGCTCCCCCACATCCAGCCGCTGCTCGAGGCTTCGCCCCGCTCCGCGAGAACGCCCACTCAGATAAACGGATCCGGCGGCTTTGAGCTTCCTATGCTTAATGTACGACAATAAAATTGCGAAGTTACAATAAAAAACTTGTAGCGTACGAACGGTATTGTGCTCGTACTGGATATTGTCAACGTGTAACTGTGATCACAATGAGTGCTACAGTTTAAAATAAAGTTGCCTATGCGTAGTTCTTAGTTTACCTGTTAGTTGTTATTATTTATATATGAACACTTCAGCGAGAGATCTCTTTCTTTAAGCAGGTTGGTCGCAGGACCGATGACAGCAAATGAGGCAACCGATGACATCCCAATGCGGAACTAAGTTGATCAGGCGCGAAGGCGTTCGCGCGGACATCGGCGTGCTTAGCAAAAGGGACGTCCCCTCGTTCATTCGACGCCACCGACGGGACGAGTAAGGCACGGCCGGCGCCAGGAGGTCCAAGGTGTTCATGAGAAAAATTAACTACGGCAACTTCGCGACACCACACCCCTACGGAGTACAACTAAGCTTGTGAGCGAGCTAACTTTACTTCTACATGGCTATTACCACTGGTACTCACGAAAAATAATTTTGAAGAGTGCTGGTGGCCATATTTTTTTGTGACAGGGCCATCCCCCTATCAGCGAGGGGGCGATACAGAAATGTGAGGGGGGGGGGGGTCAGGACATCCGGACATCCCCCCCTGGATCCGCGCCTGTTTGAGGTGGTGTCGATCTCGTTCAGGCAGCTTCATTAGGGCTAACCTAGCCTACGAGTTCGTCCGCTACCGGCGGACCTGAAATATGGGATAAGCAAGTACGACGAGGGAAACTGCTTATATAGTTCGGTACAGACCTTACCGATTTGAAGTGAACCACTCTTAGCATAGTACGATGCACACACGGGTGGGAAGCGGTGACACGGCGCAGTGCTAATACCGCGGTACAGGCACCGTTCTTGAACGAAGGCTGTCGGTCGCAGTCGCCGGCGCTGCCATGAACGGAGTGCAACTACGGAGAGTGTATTTTTATGCTGCCAGATTTAGTAGTTACCGAGAACACAGTTTGCCTCTTATGCTAAACAGGCAACAAGTCAGTGTCGATGCAGTGTCGAAAGGGCAACAGGCCCTTTCGACACTGCATCGTAAGCAACAACACCGCTAGTTTCCACGCGAGTACGGCAGGCACCGGCATTTTCACGTGCAAGTGCGGCTAGGTGGTCGTTGTCGCCGTTTTCGATGTGCCCGGGATGTTTATGCCTTCTCGTCTCAGTGTGATCGCTTCTGATATGTGCATGATCAGTGTTCATATATACTTTGAACATTTCCTCATTATTTCATGCGAGCGATGCACGGTTTCTACTGTACTTGAAGCGAACAGCGAGCGGTGGCCGTACGCATGCCGATGTAAACAAATGCGCCGTTCTTGCGTTGCATAAGTACTCTGGGCGCAGTGTCGCCCCTTCAAAGAGCTATGGCCACTGTGGTCAAGACTCAGTTATAAAAGCAGTTTTTATCATCCTATTAGCGTACGTTCAGTGCTGGTCTAACAGTGGCAAATGCATGAACTCGGCTGTTACATACGATACGGCTAACCTCCGCTGAGCGGAATCGACTCCAGCTTAAACTTGTAGGCGGCTGGCGAGTGCTCACATTCGTGCATTTCAACTTCCGAAGCATGTGTGGACTCATATTCGGTACGAATAAATATGAATAACAGGAATACAAGCGTAAGCGCTGTGTCAATCGCGTTACGATGCGATGTATTCGGTCAGAGGCACATCGCACGGTGACTGGTTTTGTCGGCGTAGCTGCACGAAATCCCGTCATCATATTTCGACGACTCGCGGTTGTAAGTCACACCAGAGTCATTGCCGGCCTAGGCATCCTGTCCAACAAGCGGCCACTCACACAAAGCTAAAATTACAACGACTGACAAACGCACAAACCCATTTCAGCTCGCTTCTTGCAGCGTGCCTCTGCGTCCCGCGGGGCCCCGACGCCGTACATATTCTTTCTCGCAGAGACCGCTAAGGTGGCGCCACAGCGCAATGCAAAAGGCGGATTACAGCGACAGTTTTTAGGCCCCTTTACAGCAACGTCACATCTACCATGAGAAACTCATTGCCCGCGTCATAACAGCTCATTGATTACATTACCACTTGTCATGGCGCTCTTTGGCCATACCTGGCCCTAGCGCCATGAAACACCACACATCATCACCTTGCGATAGCCAATCAATAACTAATCGATCATCGATCAATAATCAATAAATTCCGAAAAATGCTGGAAATGACTTGGTAGTGCTAAGCATAGCCCAAATACGTGGCCAATGCCTTGCGATAACGCATCGATAGCCAATCAATAGCTAATCGATAATCGATCAATACTCAATAAATTCCGTAAAATGCTGGGGATGACTTGGTAGCGCTTAGCCTAGCCCAAAAGCCAGGACTAGCTAGGTGTCCATCAGCTCCGCTGTCTTTTTGCGTTGCGCCTCCAGTGAATACACTAATTTTTTTAACTATGCGATATAACTACAGGAAACTGAAACTTTATTGAAACGGTTCGAAAGAAATAGCTTCGTTGAAAATTTGGTTGTAATTATCCAAGGTTGCCAACATTTGCTGTCTTTTTTTCTTGTAAATATTGCAAGTCATTTATGTTGATTGTACTTCCTTGTGTATAACCTCAACAATACTATTACCTTAACCAGACATATATTCCTGCTCTAGACTTAAATACCAAATACGGTTCTTTGTTTAATTAATGCAATTGTCTAACAAATATGCCTTTTTATGTGTGCTGCACTGCTGCTACTGGGCGGGATCAACGACCTCTGGGCACTCACTGCCTTTTGTCCCTGTATCATCTTGAGATTTTATATAGCTGCAAGAAATAAATCCAACTGCAAATAATCATTTTTCGGGCCCCCATTGTTCACCGTGTGTGATTTATTAACAGATATGTGCCTGTTCACTGTATATATAGCATCATCATCAGCCTGTATTTATGTCCACAGCAGGACAATGCTGTGATCTCCTATAACCCCTGCCTTGCGCTAGCTGATTCCGACTTGCGCCTGGAAATTTCCTAACTTCATCACCCCGCCTAGTTCTCTGCCGTCCTCGACTGTGCTTCCATTCTCTTGGTATCCATTCTATAACTCTAATGGTCCACCGGTTATCCATCCTACACTTTACATGGCCTGCCCAGCTCCAACTAGAATATCGGCTAGCCCAGTTTGCTCTCTGATCCACACCGCTCTCTTCCTGTCTCTTAACGTTAGGCCTAACATTTTTCGTTGCGGCACTCTTTGTGCCGTCCTTAACGTGTTCTCGAAATTCTTTGCTAACCTCCAAGTTTCTGCCCCATATGTTATCACCGGTAGAATGCAATCATTGTACACTTTCCTTTTCAACGACAGTGGTAAGCTCCCAGTCAGGATTTGGTAATGCCTGCCGTATGCACTCTAAGCCAATTTTATTCTTCTGTAAATTTTATTCTCATGATCAGGGTCCCCTGTGAGTAATTGACCTAGATAAACGTACTCCTTTACAGACTCTAGAGGCTGACTGGCGATCCTGAATTCTTGCTTCCTTGCCAGGCCATTGAACATTACCTTTGTCTTCTGCATATTAATATTCAACCCCACTCTTACACTTTTTTGGTTAAGGTCCTCAATCTTTTGTTGTAATTCGTCCCCATTTTTGCTGAATAGAAAAATGTGATCTGCAAACCGAAGGTTCCTGAGATATTCGTCGTTGATCCTCACTCCTAAGCCTTCCCAGTCTAAGAGCTTGAATACTTGTTCTAAGCATGCAGTGAATAGCATTGGAGAGATTGCGCCTCCTTGCCTGACCCCTTTCTCGATATAACTTTCTACTTTTCTTGTGGAGAACAAAGGCAGCTTTGGAATTTTTGTAGATATTTGCCACGATATTCACGTATGCCTCCTGTGCTCCTTGATTACGCAATGTCTCTATGACTGCTTGTATTTCAACTGAATCAAATGTCTTTTCATGATATATGAAAGCCATATAGAGAGGTTGAGTGTACTCCGTACATTTCTCAATTACCTGGTTGATGACATGAATATGATCCATCATAGAATATCCCTTCCCGAAGCCAGCCTGTTCTCTTGCTTCACTGAAGTCAAGTGTTGCCCTGATTCTATTAGAAATTATCTTGGTGAATATCTTGTACAATACTGAAGGCAAGCTAATGGATCTATAATTCTTCAATCCTTTAACGTCTCCGTTCTTATGGATTATTATAACGTTGCCGTTCTTCCAGTTTTCTGGTACACTTGAAGTCGTGAGGCATTGCGTTTATACGCAATGCCTTTCGCCGCAAGCTTTTCAAGCATTATATTTCCTCCATATTTGAATATCTCTACTGTTATTCCATCTTCTCCAGCAGCTTTTCCCCTGGTAATGTCTTGCAAGGCCGTTCTAATTTCATCGCTAGTTATAGAAGGAGCCTCTGTATCCTGCTCATCACTACATCGAATGAAAGCAGCTTGGCTGCTCTGGGTACTGTACAGGTCAGTATAGGATGCTTCCGCTGCTTTTACTATGTCATCGAAATTGCTGATATTACCATGCTTATCTTTCAGTGCCTTGTCCTAGCTATGCCAAGTTTTCTTCTCATTGATTTCAGGCTGCGTCCATACTTTACTGCTTCCTCAATCTTTTCCACGTTATAATTTCGAATGTCCCTTACTTTCTTCTTATTGATCATTTTTGACAGTTCAGCGAATTCTATCTGATCTCTCGAGTTTGACACTTTCATGTTTTGTCGTTTCTTTATTAGGTCCTTTGCTACTTGAGAGAGCTTACCTACTGGCTGCCTTGGTGCGTTACCTCCCACTTCAAGTGCTGCTTCTCAAATCAGCCCAATTACGGTTTCATTCATTACCTCTATGTTGTATTCATCTTCCTGTTCTAAAGCTGCATATTTGTTTGCGAGCACAAGCCTGAATTGGTATGACTTTATCCTTACTGCGTCTAGATTAGCCTGTTTCTTCTTGACTGATTTCATTATTTCTCTCTTCAAATTGAGAGAAATCCTAGACTTTACTAGGACAAGCTTTACTAACGTATGGACACTTTATCCTACCTAACACTTTTACATCCTGTACTATGCTGGGATCGGCAGAGAGTATGAAATATATTTCATTCCTTGTTTCTTCATTAGGGGTTTCCAGGCTTACCTGCTGCTACGCTTCCTGAAGGAAGTATTCATTGTTCGGAGCCTATTTCTTCCGCGAATTCTACTAACATCCCTCTTCTAGCGTTCCTAGAATCGATGGCGTAGTTGCCAATTGCTTGCTCACCAGCCTGCTTTTTCCCTACTTTTGCATTGAGGTCTCCCCTGACTACAGTATACCGAGTGTGCATCTTTGTGCATCTTTCTCATTGCTAATTCAACTACTACCTTCATTCTGTACCTCCTATACAGCTTGATTACTACGACTCCTACCATCTCAATAATGCTGTATAATTTCTCAATGTTGCCCGCTATGTCCTTATGGATTATATATCCCACCCCGAATTCTCTCTCATCTGGAAGACTGCTGTAGCAGAAGAAGTGGCCGTTAGTCAGCACTGTATAAGCCTCACCAGTTCTCCTAACCTCACCAAGGCCAATAATATCCCACGCAGTGCGTGGTAATTCCCTAAATAGCCCTGATAAGCTAGCCTCACTCGATAGGGTGTGCGTGTTGAACGTTGCCAGCTTCAGTTTTCAGTGGCGGCCTGTCCACACCCAGAGGTTCTTAGCACCCTCTGCCGCTTCGCAGGTCTGACCGCCGCCTTGGTCAGGTGCTCCGCAGCCGCTAGAGACTGAGGACCATGGGTTAATTATAGGAGTCATAAGGGAGGTAGTGCTCTGGTGAGGGAGTGACTTTGTTGAAGCTTAGTGGGCCTTCCTAGTTTGGCAAGGGTGGCTGAACGCGCGTGTTGGTAAAGTTGCACCTGGACTAGCATAGCCCCACTAGCTCTCGGCAATATTTTTTTCTTTGCTGGTGTGAGGCGCCACTTCATGCCTGAAAATGTAGTAGTCTGGAGCAGGATTCGAACTTACGACCTTCAGATTAGAGGCCTGGTATATTGTACCTCTGCTCCACGCCACCACTTCTTTGGTGTAATGTTATCTACTAAATTCATGTCAACATGGATTTCGTCAAGGCTTGCTCAATTGAACTGGTTGAGTTTACACACGCGATTGCCTCAGCAATGATTCTGTATTCTTGGATTAAAAGAACAATGCTTTTGATGTTATATCGCATGGTTCTATTACAAGTGGTATCGCGTAGTGGCCTTAATTTTGAAATTGAGGGCACAAAATATAAATTAAAATTTAATTTCTTGGATAACTGAGTATCTCTTGCACAGACAACAGCCTGTGATTCTGAATGATCACGCATCACGATCCGGTGTTCCACAGAGCTCGGTCTTGGGTGCCCTGTTGTTCGTGTCATATATCGATCATATTTCCGCCAGTTTGACATGGTCTTTTAGAACGTTCTCATGTGATTGGGTTCTTTACAGCGCTACAGAAGCGAAACTGGTTTCTGAAGCATTCGCAATAACTTAGACATAACATAATCATTACCCGCCGTGGTTGCTCAGTGGCTATGCTGCTGAGCACGAGGTCGCAGGACCGAATCCCTGACACGGCGGCCGCATTTCGATGGGGGCGAAATGCGAAAACACCCGTATACTTAGATTTAGGTGCACGTTCAAGAACCCCAGGTGGTCAAAATTTCCGAAATCCCCCACTACGGCGTGCCTCATAATCAGATCGTGTTTTTGGCACGTAAAACCCCATAATCTTTTTCATAACAGAATCATGGTTTGTCCGTTTTGATATGAACCTAATCATCTACACACGCTCTTTCCTGTCCTGATCCTTTTTTTTCCGTCCTTGGTTCCGTCTAAACACTACGGAATAAGATGAACCAACTAGCCCAGCAACAAGTCCTGACACGCGTACACGTTACATTCACTAGAAAGCGTTCTTATTACCATAACACGTACAGAATTGACAGTGTTTGTTTGGCTAGGTCAGTGGAGCATAAATATTTGAAGGTATACGTCACTTCTTTTCTAATATGGACCACTCACGTTAATTACTTCTCCAATAAGCCAGCACGGGTTTGGGTTTCTTGTGAATGATTTTTCGCAATTCTCTAGTAATCTAAAGGAGCAACTCTATTTTACTTATTGGCATGCTCTACTTGAATGCGTCTGCGTTTGTTGGGACCCTGAACGTTTCGTATTCATAAATAAATGGGATAAGATTCAGAATAAAGACACTCATTTTGCATGCAATAATTGCGGCAGGAAGCTTAGCACAACATAATGTAAACGCAAACATCAGTAGCCAAACTCACAGGAAGGTAGAAACAACCAAAGCCAGATGCACTGCATCTGGCTTTCCACTGTAGAAAGCGTGGGTGCAGTCCCATTTATAAGCAGTGCACAGCGATAGGAAGAAGCCCAATGCAAGCAACACGTGAGATCATTGAAGCGGCGAAGATCGCTAGTTGGCTTTTGTCAACGCGCCTTCAATTGATCTTTCAAAAAAGTAATTAGATTTTTTAAACAAGGTACAGAGGGTGGCGTGATGAAGATAGGATCCCAATCTGTCGCTACAACAAAAAAATTTTTTTTTCACTTTTTTTTACCTTTTCATTTTCGATCTCATCTTTTCCATTACACATGTCACGTTGCCGTCATGTGTTCAAAACCAGTACTTATGCGCTTGCGTGCGCTGCTATCTGTTGACTATATATGTGTGAAGTGCTTCGTAGAATAAAAATTGTTGGAAGATAGTGCTGTGTCCGCGTCGTCTCCATTGCCACTTGCGTTCGATGTCTCGAGTTTGCTCGGCGGCGTGGTTAGCAGCATTGGCCCGCTATTGCCGCTTGCGATTCTTCGAAATTAAATCGCTTCAAAATTAAACCTGTCCGTTACGTAAGACAATGCATGACTCATACCCCCTTAAACAATGGCACATACCCCCGTAAACGTGGTCTCCCCAATATGACGACAAAGGGAGAGAGAGAAATAAACTTTATTGAATAAAACAAAAGTTGAGGTCCCGTGGTTGAGGCCCCTAGGCCAGCGCTCCACTGGCGCCAGTGGCTCACTGGGCTTGCAACAAGACGGCAAGTTGGGCCAGTTGGTTGGAATTCATCATAGGATCGTAACAGCGCAAACAAGACACGGACAAAAGGAAGCAAAATCGGCAACACGGCGCTGACTCTCAACTGATATTTTATTGTGTAAACGTTCGACTTAGGGAGCATGAGCTGTCTCTTCAAGGGGTTGCGCCACTTCATCTTCCGGAGCATTGCAAGTCCTGCGGGTGTCGCCCCCTTTTTGACAAGGCTTCTATCATCTTTAAACACACCAACCAATTGACAAGAGAAATCGCTGAGGCATACAATATAACGATTAGGGGCAAGGCATGTATCAGCGAACCGCCAATCGCTCTTCATGACAAGGAATTTCATTACTTCTGCAACTCTTGATTATGCCTAGTTTGTCACCACGTCCTCGATGTATCACTGTGTCTTGCGCATGTCATGGTTCTAATTTGGTATATATGTCAGACGATCCTTCAATAAAATATCAGTTGAGAGTCAGCGCCGTGTTACGATTTTCCTTCCTTTTGTCCGTGTCTTGTTTGCGCTGTTACGATCCTCACTGGGCTTGGTCCTGGATAGCCAGTTAGCTGCCCGGATCCTCGTCCGCAAGCTGTGCCTCCAAGAAGATGCTACTATCTAGATCGCCCGAACCCGCGTACAATCATCTGGACGCCTGGCCATACAAGGCTAGATGGAAACGAGGCTGCCGATGCCTCAATCCGCGCAATAAATTACCGGGATCCGCCTCGCCCACCATCGCCTACATCCTTCAAAGAAATCACGGCCCTTTACAAATTGCACAGGCTCAGATTCCCACCCCCGGCATCCGTCCTAAACAAGATGGATGAGCGCTGGCTCCTCCGTCTCTAGAGCAACACGGTATTGTGCCCGGCAATACTCAAACACTTTAACCCGGCATTCTCGGGGGCGTGCCCACACTGTGACCATCTGTTCGCGCACTTCTTCCACATGGTGCGGGCCTGCCCCTCAAGCTCGGTGGTCCCGCCACACACCTTCCCATTCCTCCCTACCCGAGAGAGCTGGGAAGCTGCCCTGCTTGGCTGCTCGATCCTGGAGGATCAACGCCCCCTAGTGGACCGTGCGCGTGCTGCAGCAGAAGCCACAGGGATCCCGTACTAGGGACCCCTCCTAGATTTTGTGTGGGGCCGGCAATTAACTCTCTCCTGTCATCATGTCAAAGAAGCAAGCCATGGTTTACAAAACAGTTACATGCTTTAGCACAGAAACGGAAAAGGGCCTATCACCACCATTTGCGCAATCCGTCTATTCAAAATATTCGTAAGCTTAAGAAAATTGCGTCTCAATTAAAAGGTGCTACGACAGCTGCGAAAACTGCATATTTTCAGTCATTTCAATCACGACTTCAGCAAAATAAAAAGGAACTATGGAAATATGGGAAAGGAAAGAAAAAGGACTCTGTTTCAATCCCTGCTCTGGAACAGAATGGTGTCGTCATTGAAAGTGCTGCTGAAAAAGCTGAGAGCTTTAATTCATATTTTACCTCTGTTTTTTCCGTCCCAGGTACGCAAACAAACGCGTACCGCTTATCTGTACCTTCTCCGGGCGAGACTCAGATGGACGATATTGTATTTTATAGCCAAGGAGTTGAAACCCTGCTAAAGCGCCTAGATGTTTCAAAAGCTTCTGGACCTGACGGACTGCCTAACGCTCTCTTGAAATCCTGTGCGCACATAGTGTCTCGGTACTTAGTAATAATCTTCGAAAAATCTTTACGCGATTGTGCCTTACCTAGTGTCTGGAAATTGGCTGCTGTTGTACCTATTCACAAATCGGGACCACGAGAAATTGCTTCAAATTATCGTCCTATATCGTTAACAGCCGTTTGCAGCAAAATTTTTAGAGCAGTAAATCAGCTCAAGGTACTGGGTCTAATAATCGAGAACAAAGGTACAAACGGGGAAACCATAAGGAAGTTAGACACAAAGGTAACGAACACCATGAGATTAATCAAACGAATTACTAACAAGCACCAGGGTATGAAGGAAGAAAGTATCATACGGCTCATACAATCATTCATAATCAGTCAGATCACATACATAGCAGCCTTCCACAATTGGTTTGCAGCTGAAAAGACCAAAATTAACATCCTCATAAAAAAGGCATACAAACTAGCACTAGGGATTCCAATCAGTACAAGCACAGATCTATTCCTTAAGTTGGGACTCCACAACACACTGGACGAACTCATAGAAGCACAACAAACATCCCAGGTGGAACGACCAATCAAAACCAAAACAGGACGGCATATACTACGCAAGCTAGGAACGAATTACCACAATCAATACGGGGAAAAGACGACGATAACGAGAGAAATTCGCGACAAACTCCTAGTAACAAATATACCCAAGAACATGCATCCAGTTTACAACAAGGGCAGACGCACGAGTAGAGCAGAGAAAATGATCCGAAGCTATGGCTCAGACGACAGAGCAGCCTTCGTAGACGCGGCTGAATACACACACAGAAATAGCTATGTGGCAGTAGTCGTAGATCACACCCAAAAACCCCTTACAAGCGTGTCAGTTAATACCAAACATTCCGAGACAGCAGAGGAGGTAGCCATTGCACTAGCATTGGTCTCCACAAATGCTCAATACATAATTAGTGATTCTCAGGCAGCCATTAGAAACTATGCTAAGGGTAGGATCTCTCCTGAGGCGTGGCACATCATCATAGTCAACAAAGCAAAATTCTCTAACGCAGAGAAGAACGGCAGGCAATTGCTCTGGTTCCCAACGCATACGACTCCAGCAATTCAGGCAATCAACCCCAACGAGGTAGCACACCGCGAAGCTCGAGGTCTTACTCGCCGAGCTGCGCAAGGAGTGACTTCCATTGGTCAGGGAAACGCGGAGGAGGAGATCTGGAGAGAAAAAGACAGATTAACAAGATTTAGCGATATTACAAAATTCTATCAAAATCAGAGGCGAATATTACCACCGCCTCACACTAAACTGAACAGAACTGAGTCCGTTGCTTGGAGGCGATTACAAACAGAAACCTATGTGAGTCCCGTGCAGTTAAAGACTTTCTACCCCGAGATATACGCCAGCGATATATGCAAGCTATGCAAGTCTGCTAGAGCCACCCTTCAACACATGTTGTGGGGATGCACAATATATCAAGAAAAAATGGCAGTCTCCCCGGAAAATCTACGGGCGCGGTGGTCGGCCATGCTGCTCAGCTCAGAACTCCAAGACCAACTTTGGGCCGTCCAGCGAGCCATGGATGCCGTGCGGGAGCAACAGCTCCCAGTGGCCATCTAGGCGGCCCCAGGCCCGGGCCTCCAAATCGCCGGATTTAAAATAAAGTTATGTCACTCACTCACTCATGTCTTATACTCATCAATAATGAAGCACTTAGAAGCCAATTCCTTGTTAAATGAACGCCAACATGGCTTTCGCAAGGACCATTCCTGTGTGACCCAGTTAATTGAATTTACTCATGAGGTAGCATGCGCGCTGGACAACCGAACCAGTATTGACTGCATTTTTTTGGATTTCAGAAAAGCGTTCGATTTGGTCCCCCATAATTTATTATTGCAGAAAATGACCCAATACAAAATTAACCCGCAAGTTATTAACTGGATCGCAGAATACTTAATTTCCAGGCAGCAGTACGTCTTCGTGAACGGTGAACAGTCATCCACTACCAATGTGACGTCCGGCGTCCCTCAGGGGTCAGTACTGGGCCCATTATTGTTTTTAATGTATATTATTGACATCACCCTGGGCGTACAATCGTCGATGAGAATGTTTGCAGATGACTGCATCGTTTATAGAGCAATAAACTGCGAAAGTGATCGCGGCGCACTTCAAGACGATTTGGACAAGATAAATACATGGTGTAAAAAATGGCAAATGCAACTTAATTTGGAGAAGACAATGTGTATGACGTTTTCTAGAAAGAAGGATGAAGCTTCGCCTTCGTATACTGTAAACAAGAAGGTTTTAAAAATAGTTTCTGAGTACAGGTATTTGGGCGTATTTTTCACGCCAACTCTGTGTTGGCACCGTCATGTTGATTATGCGATAGCTAAGGCTTGTAGATCCCTGTGGTTCCTGCGGCGAAGCACGCGTGAGTTTCCCCAGTCCACGCGGGAATTACTGTATAAATCATACGTGCGGTCGATACTTGATTACGCGAGTAGCGTATGGGACCCGCCCACTGCCCTCGATAAAGATAAATTGGAAAAAGTGCAAAACATGGGCGCCCGTTATGTCCTGGGAAACATTGTTAAGAGCCACAACTTCAGCATGACGCGCTGCAAGCAAACTTTAGGATGGGAACAGTTGGTCACACGCCGGGCTAAGCAGCGTTTGAAGCTTTTCCATGATGTATACTTATCTCGAACTTGTATTCCTCGTGACAGTTACATTTTTCCACCTCATTACGTGTCTGGACGAGTCGATCACATGTACAAAGTGCGGGAGTACCGATGTAAGACAGCAGCATTCAGTAATTATTTTTTCCCTAAAACGGTTTCCCAGTGGAATCGATTGCCTTGAGCGATCGTTGTCGCTGTTGGTAGTGATTCATTTTTTCCTTTGTTAGAGTCAAGTGAGTTGTTCAGTTGATGACGGGTGTTTTTTGTGCGGTATACATATTGTATTTGTTTTCGTCTTACTGTATGTTACCCGCTGGAATTTTTCGTACATTTTTGTCAATCTTCGTTACGTTGTGTATTGAGTGTACTTCCTACTAGCTGGTTAGGCTGTACTGTACTTACTGCAAATTGAGCTTGTGTTCTGTCTTGTAATCATGTAGTATTCCCCCCACTGTAATGCCTTATGGCGCTGTGGGTATCAAATAAATAAAATAAATAAATCATTCAATAAAGCTTTTCACCACCACCACCAAAGAGAAGTGAAATGCTACGCTGAAATGATGAGCGGCAACGGAGCTAGCTCTGGAAGAACACGATGACGATGAACGCGGGAGCAGTGGCACGAGCGCGTGCCGAGCACGAGCGCAACCCGAGGGGCGCCAACGAGCCAGCTGCGGAAGAAGACGACGACGCTCGAGCCAATGTTGATGATGATACTTTTCTGCGCACACAGGCGACGGACAGACGCTTTTCCGTTTCGCCTAACCATATGCAGCTACCCTTTAAGATATCTCAATGAAGGGATCACTCATGAAAACTAAGAAAATTTCCTTCTAGGGGTGCCGTGCTTCGGTGTTCTTTTATTGTGCGCACGGTCAGGGAGTGAGTAGACTGCCCTCCCAAGTCTTGCTACATTGACGGGTGTACGTACAGTCAACCACAAAAGTTTGCGGACCACGCGAGCGCGTGGCCAAGAGCCTCTTCGTGACACTTCCGCTACGTCACCAGCGATCGACAGCAGCGCTACGTTGAAGACGCATCCCTCCTTAAATCTATGGCCTGTCTATTTTCGCACTGTACGCAAATATTTTCTACCTATCTCTTTCAACGTGACGCGCTCTTTGTTAGCCAGGGCTACTTGCTTATATTTTGAGAGCAGAATATCAGTACAAGTAATCAGACAGCGTGTTCTTCGGCTGTTATCAGTACTATTTTCGCGTAGCCACGCTGTTTTTTTTTTTTTTTCGTGAGTGCGTGAGTGAGCGGTGAGGCAGCCATGGGACACAGATGCTTAGTCAGTAGGCAGAATTTTTCCGTTCCTCCCCCATCGCTAAGTGACAGTAGCGGCCGGGATTTGATCGCCTGCGCCCAGTTTTTGCTGCGCAAAGCCCGAACCACCGCGCTGCTATAGTGGTTACATTTAGAAAAATAAGAAATAATTGGGTGCGATGACTCTTTTTATAACCCTTTGCGACACGGCGTCCTTGTTTGGGGACTCGAACTTCGGAGGCGCGTCCCACGCCACGTGTTTCTTCAAATGACCTAAAACTCAGTGTGCACATTCGTGTCCGCTTCCTGATGGGACAACTAGCGGTCAGTTAACTTCATTGTCCTGCGTATTGCTGCAGATGATCACTTTGCTGGAGACACTACCATAATAGACAATCGTTCGACGTGCCGCGTTCCAAGACCAACGTCAAGAGTATTTTTTTTTCTCCGGTCGACACGAATACAACCGAAAAAGCAAGTGTGCATGCGTTTCGGGCCTAATAGTTGATTCTTTTTATGCAAGCATTGAAGCTGACGGATTTCAGAATAATTAGATAATGAGTTATACGCTAATTAATTTTTTTTACTGAAACTCGCACAAAACAGCACATTGCTTCGTCTTCTTTCTTGGAATGTAATAGTGAGCGTCTTGAAATGATGCCATGCGCATTTGACGCATTTGCAGACAGTGCATCATAATTCGTGTCTGAAGGGGATGAATTTATTCACAAGACATTTACAGAAGTGTCATGAAACATAGGTCTCTCAATTATCTAGTAGGAAGTGAAATGTCCGCCGTTTTCTAGCACCTTATTGATGCGTGTGGGCATCGACTCGTACAAAGATTCGGTAATCTCCGGTCGACCGCGCAGGCTTTCCCATTCTTGTGCGATCGCTTGCCACAGCGTATCGGCCGTGCGGCCGCGGTTGGCTCGTGTGGACAGCCGTTTCTTCAACATGCCCCAGACATTTTCTATGGGATTCAAGTCGGCGCCACATGGAGGCCACTCAAGCTGGCAAACAGCATGTTCTTCTAGCAATGACTGGACGATACGTGCTGTATGGATCGGGCTGCGGTCGTGTTGAAAAAAATAGCAGCCGTCGCTGAAGGGACCGTCCAGCGCATACGGAACGAGGTGTCTAGTGATGACGTCGCAGTACTGTAACGCAGTGAAGGGCCCTTCCAGACGCACAAGGTGACCAAGGCCATCTTTGCTGATTGCTCCCCACACGCTCACGGAACACCGTCCACTGGATAGAACACTCTGTGTGTAATTAGGCAGATATCTGCAAGAAATAGCATACAATTGGGTTCCAGCGGCGCGTCTAAAAATGTTGTGATTCCTCTTGCGTATGAACTTTATAATGCTGTTATAGAGTTGCAATAGAAAACGTGCAAACATCATTAGATAGTGCTGAAAGACCCACTGGCAGCTTTTAATTAGCTTCAGAGTAAGTAGTACTATGAAAGAATCGTTATTGTTTTCAACATAATACCACTACAGAAAAATCTCGTAATGTCCAAAAGCTCATTTTACGTGAAACATGTTGTGATGCAGAATTAGCTTCGTGAATTAACTGCCAATACACTGTAAACACACCTGTAAATACACTGTAAACACAGTTTAGTGGACGCCAAACCCGCTTCCGTTGGTCCCAGCGCGTGGAAAAAGTTGACTCGTCGCTAAAGATGACATCGCCCCATTTCTCTGTTGTCCAATCTTTCATTGCTGTAGCGAACATGAGTCGTTCTTGTAGCTGGCTGTCTGCGAGGCAGGGCTTCTGTGCTGCTACGAAAGACTGCAGGCCAAGCTCACTCAGCCTTCTTCTTACAGTCTCAGACGATACCGTGAGCGAGAGCGCTTCTCGGATATCCTCTGCACTTTGAAAAGGATCAGCCACGATGGCGGCCGTAATCAGGCGGTCCTCTTCCTCAGTCGTGGCCCTTGGAGGCCCACTGCGCTCCATATCTGTGAATCTGCCATCGTCGCGGAAAGCTTGAATAATCCTATTCACGGCAGTCCGGCTCCTGTTGGTTCGGTGGCAGATTTCGCGCTGAGGTATTCCCTCTATAAATAAACGCACAATGTGCATTCTTTCGTCAAGTGGAACACGCAGCGGCATCTTTCCAAATAGGCAATCACCACGTGGCCTGAAGCAAGTCTACTACGTTTTCAGCGACTGATGCGAAGATGCGCCTATGTGTGAAAGAAAATTTTCTATGCATCCGCTTTTTCTTTATTTTTGATGACAGTGAAACACCTCCCTACCCTTTCTCTCAAGACGCAGAAGCAGCAACACTCATTGGACCAAGATGCTGCCAACCAAAGTGCGCCAGTAAACGTCGCGTAAAAAAATCGTCGCAGCGCTTCGTGAAACTTATCTACCCACTGGCACACCAGTCGACAAAGGTTGCAGTGATTGCTCCGATACTGCTATCAAGCCAGATATGTGGCGGTCTTATCGCAGACAGCGCTCTGCGTCAACACAACGAACTAACAATGTCATGCACGGGAATAAAAAATTAACAGGCAGGCGAGTACCAAGAGGGCTCATATCCGGGAGAGCGCCCCTGTCGCCGCTAGGTGGCGTACCGCTAGGTGGCGCGGATAGGCAGTCTGGCACGCGCTCGCGTGGTCCGCAAACTTTTGTGGTTGACTGTACATGTTTAACTTTCTCCGGTGACAACTTTTCACCGCCTAACAAATGTTAAGCATTATCGCTCGGCGCAGGACGCGCCTGCATGTATCGGAAGATTCATGAATGTTATCGATGGTGTTATCCATTGTCTGCTACCCGTTGTCTTGTGTAATATACTTGTATGCGCGTCGAGAATTGTGCAGTACATCGTGCAAAGCACACGGGCACCTGCGATTACGTTGAACCTTCGACGAGTCATGGCCGACGCGCTTCACCCACTGATCAGATTTCGGCGATCGCCGATTGTGCTTGCGGCTCTCGCTGTAATTCGAGCGCCACTTGCTTTTGTGGGCACAGGTTCGCCCAATAAAAAGTTACTTTCGTGATTCATAGTTTTGTTACTGTGTTCATCTCCGTCGCAAAAACGTGGCATCTGGGGAGCGATGGGAGGTGTTGGCCTAGGACGCGCCGACGTTGTCGTCCGCGGGGAGCGCCCACATTTTTGGTGACATCAAAATGACGACATGCTCCTGTTAATCATTTTGATTACGAGCAAATCGTCTTCTAGGAGCAGAACGCGACGAGAGGCGTGAAGGTCGAGAGGTCATCCGCTCACTACGAGGCCGGCTTCGTATGGCATGTCTGTTGGATTGCGTTGGATCCAAATGGCGGTTGCGGCTACGGAATGGCACGTGCGGATGAAATCTATAGTCGAATTCTAGAAAATGCCGCTTGCAATGGGAGCTTCGGTTGTTGCGTTGGCGTTGCTCGAGGAGGAAGCAAAGCGGTTGGAGGTGCGCAATGCGTTTTAAGAGAAGGGAGAAAGCGAATTCCGGCGTCGATTTCGCTTCTTGAAACCTACAATGCGTTGGTTGTGCGGTGAACTCGACCCCATCACCTGGTGCCAGCGGGCCAGTGGAATGTTGCTGTTGCCTCTTGAAAAGCGCGCCACTGTTCCCGTCGTTCTTTTTTTCCTGTGCGCGAGACCACCTAACGACCCACAAAGAAATTAATACTAATAAATTGTTGTAGTCATCCGCATTACTGTTTGAGAACGTGTTTAAGTTTGAAAATGAAAAAAGATTTTTTCATATAAACCTTCTATTTATTAAACGGCGAGAAACATATCGTTTTGGGTATATTGTCCCCAAGCAAACGACAAACGAGGCAACGCAACGTCTGGGGAGTTCACCACTGGCCGATTGGCTGCTATCTCCCTCCCGTTGTCACAAATTTTGCCTACTGCCACTTTGTGACGTTGCAGCAACCGAACAGAACGCGGAACGAATAAAGACCTTCGATTGCGCCCCTCGTGGAGGTGCTTTTCTGTCAATGTACCGAACCCCCACCCGTCGAACCAAGGGCCTAGTCCAAAGCGCGAAGAGGACGCTAACGTCGGTCCGGACCATCGCACTAGCCACAGGGAACACAATTTGCCCCCAGAGCACGGGCCCGGGACTAGCAGGAAGAGCGTAGCCACTTCAACTCCTACCATGGCGGACCGAGCATCAACTGCACCCATCGTACGGCAAAAACGCAGATAACCACCTATCTTCCATGGAGGTTCACCCGAAGACACAGAAAGCTGGCTCGACACATTTTAAACTTTAACACCTGGAACTCGGAGGACAAGCTGCGCCATGTGTCCTCCTTCGAGGTTGCCTAGGCTTGGTTTAAGAGCCACGAGATCACTCTAACAACGTAGGACCTGTTTAGAAGCAACTTCCTGAAGGTGTTTACGAACGTAGTTTAAAAACACAGCGGCGAGCATCTACTGGAAGCCCGAGTGCAAAAGCCCAGTTAGACCATCGCCATATTCAAGGAAGAGATGATCCGTCTTTACCGGCACACCGACCCGGTAATGACCGAGGAAGAGAAAGTCCGCTTCATGATGCGGGGCGTAAAGCAGGAGCTTATATTCCCAAATTTATGTTTGCATTTTTTATAAATCTCCTTTCTCATTGTTAATTCGAACTACCCGCTTCTTGGCCAATCCCGCAGAGTGGGTATGTGCCACTAACTCTAAGGCATCTACATCTACATCTAAAGCAAGAGCTCTTTTCAGGACTGATCCAAACCCGTCCAAGACCGTAGCAGAATTTTTTCATAGTGACGACCACAATTGACAAAACACTCGAAAAAGCAGCACAGGCAATACAGACGCAGCACGCTCACGACACACTACGCCCAAGTTCAAGCGCTGTGCTCCACCGAGCAGTTCGCAAAGAACCGCGAAGGATGTTTCCAGCGTCACATTGCCATGTTGCACCGACTGGAGATATCGTCCAAGAAGAAATTGAGCAGTCGCTAGGAGACGAAGAATCGCCGCAGCCTCAGCATCAAGCAGTCAGCTACGCAGCCATCGCCCGCTGTCAACTGCCGCCCCGGAGCCTGCGACAGGGCACCGTAACGGCGTAGTTCCGTCGCAAGCCACCGCCGCCACCGCCAGCCCATCCGCCTGTCAGCCCGCGCAGTGCCCCGAGGAAAAGGGACGTGTGCCGCGCTCCTGACCACCGCCTGCTCTGCTGTCACTGCGGACAAGTCGGTCAAGTCTACCACCGATGCCCATACTCGACTTGGCACTACGAGGGTTTGACGTGAATGCGCCGCGCCCGCAGCAGGGTGAATTGCCTTGTGATATCGCCGACTACCTCACTGCAACACAGTTGAGCCCTCGAAAACCACCGTGTTCGCCGTCACCAGGCCGCTAACTGTCGCCACAGCGCCGACCGTACAGGACCAGCCCGTGGCGGGTCCGTAAGCCCATATACAGAAGACTACTGGCTGGTATCCAGAAGACTACGCACCGATAGAGGTGCGGTTTCTGTTCGTCGAAATGCCGAACATCCTCCACCGATGAACAAGACGCCGAAAATACCTTCTCGACGGCATAGCGACGTCACTACGCCACCCGAACGGAGCCTCGAAGACAAGAATAAGCTGCCCAACGAAGACCTGGCGATCCGACGTAACATCATTAGGACAACGCGATGCCGCCGTGACCGCACGCCACGCCCTAACTGCAACGCAAGACAAAGAAAGAACCACCGACCTCAACGGCTTCGCAGTCACCGCCTTAGTGGCCACAAGAGCGGACTACTCCGCCACGAGTGGACCCATCACCGTAAATTAAAGAAAGTTAAGACTGCATGGGAAGGCCCTCAAATTCAGACCGCTCGAGGACACCTAATAACACAGAGTGGAATGTGCATGGCAAGAATAACCGTTGATCACCGGACCTATCCTGCGACCTTCGTTATCCTCCAACAGTGCTCGCGAGGCATAATTCTGTGCATGGGTTTCTGACCCAACACGGCGCAATCATCGACCTGAAGTCCAAGTCCAGAACCTGCTGTCCAGAACCAGTGTGCTCGAAGATCAAGTCGACGTCCTGCCTCTCTCCAGTATCATTATTTGAGTCGGCACCGAAACAAGCGCATACGTAGAAGGCGTCGTCGCCGGCGACCAAAATCTACTGCTGGACCGCGAAATTTCCGTCACCAGAGGAATCGCTAGACTGCACGGAGTAAAAGCGAACGTAATGCTGACAAACTTCAGTCAAGAATTTAAAGACCGGAACAAGGGCACAAATATTGCCTGCATGGAAGTCACCGATAAGCTGGTCCTCTTGGATTCAGCTCAAACTAAAACGACGGTCCGTCTTACTGAACCGACCTTCGAAATTAATCCGTGTCTTCCCAGGTACAGACGTTTTCACGAGGGCACTTCCGACGGTCTGGCGTCGAGAGTATGTGTCAGAGTTGCCTGTTTGGTCTGGACTGTGAGCTTGCCTTGCGCTTGCATTGCGGAGTGGTAGCTTTCCTTCGATGTTTCCGTTTATTTTTGTCACGAATGACTTACGCTCGTAAATAATGGCACATACTCATGAAAAGGCTACAGGCCAGCACTGTGCAGTTTATGGGTGCACAAACAACCAGCGGAAAATAACAATTTTGGGGACTAAGTGTGTCCACAACGCAGCACTCCGCGAGATGTGGTATGTTCACGCTTCACCGGTTTCCTGAATCACCTGAGGACTTGGCATTTCGGTCTAATGTGAACCAATGCACACATCAGCAAAATAACGCGCATTTTGATAAACTCTTTTCGGCACATTTCCCAATAGGTTGCGAGAATTGTCAGCTCTTCGATGCAATATTTTCTCGTATGTAGTGGCAAAGGCTACATTTGTTATTCTTTAAAACATGACTTCATTCCAGTGCCTAATACACGGCGCACTTTTGATCGTGATCGAGCCCGATCTGGATCGCATTTCTTTGTCGCGATTGGCTTCTTTGCTCAATCTGCGGAAGGGCGCCAATCGCGGTCGAACATTCCGATTCAGATCGCGCTCGATCGCTATCACAAGTGGCCGTGTGACACCGCTATGAGACAAATTGAATCATTCTGCAAAAGGACTAGTCGGTAAATACACTTCGCAACGATCTGGAAAAATCGTGTCCTATGAAATATGTATGCAGGCCCTGTGTAGACCAAAACATTGTCTCTGCGTTCACACGCACCCTGCGCGGCCCTGCCCATAAAGGTAGTTACAAAATCTGGCACCTGGGCTGTATCAGTTGCGCTGGCATCTGTGATCACTGTCGCGCGTCGGTTCGCTGCGGGTAGCACGCTGCTCGAGCGCCATACTTCTGCTTTGACATTTGGGTATAAGGCCCCTGCTCTGCACCAGATCCAATAAATTTTGCATGATTGAGCTGTTGAGTTGCGTCGGAATTTAATGGAGTACCCACCGCATATCTACCAACCGCTGACACGCGCCGGCGGGCCGCCGGCACCTGGTTCTAAGCGTTGCCCGACAGCTAACGTATGCGCCTGCTTTCGCTAAATGAGGTAACCCTCAACCGCGAAACGTAATGGTGATGAGATTCAATCGACGACTACAGTCACACGTGCCCAGCAATAACTATGAAAAATACCGCTGATTAGCACGCCAGGTCTCGACGAAGCAGACGCGGCTGCCGCCGGCCGCTACCGACGACGAAACGCCACATCCACTGGCTGGGCTTGCTGTTGCCATTGCACACCACACTGAGCGCTCATGCGAGCACCTGAAACATGTAACAAGTCAAACGGCACAAAACAAGCGAAGCGAAAGAAAACAATCGAAATAATGCTCGGCGAATATCACACAACCAAAGTGCGGCCCGCCTGCTCTCACAAGGCTCACAGTCCAAAGTGGCGGCATAACATGTTCTGACGCTAGACGTCGCCCGTGTCGGGCAATGGCGCTACTCAAACGTCGGTTTGTGAAAAGGTCTATAGGCAGGCGCAGCTGAAAGGTCTCCTCAAGAAATGCAAGGACTGCTTCTAATCGCATAATAACTGAACGACCAGAGCCCTTACAGAGTTACCATTCGACGAAATGCTGCGCGACGGCAGCCGTCGGAAAGCCCGTGGTGCAGTTTCACGAGGAAAAAAGGTGCAACTCTGCGTTTCTGTGTCGACTACCGTCGCCTGAACAAAAACACGAAAGAGGACCCCCTACCAAGGATAGACTACGCGTTGGACCGACTCTGCAATTCAAAGTATTTTTCGCCGATGGACCTCAAGACGGGCAACTAGCAAATCGAAGTCGACGAGGGGAATCATTTGTGACAGCGAATTCTATCTCATCTTTTGAGTTTGAAAGTTTCATGCATTGTCGTTTATTTATTAGGTCCTTTGTTCCTTGAAGAGCTTACCTACCGGTTGCCTTGGTGCCTTATCTCACACTTCAACTGCTGCTTCTGAGATCAGCCTAGTTACTGTTTCGTTCATTACCTCTATGTTATCTTCATCTTTCTGTTCTAAAGCTGCCTATTTGTTTGCGAGCACCAGCCTGAATTGGTCTGCTTTTACCCTTACTGCGTCTAGGTTGGCCTGTTTCTTCTTGACTAATTTTATTCTTTCTCTTTGAAATTGAGAGAAATCCTAGACCTCACTAACCTACGGTCATTACAATTTACCCTACCTAACACTTCTACATCCTGCACTATGCTGGGATCGGCAGAGAGTACGATATCTATTTCATTTCTTGTTTCTCCTTTAGGGCTTTTCCAGGCCCACTTTCTGTTGCTACGGTTCCTGAAGAAGGTATTTGTAGCGCCGTGAAACGGCGCTTCCGTGCGCAATGCCAAGAGCGCATGCACGAGGAACCACGTGACTTTTCTTCGTGAGCTTCGAAGTGAATAAAAGTTGAGTTGCTGTTTGGGATGCGTGTTGCTTATACTCGCTTGGCTCAACCTAGCAGCGCGTTCCAACATTGGTGACTCGGAATTGTAGTGCAGCCACGGGGCTTGAGCATCAACGTCGCTATGACTTCCATGTCCACGACGGAGTCTCTTCAGTCGACGGTAGCCTCCCTTTTGTACCGCGGACTCTGCACTCTGGTTTATTCAAGTGGAAGCGCAGTTCGCAGCACGACGCATCACAGCAGACCTTACGAAATACCACTACGTCGTAAGCAGTCTCCCGCCGCCCATTGCCTGTGAAATACGGGATCTTTTACTCGACCCGCCTGCTGAAAAAAACATATGCAACGCTAAAAAAATTACACCATCTTCCCGCAGGGGAACCGTGATTAGTATGCGAAGCCGCCATGGGGTCGACTCAAGTTCCCATTAGTTTTCAGTACGTCGTTTCCGTTAGGGTTGAGGTACGTAGCTACCGTTATATTTACCGTGCGGTGCAGGAAGAGAATGAGAGGAGCGGAGCGCGCTCGTCATTATACCGCGAGCTACAGTGGCGCCCCCCAGCGGAGTATGCAGCGCCTACCGTCGCGCCTCTAACCTAAGCTGCTTCGCATTATCGTGCGCGGAGCCGCAGGTGTTGCCATTCGTTGCGCAATCCGGAGAGGAGAGGAGCGTCGGAGAGGAGAGGAGGAATGCCGAGAGAAGAGGAGATGGGAAATGGAGAGGAGAGGAGGATGCGCATGCGCAGTAGGGGTGTGTACGCCACACGGCGGATGAATGGATGGAGGGAGGGAGTGACATAGCCCCGATCATAGCTGCTTCGCATCTAAAAAACCCTCATCCGCCTTGTCACACCCCCCGAATCGCAGCGACTTCAGCAATTGCTTCGCTACACGGACCTCGGCGACCGTACCCACAGTAAGCTGTTGCCGCACATGCAACTATTGCGCGGCGAAACAACAAACACTGTAGACGGAGCATTATTCCAAGAACTCTTTTTGCAAAAGCTGCCGTCAAGTGTCCGCTTGGTGGTCGCTGCGTCAGAGCAGAAAGACCTACCTGCGGTCGCCGAGCTTGCTGATCGGCTCATGGCGATCACCACGCCCACATCACTGGCTGCCGTGCGAGCACAACAGGCTCAGGATGAACCATACAGATAGAAATTCGACAAGAGCGGATACTCGGCAAAAACTGGCAACAGTAAACACGTCACCATACGTCACGCTATAGTATTGATGCCGAACGTTAGCTGCCGCGAGCATCGAAAAAAAAAAAAGAAAGTGAAATTAAGTTAACAGACATCGATTTATTTTTTAAATTCTTTGCCGGGAAAACTATGATGTTTTGCGTATAAATGAACTTAAACTTTGCGACTCATTTTTCTTGCCTTACCTAGCGACAGGCCAATGACGCGCCAAATGCATGCGTCATCCGCCAAACACTCCACCGAGGCGAGCGAGGGCGGCTGCGCGCGCGTTTGAGCGCTCGCGGCGACCTGTCTGTCTCTGTATATATATATATATATATATTTTTAATGTAGCCTGGTTTCTTGCGCTCCCGACGTGTTCTTGCGTTCCTTCTGCACTGGGACAAGACAACACTGCACTATTTGACTACAGCAAGGTGAGAATTTTGTTTCACAGTCTACGACGCAGTTACGCTTACGGCACGGGAGGGAGACTTGACAATACGCAGTTAGCGAAAAACAGCTCGGTCGCCCTGGCGCAGTTATTTTAAGTTAATGGATCGTGCTGGGACATGTTTGCGACGCTTCCTGTAGGACTATTGTAACTTACTTCGGTTCTGTTGAGGCACACTGGCCGCACAGGGTGCTGTGACGCAGTTAGCGAGAACCAACTCGGCCGTGGTGCGTAATCTAGAGCATCTTGCTAGGAAAAGTTTGTGCCGCTTTCTCTGGGGCCAGACATTGCTGAAAAATAATTTCGTTACTTTTTAGTGTACTAGCTTTTGAGGCACGCTGGCCGCACAGCGCGCTGTGGGGCAGTTAGCGATAAGCAGCTCGGCCGTGGTCACAGTTAGTTTGGCGTGTAATGAATCTTAGAGGGACAAGTCTGTGACGTTTGTTGTGGCCACGTAACAACATATACCTTCTTTCGGTACTCACGCCTGTCGAAAACGCGATGTGCGATTGTCAAGAGTGCTAACATATGTGAGTGTGCTGATGGCGCCGGCAGAACGCGCGAAAGATAACGCCGAGGAAGATATCAGAAACTTGTAATTCGAAAATTTCGTCTTCTAAAGGACTGAAAACAGGCTTGGCACTCACACCCTTGTCTTGAGTTAGAGTAGAAGGCATTCTGCGAACGTCTAGCATGGCCCGGCTGGGAGCCTGTATTGCGTCCGTCTCTGTGTATGTAGCGTACCGTCGCGCCGCCCGAGGCCAATTTTTGGAAACGCGAAGTCGCCCGTGTATTTGTGCTGCTAATGTACAGGAAATAATGCCCGGAAATGGGGGAATGCTTGGAAATCAGACGTTTTCATATTTTATGGTATTGTTTGGGATGAGTCGGGTATTTTCTATGCCATGTGTGTAAAAGCTAATTGCTTTTGTTTGTAATGCCGCCCATTCACCACCTTCGCACCTTTCGCCTCTACACGTAGTATTCCTATATCTAAATACCAAATGACACATGCTTGTAACATGCTGTTACATGCTTGTAAATTAAGACTTAGAGATTGACTCCAACCAAATACGGAAATTTACTAGCCCGACGTTTCGGAACCAATTCGGCTCCTTCTTCAGGGGGTATTCTTCGGAGGTGGCGGTGTGCCGCTTTTAAAAGGTCCATCATAAGAAAGCAGAGGAAGGGGGGGAGAGCGTAAGGTGGAGGCACTTGGCAGGGCACCTGCTCTAGACAGACAAATAGGTGGTGGGGGTGGGGTGGGGGGGGGGGGGGCTTCGGCGTCGCTGGTCGGCTGGGTTGACCGATGCTGGGCGCCCTTTAGTCGGGGGAATGCGTTGACGAGAGACAAGGGGGGGACGAGTTGTTTTGGTGTTGCTGACCTAGAGCGGCGAGTCCTTTCTTCCCTTCGTCGCGTCTGCAAGGCCATGAACATACAAAGAAGGAAGAATGCCCTTCACGCGGTTTATATTACCCGCCGTGTTCTGAATGTGCCAAGACTAGAGTAGTAGCCTTTTTCGCCAGTTTGTCTCTGTTTGAAGGATTTGGGTTTCTTGGAAAGAAATATTGTGGTCGGCGTCTTCGGAATGTTCGGCGACGGCGCTGCGTATTCGGTTGAATGTTCTGATGTCGTTTTCATGTTGTCTGATTCTTTCTTTTAGATTTTTGGTTTCCCCGATGTACGACGCCGGACAGTCGGCACAGCTGATTTTATAGACGACGCCTGGAGCTTTTTCTTTTCGTGGACGGTCTTTTGGTTTAGGAATGAGGACATTCAAAGTGTTCATCGGATTATGCGCGACTTTGAGGCCTTCTTTTTTCAATATTCGGCTGAGAGCTTCGCTGGTACCTTTGACATATGGGATGGACACTCGTTTCTGTGGTCGAGGGGGAGTTAACGGTTGGAGGTCTCGTAGTTTGTTTTTTCTTTTTTGTTGTCGGGTTGTTTTTCGAATGAATTCCGTTGTATAGCCGTTCCTTTTGAGTTCGTTGAGAACCGTTCTCCTTTCTTTCTTTTGATCTGATTCCAATGTGCCATGAGTTTCGACTCTTTTCAATAAAGAGTTTACGACCGATGCCTTGTGGTTTGCCGGATGGTTGGATGCGAAGTGTAGGTAGCGGCCTGTGTGGGTTGGTTTTCGGTAGACTGAGAATTTTAGATTCCCGTTGGTTCGTGTAACTTGTACATCTAGGAATGGTAACGATCCGTTTTGTTCGCGCTCCGACGTGAACTGTATATCCGGGTCTATGGAATTTAAATGGCTCTGCAGGTTTTCGACTTGCGACTCCTTCACGATACAGAAGCAATCATCCATGTACCTGAGGAAACCTTTTGGCTTCGGGGAAAAAGTACTCATAGCGACCAGCGTCTTATTCAGAACTGATCGGTACGTACTGATTCAGTACGCTGATCGAAATTTTCCGAAACCACCCAAATTCGCGAAATCTTTATCTAAAATTAATGTGCAGGAACGGGTCCGCACCCGCATTTTACGGCTTGCCAAAACTCCATAAACCCGGAATCCCCTTACGGCCAATCGTAGACTTTTCATGCTCCCCACTTCGATCACTATCCACATACTTGCACCAGATTATATCACCACTCACCGGAAGGACAGCATCCCACGTGCGCAACCCCGAAAACTTCATCAAGCTCATATCAAATGTACGCCTCGAAGATGATGAATGCCTGGTCTCTTTTGATGTGATGACTTTGTTCACCAGAGTACCCATTCAGTTAGCTATATCCGCAACAAGGGATGCCCTGGAACGCGACGACACACTCGACGAGAGAACCCCCTTGAGTGTAGACGAGATCTGCCGCCTTCTCGAGCTATGCCTATCAAATACCTACTTCACCTTCCGAGGCCGCTACTACAAGCAGGTGAAAGGAACTTCCATGGGGGCCTCAATTTCCGTCACCATGGCTAACCTAACTATGGAAAATATCGAAGACAGAGCTATGAGTACTTTTCCCCGAAGCCAAAAGGTTTCCTCAGGTACATGGATGATTGCTTCTGTATCGTGAAGGAGTCGCAAGTCGAAAACCTGCAGAGCCATTTAAATTCCATAGACCCGGATATACAGTTCACGTCGGAGCGCAAACAAAACGGATCGTTACCATTCGTAGATGTACAATTTACACGAACCAACGGCAATCTAAAATTCTCAGTCTACCGAAAACCAACCCACACAGGCCGCTACCTACACTTCGCATCCAACCATCCGGCAAACCACAAGGCATCGGTCGTAAATTCTTTATTGACAAGAGTCGAAACTCATTGCACATTGGAATCAGATCAAAAGAAAGAAAGGAGAACGGTTCTCAACGAACTCAAAAGGAACGGCTATACAACGGAATTCATTCGAAAAACAACCCGACAACAAAAAAGAAAAAACAAACTACGAGACCTCCAACCGTTAACTCCCCCTCGACCACAGAAACGAGTGTCCATCCCATACGTCAAAGGTACCAGCGAAGCTCTCAGCCAAATATTGAAAAAGAAGGCCTCAAAGTCGCGCATAAACCGATGAACACTTTGAATATCCTCATTCCTAAACCAAAAGACCGTCCACCAAAAAAAAAAAGCTCAAGGCGTCGTCTATAAAATCAGCTGTGCCGACTGTCCGGCGTCGTACATCGGGGAAACCAAAAAAAAATTGTCACTGTTTCGCCCTAAGGGTGAAGCAATGAATGCGACAGCAACACAGCAATGTCATACGAAGTAAGGTGAGCGGCTTTGGTAGCAATATGAATTGTAGTGAACATGAGCTGATTAAGTAAGCAGGTGTGCTGCGGCGTAAGTAGACCGACATGAAGAGAGACTCGATGACCACGAGAAGGCGCGTGTGAAACGGTGGTGTTGATGAGAAGCGCTTCCCGTGGGCAGCGCGTGCGAAGGGACACACCTGTAGTGTTGCACTGCCGATCCGGGCAGCATTGCATGTGTAGCGTGCGTAGGAAAATGTGGTCAGACTATTACTAACTGAATGAACAAGCGTGGTGTGAGCGCGCACAAACAAACATGAATAGATCACACTGAATGACTGCAGACAACGACTGTCAAAACGCTGGCAGCGAGCGCATACGCCGCCGCGGGCGAAGGTACGTGCGGTCTATCGCTTCAACGGAAACTGAGCGGCGAATGCACGGCGCATAAAGGTCAGAGCCGTGTGGAGATAAGAGACGGTGCGGGTGAGCGAGAGACGAGCGCGGTTGTTGGCAGAGTAGAAGTGCGCCGCCCCCCCCCCCCTCGCTCCCTCCGGCGCTGGCTTCCCGCTTCCTTGCTTGCGCGTGGGTGATTGCGTGCGTTCGCTCTCCGTGAAAGCGCGCGTCCCCGCACGCTTCCGCTCGGGCATACGGCACGCGGCGAAGCTTTTATCTATAGGGAACCTCACGGTGACGGCAACCGAAGAAATCCGGTTGAAGTGTCCATATAATTGCTATCGCAATAAAATCTAAAAGAAAGTATCAGACAACATGAAAACGACGTCAGAACATTCAACCGAATACGCAGCGCCGTCGCCGAACATTCCGAAGACGCCGACCACAAGATTTCTTTCCAAGAAACCCAAATCCTTCAAACAGAGACAAACTGGCCAAAAAGGCTACTACTCGAGTCTTGGCACATTCAGAACACGGCGGGTAATATAAACCGCGTGAAGGGCATTCTTCCTTCTTTGTATGTTCATGGCCTTGCAGACGCGACGAAGGGATGAAAGGACCCCCCGCTCTAGGTCAGCAACACCAAAACAACTCGTCCCCCCCTTGTCTCTCGTCAACGCATTCCCCCGACTAAAGGGCGCCCAGCATCGGTCAACCCAGCCGACCAGCGACGCCGAAGCCCCCCCCCCCCCCCCTACCCCACCCCCACCAGCTATTTGTCTGTCTAGACCAGGTGCCCTGCCAAGTGTCTCCACCTTACGCTCTTTCCCCATTCCTCTCCTTTGTTACGACGGACCTTTTAAAAGTGGCACACGCCACCTCCGAAAAATACCCCCTGAAGAAGGAGCCGAATTGGTTCCGAAACGTCGGGCTAGTAAATTTCCTTATTTGGTTGGAGTCAATCTCTAAGTCTTAATCAATTTTCCCAACCAGACAGGTAATTCTGTCGAAATGTTTAGCTTCAAATGCTTGTAAATGTAATGTGCTTGCAATTTACTTTCTTTCACCTGAAGTCGTCCGGTGGAGCTTCATACGGGAACTACTCATTACCTGGGGTTACAACGTTGGATGAACCACAAAAAGCGCGGAACGAGCTTTTATATAGAGTAAAATAAATATTTCCTAATTTCACAAGGAGTATTGCGTCTACTATCTGAAATTGCACGTGGCACAGATTCGATGGAACTTGAAAAGATCGTTCGCAATAATTTTTACTATATGATAAACCAATTCCGCTCGAAGACGGTACGCGGTCGGGCAAAGAAAAAAAAGCGCACCCGGCGTGCTAGCTAGCGTTCAAAATGCGCGCGCCCAAAACCGAAAACGGAAGTGATCTATGCCGACCGCTTGGCGCGCTGCTGTCAATTCGGCCGCTAGGCGGTGGTGTTAGAAGTACACTCTAGTTAGAAGTGTACTAGAACCCTACATCTAAACTTTTTCTTAAATATGATATTTTACCAGTGTTTTGTTTATTTGACTACAGAATAACGATGATATACAAATGCTTCCTCCGTTATAACGAAAAGTATTCTCTCGTTAGCGAAATTGACAAAAAATCCATGTACGAGGAATACTAGGTTTAAAGATCCATGGGCTGTGCCCACCCCCAGAGTATACGGTTATACACAATCATTGCGTTACACGGTGCCTGTACTAATAAATAAACTATTCAAGGAGGATTTTGATCCTCGGTGCGCCTCTACTACAGCCATTAAGTGTTTTTGTCGGGACAAACTGTCCTAGAATAGCTGTGTTTTCTTACGGCATTATTTGAATGAAGGTTTTTTTTCTATTTTTCTATGCAATGTAAAACCATGTTCTTGTATGCATATTGCCTATGATCAGTGTTCAAAGTATTTATCTATGAACGATGTTCGTTCTCTGCGACAGCTGTACTGCCATGTAATAGGGAGTCGGGACCTCTGTCAAGTCGCTGCTGCGACTTTAAGTCCCGTCCCCTCCTTTTTGACGAAGGAAAATACAATGGAATGAATGAATGAATGAATGAATGAATGAATGAATGAATGAATGAATGAATGAATGAAAGTACAGGTGAAACGACGGAGCGCCGCCGCCGTTCACTCGCTGCGTCGAACTTTGCTCCATCACGCCGCGAGATGGCAGGAGCGGTCGCGTGGCCGACATTCGGTCGAGCCGGCCCCTATTGTGTATTTGTGGACGAGCGGTCGCCGTCTAATCGAAGCAGTTGTCGCCAGGTTGCGCCCTTGTTTTCATTCTTTGTGTGCGATGACAAGCTGTGCTCTTCGTGTGAGCAAGCCGTGAAATGGGGAAAAAGTGTTTCTTTTTTTTCCACGGTGCAAATCTGGCTGCGAGACCTGCACTGAAAAAGTGTCGCTTTTTGCTGCACCCCGATAAACGGACCGTCTGAAGATATGGCGCCATGCGATTCTACGCAAGCACCGCGTGCTGCAGTCGACTGACTACGTGTGCGAGAAGCACTTCGAGCCGGGGTACGTGACGAAGATGTGGGAAGCAGTTTACAAAGGACACATTCTTGTGAGTGCACCGAGAAAGGCGGCTCTGGCAAAAGACGCCGTGCCGACGAAGTTTCCCGACTGCCCTGCTCATTTGACAAAGACAGAAAAAAAATGTCGCAGTTTCGCCCGAAAGGCGAAGCATCGATTGCGATAGCAAATTAGTAGAGCGCTATTCGCAGCAGGGATAGTAGTTTTATCGGCTGCATAAACTTGGACACATTGGCTTACTAACTGAATTAACAATCGTGGTGTCAGCGCGCACAAGCAAACATGAGTAGATCACGCTGAATGACCGCAGCCAACGACTGTCAAAACGCTGGCAGCAAGCGCAAGTTCGCGCGGTCTATCGCTTCAACAGAAACTGAGCGGCAAATGCACAGCCCATAGGTCAGAGCCGTGTGGAGATAAGAGACGGTGCGGTCGACCGCCGGGCAGAGAAGTTGTTGGCAGAGGAAAAGCTGCCCCCCCCCTCCCTCCCTCTTCCCGTTTCTTGCTTTCGCGTGGGAGATTGAGTGGTGAGATACGCCTTTGGCGCCGGAGCACAGCGCCGCCCCGCCTCCCTCCCTCCCATACCCCAACGGCCTTTCGAGGGACGGTCGCGTTTGCTTTCCGCCGTACGTTCGCCCTCCGTGATAGCGCGCGTCCCCGCGCGCTTTCGCTCGCGCATACGGCGCGCGGCGACGATTTTATCGCCCTTGGAATCTATACGGAACCTCACGGCGACGGCGACGCCGACGGCAGAAATCCAGTTGAAGTGTTCATATAATTGCTATCGCAATAAAAGAAAGGCGCCTGCGGACCGTTCGTACCCTCCTGCCACCAAACGCAGCCGTGTCAGACTGGAAATTTTTCTCCCCGTGCGAGAGCTACGCTTGTAACAATGAGAATGTTTTGGGTTTATATTTGTCTAACTAGGTAAGCATTACTTCGACGAACAGAACTAACTTCTGTCATATTGACGCGAAATAAGTTGGCGCGTGGTGACACTGGCCCTTGAGGCGAGAACGACGAAGTTCGTGGTTGCGCGCGCGCTCTCCGAGGTCCAGCCATTATTAAAGGCTGACGTGTTTTTTGCCTATCTGTTGCTGGTCAACCATTCTAGCTGTACTAGCTGGGTGACATTTCTGGTGGAGGTGCTGGGTACGGTCGATGTTAAGATCTCCGGAGCGCACCCCAGACCTAAGCCCGGCGAGTAGTTCGGCCGAGCTTACCCCTGTGCACGTACGTACCAGCCGACGTCTCCAAGGACTCCAGCCGCAGCACGGTTTGCTACCCGAACGGAGTAGAATGACGAACCAACCACCTCTTGCCGCTACTGCAGCATCGCACGTGGTCGTCAATCAGATCCGGGCGCCGAATCATTTCCACGGGAGTGCTTCAGAGGACGCCGACGACTGGCTTGACCATTTTGACCGGGTCGCCAACGTCAACGACTGGACACACGAGCGTAAGCTTCGCTACGTGTACTTCGCTCTTGAAGATTCCGCTAAAATATGGTTTGAGAACCACGAGGCGACACTGACGTCATGGGAAGAATTTCGTCGGCAGTTCCTCAATGCCTTCGCCAGGGCGGACAGGAAGGAGAGGGCGGAGTTAGCAATGGAGTCGAGAATTCAAGGCCCGAATGAGCGAGTGACGGCGTACGTAGAAGACATGAATCGCCTCTTCAGACGTGCGGACCCCTCTATGACTGAAGCAAAGAAGGTGCGCCACCTAATGCGCGGCGTAAAAGAGGACATCTTTGCTGGCCTCATTCGAAATCCGCCGACGACAGTGGCAGAGTTCCACGACGAAGCCACCACCATGGAAAAGGCCCTTCAACAGCGGGCCAGGCAATACAACCGCGACGCCGTGATTTCAAGGGAGCTCTCTGCCGTTACCCTAGGCAACGACGTCGGCGCCTTGCGAGAACTCATCAGGGCTGTCATCAAGGAGGAACTGCAGAAGATGCAGACGACCGCTGCCTCTGTGGGACAACTTTCCATTGCGGAAATGGTGCGCGCCGAGGTCCGACAGGCCGTCCATGTGCCTGAACAGTACGAGGCACCACAGCAGAGAACGCGCCCTGAACTGAGTTACGCAGAAGCAGTACGCCGTCCACCACCCTCAAGTGCGTATAGCATGGTGCACCCCGCTCAGCAATTGGACGTTAGCTTCAGGCCTCGCAGCACACCGCACATGGCCGAAGCAAGAACTAGGAAGAGCGACGTCTGGCGCACCGCTGACTACAAGCCCCTTTGTTACCATTGTGGCGAAGCCGGGCACATCTACAGAATGTGTCCGTATCGTCATGTGGGGCTCCGAGGATTCGCCCCAAATGCACCTCGTCCACGACCTGGTGAGCGGCCGCCGGAAATAGAGAGTTTCGTCGCGAATCGTCGCAATGGTGATCAACGATGGCACGAGCCCCGTTCGTCGTCTCCTGCTCGTTACAGGTCACCATCACCAAGCCAAGCCTTCTCTCGCGGCGCTCTCAGACGCCGCTCGCCTAGCCCGGCGGCTCGGGAAAACTGAGTTCAGCGACCTCCGGAGGTGAGGCCGCTGACGACGACTCTGCGCAAGATCCTCCACTACGACGACAACGACGAAAACAGAACGACGCAGACGTACAGACGCAGTCAAACACCGTACGAGAGGTAATAACGTCGAACATTCCCGTCACCGTAGACGACGAAGAAATAACAGCGTTAATCGACACTGGAGCGGACACCTCAGTTATGAGCATGGACCTTGCCTGCAAGCTGAAGAAAGTTTCTACCGAGTGGACTGGGTCGCAGATTCGCACTGCAGGAGGCCATCTGCTAACCCCGGTAGGAAGATGCACAGCGCGAGTGAGCATTCGTGGATTTATGTACCTCGGAGATTTCGTTATCCTCCCAAGCTGTTCGAGGGACCTAATTCTGGGAATGGACTTTCTACAGGCTAATGGAGCCGTCATAAACTTACAAAAGTCGCTGGTAACGTTTTCAACGGCGCAGGCCTTAGCAGGGAGCAGCACTGACGACACGTATGTCAACGCCTTGAGGATTGTCGACGAGAACATCACGGTGCCGCCAAGGAGCAGCGTATTGACCCTCGTAACCTGCGGCGCATTCGACGACTATGAGGGTATTGCCGAGGCAAAAACCCCGCTGTTGCTCGAAAGACACATCTGCATCGCCCGGGGCCTTGTTCGAATACAGAATAAGTGCTCGCAAGTTTTGTTGACAAACTTCAGCCATGAGTATCAGCACGTCCCTCAAGGTACAGTTGTGGCCTTTCTGAACGACATTGCTGACTTCTCCGATGTGGGCACGTTACAGGCGACTTCACCGGATGCAACAACTCACGCCAGCCTGAGTACCCGCGTCCACATCAATGCTGACTTAGCAGATGCACAGAAGGATCAGCTACTGGACCTAGTGACAGAATTCTCTGGCTGTTTTTCCACGGAATCTAAAGTCCAGCGCACCTCCATTACGCAACACCGGATAGTTACAGAGGAGTCGGCGCAGCCTGTTCGTCAGCACCCGTACCGCGTGTCACCTATGGAGCGGGAGGCGATTAAGCGTCAAGTTGAAGAAATGCTCAATGATGACGTCATCCAGCCGTCGACAAGTCCGTGGGCGTCGCCTGTCGTACTCGTAAAAAAGAAAGACAACACGCTCCGCTTCTGCGTTGACTACAGACGGCTTAACCGAGTCACCAAACGCGACGTTTACCCCCTGCCACGGATCGATGACGCTTTGGACCGTCTGCGTCATGCTGAGTTCTTTACTTCGTTAGACCTAAAGTCAGGGTACTGGCAAATCGAAGTGGACGAGCGTGACCGTGAAAAAACGGCCTTCGTGACACCCGACGGGCTATACGAATTTAAAGTCCTGCCTTTCGGTCTCTGTTCCGCTCCTGCTACGTTTCAACGAATGATGGACAATGTACTCGTCGGACTAAAGTGGCAGACGTGTTTAGTGTACCTAGACGACGTTGTTGTGTTTTCCAGCACGTTCGATGAACATCTCACCCGACTACGAAGTGTCCTTACCGCAATACGCAAGGCAAACCTCACCATCAAGCCTGAAAAATGTTACTTTGGCTTCCGGGAACTCAAGTTTTTAGGCCACGTGGTCAGCTCCCTAGGAGTACGACCAGACCCAGAAAAGCTAGCTGCCGTTGCCGAGTTTCCTCACCCTAAAGACAAGAAGGCTGTTCAGCGGTTCCTGGGCCTCTGCGCTTACTACCGCCGTTTCGTTGAAGGCTTCTCGAGGATTGCTGAACCTCTCACGAGACTGACGCGACAAGATGTGCCCTTTGCCTGGACGGAAGACCAAGAGCAGGCCTTCACCGAATTGCGCAAACGCCTTCAATCCGCTCCAGTGCTGGCGCATTTTGATGACACCGCGGCAACTGAAATTCACACAGACGCAAGCAACGTCGGACTCGGGGCTACTCTGGTTCAATGGCAAGACGGAGCAGAACGTGTAATTGCGTACGCGAGCCGTAGTCTCACAAAAGCAGAAGCTAATTATTCAACCACCGAAAAAGAATGTTTAGCAGTCGTGTGGGCCATCAGCAAGTTCCGACCTTACTTATACGGCCGGCCATTTCGAGCGATCAGTGACCACCATTCGCTCTGCTGGCTTGCCAATCTACGAGACCCGTCTGGTCGCCTCGCTCGTTGGAGCCTCCGCCTCCAGGAATACGACATGACTGTTGTCTACAGATCGGGCCGTAAGCATAGCGACGCTGACTGCTTGTCACGTTCTCCTATTCCCTTGACACCCTCCGACTTGGAGCTAGATATGCCGTTTCTTGGTGTCGTCGACGTGGTGCGCATGGCTGACTACCAACGTGCAGACTCTGAACTGCTTCCAGTCCTCCGGCATCTCGAGGGAGCCGACGTTGTTGTCCCACGCCCACTTTCACGAGGATTGACATCGTACTGCCTGCGGAACAATGTCCTGTACAAGAAAAATTTCGAGAACAGCCAAGAAACGTTTCTTCTCGTCGTTCCGACGGCGCTGCGCGAGGAAGTTTTACAGGCGTGTCATGACGATCCCTGTGCCGGCCACTTAGGCTTCGCGAGGACAGTAGCGCGCATACGGCAGAAATACTATTGGCCACACCTATTTTCGTCGGTTCAGCGTTATGTGCGAACGTGCCGTGACTGTCAGAGGCGTAAAGTGCACATCATATATTAATATTGACTCGTATTCATGTTTGTCCTTTCACCGGTGACCGCTTTTCACCGGCTGTTAAACGTTATCGCTAGGCACAGGACGCGCCTGCATGTATCGGAAGTTTCTCGAACGTTATCGATGCTTCTATCCGTTGTCTCTTGTCACCGACGCTCATGTAATCTAATTGTATGAGCGACGCGAATTGGCTAGAACTTTCTAGAAGACACGCGGGTACCAGGGATTAATGTGGAACCTTCGAAGACTTATGTATGAAAGCCGACGCGTTTCGCCGCTGATCAGATTTTCGACGATCGCAGACTCTGTTCGCCGCTTTCGTTGTGCTTCGAGTGTAGCTTGCTTTTGTGGGCATAGGTTCGCCCAATAAAGAATCAGTTTCGTCATACAGTTTTACGACTGTTTACTTCAGCGTAACTACTATCTGACATCTGGTGGAGGTACACCATTTCACATGTCCGAATGCGAAGGCATCCTCCTATCGCAAACCTTCTAGGTGGCTAACTGAACATATTCAACAGATATCTACGACGGTATCGTCAAAATGTCGTATTTGTTCGCCATTTTATGTTTTTGCGCTCGTTATAGCGTGAAGGTGGACTTTTTTATTGATTTCGAGCGGCGTTCGCGGCCCCGTAGCTACCATGCATGATACCTCGCCTCGGCCACGGGTACTGTGGCGCCATCTCGGGCCCTCTGCACAAAACGCGGACCGAAGTTCTCCCTTCCCGGAGGCGCCGTTCGTACACCTAATATACTTCTAACACCGTGCGCTGGGCTATATGGGAGTGTCCGCTCTTGTTGAATTCCTTTCTCTATGGACGAACTTCAGCAAATGCCTGAATATATTTCTCGACTCAGCGAGACGTTATCAGCTTTGCGCACAAGCAGGAATGCACAAAACTTAAGCGAGCCAAACATGTCGCTATCAAAACGTCAGCGGGAGAATATATGCTGGTATCATCGGTGGTTCGGAAATGCTGCGCGTAACTGCGTTCCACCCTGCGCGCGCTTGGGAAGCTACTGCCGCAAGCACTGAGGGCAACCAGTGCTTCTACGTTGCCTTCAAGTCGTCCCTCGGTATTTTTTGTTACAGACCGCAACAACGGGGCTCGTTTCTTAGTCGGCACAGGCGCCGAGGTGAGCGTGATAGCCTCGTCACAAACCGAAAGGAAGAAAGAATCCTAGTACATTGCCACTCCGAGCCGCCAATAACACGGTGATAGGAACATACGGACATCGTTTACCCACGCTGAACTTCGCTCTCAACAGAGACACCGGCGCCGAGGTGAGCGTGATACCCGCGTCACAAACCAAAAGGAAGAATCCTAGTACATTGCCACTCCGAGCCGCCAATAACACGGTGATACGAACATACGGACATCGTTTACCCACGCGGAACTTCGCTTTCAACAGAACGTTGAAATGGGTGTTCACAGCCGCTGATGTCAAGTTCGCCATATTGGGCGCTGACTTTCTGCAATACTTCGTTCGGTCTGTTGGTTGATGTTCGGAACAAACGGCTTCGGGATCCTGTATGTCGTGCAGTGGTACAAGGCAAGCCGTTCTGGCGTCCTCCTCTCAGCCCGACATTACTCCGTCCGTCCGGAGAATCGCGCTTGACCATCATAGAAGAGATACCAGAGCTGACGCGACAGCAACAGGCATTCGCCGAAGTGAAACACGATGTTCAGCATCACATAGAAATCACAGGACCACCGGTCTACGCGCGACCACGGCGTCTTTCACCCGAGAAGCTACCGCTAGCCCGACAGGTGTTTTCGCATATGATGGAACTCGGCATAGTACGCCCTTCATCCAGCCCATATGCGTCGCCTCTTTACATGGTCCCCAAATCAACAGGCGGCGATTTGTGGCCTTGTGGGGATTATAGAGCACTAAACCGTGTGACTACCGGACCGCGCTAACATCTACTCAAAAATAGATCTCGTGAGAGCATATTGCCACACCCCCCTGCAACATGTGCTACATAATTAGAAAGCCGAACACGCGCGCTAGTCCACGAGCTATGCGCCGGCACCTGCTTTGACGGGCGCCAGCGAAGAAGCAGACGAAGATCCTCCGATCCACGCGTGGGTGCTTGAGTGTTTTGCGTTTGATCAGCTGGCGGTCACAGACTCGAACTGCGCGCTTCAGATCGCCTCTTTTCCTAGAACGTGGCAATATATATATATATATATATATATATATATATATATATATATGCGACGGCGTTCAGTCGGCCGTCACCAAACCTTCCCCTCGGCCTAGAACGTGACATTTCTGGTGGAGGTGCTGGGTAGCCTCGACCTATGCAACAGACCCCTCCTGGCAGCAAGAACATCAGCGCCATACCGGAGCTTACACCAGTGCACCGTGCCATCCGGAGAATTCGGGGGCTGGCCCCTGAGATTGTACCGTCATCCGGGAGCACAATGGCTATGGTTGAAGATACGGCGACAGTACCAACTCATTTACTGCTGCAGAACCCGCGAGTGACACGTTCCTTCCACGGCGACCTTTATTAAGACGTGGAAGACTGGCTGGACGACTTTGAGACAGTAGCAGATTGCAACGAGTGGGACGACCGAGCGAAATTAAAGAATGCGTATTTCAGCCTCGAGGACTGCGCTCGCACCTGGTTCCAGAACCGCGAAGATGCCCTGACATCATGGCGGGAGTTACGTCGGCCGCTCTTGGACACCTACTCGAGCCCCGATCGCCGAGAGCGAGTATAACGGGCCGTCCAATCGCGCTCTCAGAAGCCCAATGAAAGTGTTCTGATGCACGTTGAAGACATGACACGTCTCCTCAGGCAAGCCGACCCTAGCATGCCGGAAGACAAGAAGCTCCGTCATTTGATGCGGGGTGTCAAAGAACAGCTCTTTGGTGTGCTTGTTCGTAACCCGCCGAGGATGGTTATCGAGTACAGAAGCTGTTGCTATGGAAAAGGCGCTGCAGCAGTGGTCGAACCAGTATGACCGGTAAGTAAATGTTGCTTCGACAACCGTTGGTCTGGAAGCTTTCGCGACTGACATTGAAGTGCCCCGCGAGCTAATACGATCGGTAGTCCGCCACGAGCTGCAACAGCTGCACCGGGCGCAAGAGCCTATGGTCGACTCTATCGCCGACATCGTGCGTGACGAAGTGCAGCATGCACTCGGGGTACCTCAACCTCGCCCTGAAAGAACACCCCAGGCGAGTGAATTTCGGCGCACGACATACGCTGACGCGTTGAGGCGCAGTCTCCCTACATCGGCAACATCCGCAACCGCGGCGAGCGATTTCCAGCGTGTAACGTATGGAGACACATTGAGCCGCTCCATCCCTGAGTCTGGTCCGATAGGTCCCGTTGCGCTCCCCTCGGCACAGGCGGTACCTTACTTTCCCGACAACCGCTCTGTCACACGTAAATCGGACATTTGGCGCACGCCCGACCGACGACCGCTTTGTTATCATTGTGGTGAGACGGGTCACATATACCGACAGTGCCACTACCGCCAACTTGGACTGCAGGGTTACGATGCCAATTCACCTCGACCCTGGTTCGGACAGAGGCCACCGGAAATTGAAGCGTTCATCGCCCAGCAGCGCACGCCTCAGTCACCAAGACGATAGTCACGATCGCCATCATCGCGGCGATCCTATCCTAGTCGCGAAGGTACCTCAACGTCGCCCCGAAAGAACACAGAATTGTAGCGATTTGGGCCTGTTGGTTGTACATCGGAAATAGATTGAAGCGCAAATACACAGACACAAAAGAGCACATGAGACACAGAGGAGCGCAAAGTTGCGCTCGTCTGTGTCTCATGTGCTCTTTTGTGTCTGTGTATTTGCGCTTCAAACTATTTCCTAATGAACACCCCAGGCGAGGGAATTTCGGCGCACGACATACGCTGACGCGTTGAGGCGCAGTCTCCCTACAACGGCAACATCCCCACCTGCTGCGAGCGATTTCCAGCGAGGATGACGCAGGGGTGGTCTCCGAGCCCTCGCCTGGAAAACTAACGTCAGCGACCTTTCGAGGCGAGGCCACTGATGCGCGACATGCTGAAGACCTCCAAGCGACGCGACCTCTACCCGACGCGACCTCTACCTGACGGAGATTCAACGACGCCTGTACCTAAGCCTGCAGACAAGTTCGCGATGAACATACATGTGCTCGTCGACGAGAGAAATGTCAGTGCGCTAGTCGACACTGGTGCTGATTACTCAATTATTAGCGGAAAATTGGCAAGCCTTCTCAAGAAAGTTATTATGCCTTGGACTGGGACGCAATTTCGTACAGCTGGCGGACACGTTATCGCACCGCTTGGCGTGAGCACCGCTAGGATACAAATCCGAAATTGCACGTTTCTCGCTAGCAGCATTGTCCTGCGTGAATGATCCCCGTGATTTAATTCTTGGAATGGATTTTCTCCGGGAATATGGTGCCATCATCGACCTCAGGAAGCGTTACATCACTTTCTCTGCGAGGAACGCTACGACACATGATGATGCCTGCCGCCATAGAACCGGACTTCGCGTTTCCGACGACAGCTTGACTATACCGCCCCGTTCCAGCGTTATGGTTCAGGTGATATCTGAAGGGGCGCGCAACGGTGAAGTCCTAGCAGAAGGCAACATTTCCCTTTTGCTGAACCTAGGAATCTGCGCGGCACGAGGCATCGTTGACCTTCGAGATGGCCGGGCTGAAATATTGCTCACAAATTTTACCAATGAGCATCGACACCTTTTTCGCGGCACTGCCATTGCCTACGCTGAAGCCTTGGAGGACGTCATTGAGTGTTTCGCTTCTGAAGAAACCGACACCGATAAGGCTGATAACGAGCTGCTGCAGGAGAAAATACAGGCACTGCGGCAACTATTATCGGAATTCAAGGCATGCTTTGCGTCTTCGTCAAACGTTAGTCAAACGCCAATCGCACAACACAGAATAATCACCTACGACGATGCGCGTCCTATCCACCAGCAGCCGTATCGTGTCTCGCAAAAAAAAAAACGCGAGGCAATCAAAGCACAAATAAAGGAAATGATTGACAATGGCGTCATCCAGCCTTCAAGCAGTCCGTGGTCTTCACCGGTCGTACTCGTCAAGAAGAAGGATGGCACGCTTCGCTTTTGTGTTGACTACCGAAAGCTCAACAAGGTTACAAAAAAGGACGTATACCCGTTGCCGCGCATACATGGTTATCCGGACCAGCCACGGCGAGCTAAGTACTTCTCTTGATTTAAAAAGCGGCTATTGGCAGATTGAGGTCGACGAGCGGGACCGTGAAAAAACTGCCTTTGTCACTCCGGACGGTCTTTACGAGTTCCGGGTGCTTCCATTCGATCTTTGCTCTGCTCCAGCAACTTTCTAACGGATGATGGACACTGTGCTGGCCGACCTGAAGTGGCAAAGCTGCCTTGTCTTTGTAGATGATGTGGTCGTTTTTTCAGCCAGTTTTTCTGAGCATCTTATCCGACTACGTCAGGTACTCGAGGCAATACGATCGGCTAACCTTACGCTAAAGCCTCAGAAATGCCACTTCGGCTACAAAGAGCTGAAGTTTCTCGGTCATGTCGTCAGCGCGGAAGGTGTCCGTGCCGATCCCGACAAAACTGCTGCTGTGGCCGCTTTTCCAACCCCTACCGATAAGAAGTGTCCGACCCTTCCTGGGTCTGTGTGCGTACTATCGGCGCTTTATCAGTAATTTTCAAAGATTGCTGAACCACTTAAGCGTCTCACAAGACACGATATGCCGTTCATTTAGAGCGCTGACCAAGGAGCCGCAATCACCCAGCTCCGACACCGCTTGGTTTCACCGCCCTTTCTTGGGCACTTTCACGACCAGGCCGAGACTTAAATTCATACAGACGCCAGCAACATTGGCCTGGGTGCGGTACTCGTACAATGGCAGGAGGGCGTTGAAAGACTTATCGCTTTCGCAAGTCGCACTATATCGCACCCTATTTCTCCACTACGGAGAAAGAGTGCCTTGCAGTCGCATGGGCTCTTGCAAAATTTCGCCTTTACCTTTACGGTCGCCCATTCAAGGTCGTGACAGATCACCACTCGTTGTGCTGACTGGTAAACTTGAGGGATCCTTCCGGACGAATGGCACGGCGGAGCCTACGCCTGCAGGAATACGATGTGACCATCGCATACAAGTACGGGCGCACACACGAAGACGCCGACACGTTGTCGCGCGCGCCTGTCGAATCTCTTGATAAAAACTTTGAGGATGACAGCGCTTTCCTTGGGGCTGTAAGCGTGACAGATTTCTCCCAACTGCAGTGCGCAGATGAGGAATTACGGGCTATTATCGAACATCTGGAAGGTCGCAACACCACTCTGCCCCGACAAATAGCTTGCGGATTGTCGTTCTTTTCTTTACGACAGGGCGTACTGTATAAGAAGAACTCCGCTGCCAGCAACAAAACCTACCTTTTGGTCGTGCCAGCAGAGCTTCGTGACGAAATTCTGTTTGCCTGCCACGACGAACCTCCGTCTGGCCACCTAGGCTACACCAGAACCCTTGCTAGAGTGCGCAAGGCCAAAACTCGCCACTTGCGGTCAACGGTACGTCCAAGCCTGTCGTGTGTGCCAGCGCCGGAAGTCGCCAGCTGTGAAGCCGGCGGGTTTACTAAAACCCATTGAGCCATTAGTTTTAAACCACAGCTTCGTAGCTTTAGTACCTTCCCGCAAAAATGGGCAAAAGTAAAACCAGAATTCTAAATATTGCTTAATTTCGGCCGCATTATTAGGAAAACTGATAAAGGTAAAGGAAATTTTGCGTACTAGATGGAAATTCCTTGAACTCTAACGTTTCCATAATTTAGCTTCCTTGAGCGTGTAGTTGCCGGGTTGTTTACAAGATAAGTTTGCGATATTTGGTAATCTTCAAAAGCAAATTATGCAAAAATTAAAAAATTCAAAATTATTTTGCCGCGTCTAGGAACTAGATAACTATGTCTTAAAATTACACAACAGTGGGGCGCTGCGGTCATCGAGGTGAGCGGACGCGTTCACATCGGCTCCGTCTTCTACGAATGATTTCGCAGCGGTTTCAACTGTATTCTACCGATAATCTTTCACCAGCGGATCTGTGAAGTCGAGAGGCATCGACGGATACCATATTTTTAGGTTGGCCACCATTATTCGCGGAGATATTGAACTTTCTGTGCTCCGGTCACGCCGCAGCCACGCTAGGCCTAGGCGCCTACGCCGAACGCTAGGCCTAGCCGGCGCAACAGCTGCGCGCCGCCTACGGACGGGGTGCCACGTATACGGACTTTTCCCAACGAAGTGGCACATGCCAACGAACGTTACTCAATAATGAGCGTGCAATTGATGGGGGACGACATTTCCCCCGACAAAATTACCGAAGAAGCCGGATTGAAGACCACCGGAGCGCGGCGTTCGAGACCGCGAAACCGCGGGGAGAACCTGACGTACGACATCGACGCACGAACGGACACACTCGGCACCGGCAATCAAGGTAGTAAACCCAAGTTAATCTAAGGAAAGGTCATCAAGGCGGGACGCATGCCCAGACTACCGAAGGATGGAATCAAGATGGTGGTTTGACTGCAGGGCGGCCTCGACATCGTTAAGGTCGGCGCCGCGACAGTCACCGCCGCCATCTTCGCGGCTGCCGGTATAAGTGGAGAAGAAAGCGGGGAAGACACCGTCTGTTCAAATTCACATCAGAACATCGTCGTTGTCAGCACTCCAAAACGATCGAAAGCGAACCGCTACGCCAAAATGCGGCAAACTCACATCCAAGGGAAACGGCACGAAGTCACCGCGTACGAAACAGCACCCGATAATACAGCGAAAGGAGTGATTCGAGGGATCCCCATTGAGGACGGACCCCAAGTGCTGGACAAGAACATCGTAAACCAGTAAAACCCACTGGCACTAGCGGTCAAACACATCGGCACTACGACCACGGTAGTCATCGCGTTCGACGGACTCGAGGTACCCAACTTTGTCAGGCACGGCGCAACACTAATCCCTTGCAAGTTCTATCGCAAGCAGATTGACATCAGTTATCAATGCGGTCCCCTCTGCCACCGCATGAACGTTTGCCCAAATCCCGCCAACCGCATTTGCCGGGGCTGCGGCCTCCGCAACCCCGACCAAGGACATCAATGCTCGCCCAAGTGTAACCTGTGCGGCGGTGCGCACATGACCACCGACAAAGCCTGCAAAGCAAGGTACAAGACTCCGTACGTGATTCGCAGACGATGATGGGAGCGCCAAAACGCAAATAACCAACTGACGCAGGAAGACTTCCCGCCCACGCAGTCGACCAGACGCAGGTCGCGATCGCCTGACCGGTCTCGCAGCAGTCAAACACACAGCCGCGCTCCGACGAGATCCAGGTCCAGGACACCAACTCCTGTAGACAAGGTGAGCTGGACGGACACTGTCCGGGGCACCGCGCGGGAGGGTGTCGGCAAAGCACCTGAAGTCCCAGAGCACAATCAAAAAGCCGATAACGGCGTCTTAGAGGCGCTAAGGAAAGAAGAGAACGCGGTAATGCGCGAACTAGTCCAAAATCTAATGCAAGAGATGCGAGAACTTATACGCGAGCGCGCCGCTGCGGATCAAAATAAACAGAGCGCACAACTCCCGGTGCCGGCGAGCGTTCCTGACGCGGATACACCCAACGATTATAGATACTTTTTCTGTAAACGTTGGACGCACCGGCTCCGAAAAAACGGGTGGTACAACAATCGCACGAGGCAGGTTTCGAGAGCCAGGTACGAGCGGAAATTACTGACATCAAGAGAATGCTATGCACCATGCAAACCACCATTGAGACCCTTCACGCAACAGTTCTCGGGCTCGCAAACAGGACCACTAACCTCGAGGGAAACGTGCAGATGATATTGAATCACCCCGTATTCACGCAAAGCGGACCTTGCAGCGCGGCCTCCACTTTATAGAATTTGTCGAGGGATCAAATACATGAATAATAACTGCTTTGTCATTGCCAATGCCATTGTATATTAGATGCTACAAACGAATTATTAAGCGCTATGCACTGTCAAGTACAATATGTATTTTTCCATAACAGAATATATTCGTATGTCCCAAAAATTGTGGCAGAAATAACTGATATCAGTGCATCCGCGTTTTTGTTTTGTCTATTTAATAAGTAAAGGAAATATCACACGAACTTTAGAACTATATCACTTCAAAACCAGCAGAGCAGTGCATGCAGCTAATATGAAAAACGTAAAGGCCATGAAAAGAACAAGTTGAGGACAATTATTTTGATGAATCTTTGTCATTCAAGAACCTTGTTTACATTTTTGTACACGTGCAACGGCGAGGGAAATAAACTGTCCTTCGTTGCAATACATTGCGCAGGAGCAGCTGTTGCCGGTCGTGTATTGTAATTACACTGAGAGTCGCAACAGTGAGTACAAATAAAAAGTAGGAGTTCTGCAATATATACATTAGAAATGCGAAGATAGAATGGAATATACAAATGCGAAGATAAAACTTGATAAAGGGCAAAAAAGTGCCGCTGGAAACAATGTTCACTGCTTTTATATATAACCAAAACTTCACAAGATATTTAAATATACGTATAAATCCCCAATAAATCTACGTATTTAAGCAAACGTCACTGTATACATGTGTAATGCGTCAAACAAGACAAATAAACATGTTGCGCAGTCACAGATAGTACACTTTAAGCATAGAAAGACAGACGATCCAAGCAAGAACAAAACTACGATCGCAGAAATCGTTATATGTACTTGGGCCATGCGGCGGTCGCGATGTGGGTAAAATAATAGAGGAATAATGCAGAAATCAGTACGAAAATGTGTAATTTAACTGCCTGCGGAGCGGGAACAAATATTCTGCACCCAAAATTAAAGGAGGGTATGGCTTTGGTTCAAAAAAGAAGTAAAAGCAGGTAGCTATAAAGGAAAGAAAAGGCCAAACGAAAGCCACAGATCAAGCGGCAAGTTGAGCTACCCAATATCCGAGTGTGTTTGTTGGGAAACGCCGCGTGGGCCCGGCTTTCAATGAGCAAGGTCGGTCAAAATTGGTTATTGATGTCCCCGTAATTTTGATCATGATGCTCACTGTTAGAATAAACGGCGAACATTTATGCGGTTTTCAAAGCTAATGAACAGCCATACGTTTTCATAATTACGAGTTTACGAACCTGAAGCAACAGACCTTTTTGCTTGCATTGATTTTTGCTGCTTCGCTATCTAAAGGACAAACTTCACTCGGCGGGGAAGTTTAGCGAAGCGGTCAATGCCTTCGGACAAGTTGATGCCGACGTCTCTGTGGTCGTATAGAAGCGCCAGCCTAACCATGCGTTCCTCAGACATTGTAGCGCGCAAGTAGTTTCTTGGTAAACTCATGTTAAAAATCATTCTCTCTGCGTTGGCAGTGGTCACTGGAAGAGTGACTAGAATCTGCAGCAGTTTGTACACATTTACACAGAACCTGCCATCGCAGTGAGAGTGGGCATCTATTCCGGTGATACTAAAAACACTCCATCGATGTCGATGGCATCATTGTTTAGGTACCTTGCACAAACAGTAAGCTGTTCGATTCCAGCAATATCCATCGTTTCGTCAGCAAGTATGGAGAAGCAGCCTGCAGCGTTTATTTTTGCATCTAGGCTTTCTTTGATAATTTCTTCACAAAAAAGCGGCTGCCTGTTATCTGTCACCTGTTCAGGTTTCTTGCAGGAAAAAGTTGGGGAGTATCCATAAACGGTATGTTACAGCTGTACATGGTGTTGTTCGTTGGATTCCTGCGGTACAGCCTGCCTGCAATATCCAACACCTGCAAGACTAACCTCCGTACGATTCAGAGCATTCAAGCCCAAGCCCTTGAGATATGTCTTGGCATACCACGCAGTGCGTCAACGGCTGAAACCATTGCCATTGCCAAGTATTACCCAATCACGACGCACATTACCGTTGCGACAATGCGTACGCATCTCAGACACTATGCTAGGACCCTTTCCCACCACCTGGCGAACCTCACTGCTGAAAGCACCTGCTCGACATTTAGCGCTACTGTCAGTGCACATCGTGCATCGTTTACTTCAGGGTACGCACCGGCGGCCAAGCCAGTGCTTCCTCCGTGGTGTTTGACCCGTCCACAAGTACATATAACGATTCCAGGACTACAGAACAAGTCAGATGTACCGGCCCCTGCTCTAAAACAACTCAGCTTACTCCTCTTGCATGAAAAGTACAGCAACCACGTGCACATCTATACGGATGGATCGACTATGTCGTCCAGTTCTGGTGGTGCGGTGGTTATACCAGCGCGAGGAATAACACTGCGGTTCAAGACATCGCATGTCACGACCTCAACGGCGGCAGAACTAACGGCTCTGAGTCGTGCACTAAAATTCATTGATTCTGAAAGACCTACATAATGGGCAGTGTTTTCAGACTGAAAACCGGCATTACAGTGCATGCAGTCAGTTCTCCGACGCGGCTGTCATGAACAGTTGACATACGAAACAGTGAAACTTCACCATCACGTCCAACAAAAAGGCCACGAGGTTGTATTTCAATGGGTACCTGGTCATTGCAGTGTCGCCAGGTTTGGCTATATATAGCCAAATTGGGCTACGGGAAAATTTTGTCGGCGTCAACTTGGACGAGTTGGCTATGTGGCTATATTTGGGCTACTGAAAATCTGCGACTTGGCTGTGTTTGGGCTATAAGTGGCGCCCTAATCCCCGCTCCAGAGGTGGCTCTGATCCTTCCCTCTCTGCACCGTTGTCTGAGCCAGTGGCTTGGATCTTCGATGCACTTAAACTTACACCCTGCTTGACTGTTCGGCGCCCGATCCCCGGGCATCGGGATGAACCTGGGAGTAGTGGGTTTTTCACAGTATACTGTACTAGCATGGCTATGTTCAGGAAGGGAGAGCAATAACATAGGGTCGGTGCCATCGGGCGATTGTGGCGCCGACATGAAAGAAGGGAAGCACGGGTGGATGACACGCTCCAGTGTGTTCATGGCCATGTCTTCCGGATGAAGTATCGCGCCGGGCACAGTTTTCGACCTACTCCACGTTTCTGGCGCGAAGCTTTAGTGCCATTTTCCTTTTCCAGCTAGAGGAATTTTTCTTCGTGCTTAGATTCGAGATTCATTTTGATAGGTTGGACGTTAGATCGGATCCTCCTCAGAGAGAAGAATCCATACATGGGGAAGTGGGCCAAGTATGCGAGAACGGATAAAAAAGAATGAGAGCAAGACCCCGAGCCAAAGGTGGGCTCTGGTACTTTTACTTCTAGATGGTTTGCCCGTAACGTCATGGATGCTGATACCCAAAGAAGTATCAGATTCAATCGCTAGTTTACGAACTACAGGTCCCGGCCTTGATGATTTACAACCATCTAAAATCAAATTAGTATCATCTCATATCGCCGATGTACTCGCGCGCGTTATTAACTGCATGTTCATAACAGGCGTTTTCCCCGACGAATTAAAACACGGTAAAATAACTCCTATATTAATAAAAGGTGACAAAGAATTAATATCAAACTATCGCCCTATCCGCATGCTATCTTTTTTTAGCAAAGTTATTGAGAAACTACTTGTACAGCGCTTAACAAACTACTTTCACAAATTTAATCTTCTCTCGCCTGAGCAACACGGGTTTCGTAAAGGGCATTCAACTGAAATAGCTATAACATCATTCACTGACAAAATAAAACATGCCCTTGACAACGGCCATATTGTTGGTTCAGTTTTCGTTGACTTCAGTAAAGCATTTGATACCATCTGTCATAACATTCTTTCTTACAAGTTAGAAGCTCTGGGCATTCGTGGCCCAGCTCTTACGCTCATCCGCAGTTATTTGACTAACAGAACACAAGTTGTAAATTTCGGAGGTTCACTATCACGTACTAAATCAGTCACTAAGGGTGTCCCACAAGGCTCGCTTTTAGGCCCTTTACTATTCCTGGTGTACATTAACGATCTTCCTCACTGTTTAACCAGTACTTCATCTATACTGTATGCTGACGACACCACTATATTTACTAATAACAAATGCATAAATACCGTAATAGACCGACCAAATTCCGACCTAAGCAACTTGTATGCGTGGTGCACAACTAACAAACTTCACATCAACCCTTCGAAAACTCAGTTTATGCTTTTTCATACACATAAACGCGTCATCGCGCCCGCGCCACCACTCGTCTTACAAACTCATGTTCTCTCACCTGCACATGAAGTTGTCTTCCTTGGCGTCAAACTGGACCCCCAACTTTAGTTTAACTTGCATGCTGACATGGTGTCAAAAAAAATTGCCTTTGGAATAAGAGTACTAACTCTAACACGTTCATATTTTCCACAAAACGTAAGAACTTCACTTTATTACGCATTTATTCATTGTCACTTGCAATACTGCATCTCAGTTTGGGGAAACACATATTGCTCGCACGTAATACATCTGCAACATTTACAAAATCAAGCCTTGAGGATCATCAATTTCTCCAGTTACATGTCACATGCAGTACTAATTTTCAGTACCCTAAAAATACTACCATTACGTTACTTGCTCCAGCTCAAATTGGTTTTACTAATATACCGCACACTAAATCATGAAATCATTTTAGATACATTTAATAGGCCTGCTCTTACCAACACTAACAATACGAGATTTTCCGCTAACAACAATTTTTACTCTCTCGAATAAACACTAATTATGGAATGTTTACTGCTCTTTTTACGGCCATTAAATACTGGAACAAACTACCCCCCCATATTAAAGCCTGCCGCACAACATTAACATTCAAGAGAGATACGAAGAAATATTTACTAACGACACTACTGGCCACAGACTCATTACTATGAGTCTATATTGTATACAGAATTATTTTCCAGTTTTCAATGTTTTTGTATTTATCTAATGTATTGATTGCTTTTATTTATTTTTATTCTGTATCTTCCTTTGCCTTCTTTTTTTTTCTCCTTCTCTTTAGTTGTTTTATATTTTTTTGTCACATAGTCTATATAACACTTGTACTTTGCGTATTGTGAGCATATATTTGTTTCTAATTATCTGTTAAATTAACCTCGTGTTCTTTGATATGTGTCATTCCTATGTTTTCATAACGTGTCAATTTATTTATCTATTCATACGCTGTATGTATTTAATTTGCCTATATTTTGAACTTCAATTATTGTAAGCACCTTTCTTGTATTTGATTATTTGCTTCACTAACTTTGTGTATTCTTATGTCTGTTGCTGTTATGTTGCCATAATGTATTAATTATTGCATTGTTAAATTACTAATAGGAGGTCCCCCTGACAGTTCTTGTAACTCCGGGACCTCCTTCTGTACTAATGATGAATGATGAAATAAATAAATAAACTCATTCTGCTAATATCGAAACATGTTTGCTACGATGATATCAGTGCACCACGAGACATGAACTTCACCCACCGTGTTAGCTTAACTTGTGAGGTGTCGTGCTGCTGGCTCGAGGACGCGGGTTTGATTCCCGGCCACGGCGGCCGCATTTAGATCAAGGCGAAATGCAGGAACACCCGTGTACTTAGGTGCACGTTAAAAGAACTTGAGGTGGCCAAAATTAATCCGGAGTCCCCCGCTGCATCATGCCTCCCAATCATATCGTGGTTTTGGCACGTAAAACCCTAGCAATTATTAGAGAGTTTTAGTATAGCGGCCTCAAACATTTTGGGGCCCCAAAGAAATAGCGTCGAAGCCACTGCGCATGCGCAAGGTGGAAGCTGTTTGGGTTTTACGTCGAGCACGCTATTTCATCGATTTCACCATTCAACATTATTTTGTGTTCACGGGAGCCCCAAAAGCTGCCCCAAAAGCTTTCGTCAGCAGACATGGCGGCGGCCATCGAAGCAACGGCTCTAATTTAGCACAACACTGGGCTCGATTCGTGGTGATGCGTGAAGTTCGTAAGCTAGAAGAAGTGATTGCGGTTATCGCTTTCTCTCAACTAACATGTGTAATGAAGATTGATTCATTATACTCCGCTGATTCCGAATTCAATTGTCGATTTCATGGCTCGTAGGCCTATCACGGATTGACTTGGCTAGGTGAAGGTGCGTAAAGTTGGTTGCTCAAAACTAAGCGCAACAAGTTGCATGCTGCTAATAGAATAAGTTGTAAATTGTAATTAAAGGCGAGAACACGAAATTCTAAATTACTTTTCATTTCATAAAATGGTACATTTTATTTTAATATATATAACAGCTTTTCTTTGACGCCGTAGAGGCGCTGCAAACGGAAGACGTTATCCGCAAACGCAAAACGCCTATTCCAAAGCTCTTCATTCCTGCATGCCCCAACGCTAACACCGGCAATGCTCTTTGGGGCCCCAAACTTTTGGGGCCCCTATTCTAAATCTTTATTAGCCATCAACATGGTTTGCTTTTATTGCGATAGCAATTATATGGACACTTCAACCGGATTTCTGCCGTCGGCGTCGTCGTTGCCGTCGCCGTCAGGTTCCCTATAGATAAAATCTTCGCTGCGCGCCGTATGCCCGAGCGGAAGCGTGCGGGGACGCGCGCTATCACGGAGAGCGAACGCACTCGATCTCCCACGCGCAAGCAAGGAAGCGGGAAGCCAGCGCCGGAGGGAGCTGGGGGGGGGGGGGGGGGGAAGCGCACTTCTACTCTGCCAGCAACCGCGCTCGTCGCTCGCTCGCACCGTCGCTTATCTCCACACGGCTCTGACCTTTATGCGCCGTGCATTCGCCGCTCAGTTTCCGTTCAAGCGATAGACCGCACGTACCTTCGCCCACTGCTTGCTGCCAGCGTTTTGTCAGTCGTTGTCTGCAGTCATTCAGTGTGATCTATTTATGTTTGTTTGTGCGCGCTCACACCACGCTTGTTCATTCAGTTAGTAATAGTCAGGCCACATTTTCCAACGCACGCTACACATGCAATGCTGCCCGGATCGGCAGTGCAGCGCTACAGGTGTGTCCCTTCGCACGCGCTGCCCACGGGAAGCGCTTCTCATGAACACCACCGTTTCACAGGCGCCTTCTCGTGGTCATCGAGTCTCTCTTCATGTCGGTCTACTTACGGCGCAGCACACCTGCTTACTAAGTCAGCTCATGTTTACTACAATTCATATTGCTACCAAAGCCGCTCACCTTACTTCGTATGGCATTGCTGTGTTGCTATCGCATTCATTGCTTCGCCCTTAGGGCGAAACTGTGACATTTTTTCATAGTAACCGGTTTTCACAGCATTAGCACTGTTATCAATTTGTTGTTGTTCTTCTTCTGTCTTGGGTTTTACGTGCCAAAACCAGTTCTGATTATGAGGCATGCCGTAGTGGAGGGCTCCGGATTAATTTTGACCACCTGGGGTTCTTTAACGTGCACTACAACGCAAGCACACGGGCGTTTTTCCATTTCGCCTCCATCGAAATGCGGCCGCCGCGGCCGGGATTCGATCCTGCGACCTCGTGCTCAGCAGCGCAACGCCTTAGCTGACTGAGCCACCCCGGCGGGTAATTTGTTGTTTACCATTGCTCTTTGTACGATGTCGCAGCTTTTACCATTTCGAGCGAGTTCGGGACGTACTCGTCGCCGAAAACGACTGCGCGCTTCTTACACTAGTGTGCCGGTTTGCGCAGCAATCTTTTAAAGCTTCGCTTACACCGATTCAGACAGCGAATGGTATCTGTTGTCTGACACTTTATTTTAACGCATGTTCTTGCCGTGCTAGACGCCGGAGATGGCGGAAAAGTTTATGTTAATGGACAGTATATAGAGCGTGTACCAGCTAACCTGGGCCAAGCTAGTTGAAAAACAAAACGGGCAAACAATATAGGACGATGAGACAAATAACGCGAGATATGATAGCGCGAATGACTTATTTTAGCTCATCAAAAAAGAAGCCGTGAGCACGTCGCCGTCGCAGATCGCTGGACAGCTGAACTTCTATGCCGTATAGGCAGAGATAACGTGAGAGATCGATGACGCTCAACATTATTTTGTGTTTACGACAGCTAAAAAGTAGAGTTTGTAGTTAATATTACTGTAAATAAATAAAAATAATAACTTAGTACTATCTGCAGTGTCACAAAATAAAAGCACTCATTTCGCCCTTTGCAGCGATTCACTGGAACTTACGAGCTACCGAGGCCAACCAAAAAGTGTTCTGTGCAAGCATGGTGTCGCTGTTGTTGATGTAAAGAGCCGACCGTCACGGCGGCACTGATATTTTGTTACGATTGGTTGTGCAAAAAAGGATTGGTGGTGTCGAATGTGAAAATGTATACACAAATAAAATTGCAAATAACAATGGCTATATTTGAATACGAAATATTTTGCACTTTTTTTCTGTTTGGCTACATTTGGGCTACAGCTTCTCTAGCTTTTGGCTACGCCGCCTCGTCGGACCTGGGAACACTGGGTCATTGTGGGATCAGTGGCAATGATTCCGCAGATAACGCTGCTCGCACATCACACCAAGAAGAGCTCAGCGTTCCAATTCCACTTTCCAGGACAGACGCCGCAAGGCCGCTTCGACACCTGGCACGCAGTCTTTCACTGACCGAGTGGAACTCGCCAGACTTACGACTGACACGACTTCATCAATTAAACCCGTCACTGCAACTCCGACCTCCATTCGGACTTCCTCGACGTGAAGCTTCGCTTCTCTGTCGCCTTTGGTTAGGAGTTGCCTTCACAAAGGCATACTGTACATTAATTGGAGTGACCGACAGTGCAGCATGCGAGGTCTGCGGCACCGACGAAACTATTGACCACCTGCTGTGCCACTGTCCACGATATGCCCAAGAAAGACAAGAACTTGCTAACGCGCTAAAAAAACTGGACAATCGGACGCTTTCCCTGCAGGTGCTGCTGGAACACCGCCCCCATCGCTCGTCGGCCCATAAAGCGGTGAAGGCACTTTTGTGCTTCTTAAAGAGGACGGGCTTGTGTCAACGTCTGTGACTATTAGTGCACTAACACGCGCGTCAGCGAACTAACCGCTCATTTCCCTTCTTTCCTTCCCTCCTCTCTCTCCCTGTCATCTTTGTGTTCCGTCTTCCCATTCCCCCGGTGTAGGGTAGCCAACCGGATGTTATTCCGGTTAACCTCCCTGCCTTCTGCCTTTCTCTTGCTTCCTTCCTCTTCACAAATTTCAATAATTTTAGTTTTGTACATCTGGGCTTAAATACGAGGCATTAATGGGGCTAGAGCACCGCACGGGCTCGGGCTTGCCCGGGCGGGGCCCAGCCCGCGGGCCGGGCCGGGTAGGGCAGTTTTTTCACGGGCTCGGGCCGGGCTCGGGCACGGCATGTGCTTTTTGACCCTGGCCGGGCTCGGACTTTCTGGTGGTGTGCATGTAGCGTGCAGCGAGTTATCCTCGCGCGTCTCGACTATGAAAAACCTGTTGCCCCGGTGCAGCTGGAAGCTGTCAGTGCGACTCCTGTGTACTTCCCTTTTCTTCTTCCGTCGTATTTTGCGCTGAGAATGTAAAAGAGCAGAAAGACCGAAGTCGGCCTCAAACAAAAGGATGCCATTGTATTCCTTACTTAATGTAATTAATGCTTTTAGCGCACTGCAAGCCCGCTCGCGACTTGCTCATTCTGCAAAGGCGAATTGGTAAAACGATGACTGGTACGGTAAGATAATTTGTCACACGGCTGAAATATGGCACTGCGTCCATCCATGATTGCAGACATTTTCTCAAATGGCCGCCTAGAGCAGCGCATTACGCTGCATCATGGATGAACGAGCTTTCTCCATTTACTCCATCCACGCGCTGCGCTGACGTCCGGTCGTGGCTGCGCTTCGGCTATAATGTACTAGAATACGGCGCATACTTTGCAGTGAGGGGCCCGACGTGGAAAAATACTGTGGCGGCGCTGTGATAGAAGTTGATTGGGCCGCATCGAGGTCGCGCCGCTGGAAACTGCTGGCGATACTGCTTGACAGGGTAATTCGTACTACTTCGCGCGCTGGTGTTTGTGTTCAGACCGCTCAAGTGGTGCTCATAATTGCATATGACATGTATTTATGCCTTAAGAATAAATTCATTTCATTCTCCTCTTTAGTTTATTTTTTAATGTCGCTCGGGGATTTTTTTCGGTGTCGGGCCGAGCTCGGGCTGGGCTTGGGCCGGGCTCGGGCCAGGCTCTGGCCTAAGGTAAAGGGGTGGTGGGCCGGGCCGGGCGGGTAACGTAGATTATTTCCGGGACTGGGCCGGGCCCGGGTCTCGCCATAAAACTTCCCCGCAGGGGCGCCTGCGTAAGCAGGCGTTTGGTGGGTTGCGACACCACGGACCCGAGAACATGGGGGTCGGACCCTCCCACGCTTAACCGTGCGTGGCTTAGCCGTGTCCGGGGAAAAGGGGATCCTGGTGGTTGAGCCAAAGCCGGGTGTTTGGACCTTCATGCCCCTCGGCGGAGGCAACACACCTCTTTGGCCTCCGCTTCACGTAGACGGCACCCCCGGACTGACCCACCCGGGGGAAATCGGGGTCGCCTTTTCCTATCCCCCTCTCTGCCCTTTTTTCTTTCCTATCTCTTTTCTTTACTGTCCTGTCTCCTCTTCTCTTCTGTTACTTCTACGTTTTCATAGGCGGCTCGGGTTAACCTTGTGTAGGTGCCCTCTCTTGGGTTTATATATAAGGTTATAGCGGCAATGTACGGCTGGCGCCTGTAGCCTTACACGTTAAGTGCTGCAGCGTCCCCTTGTTGGACTCCGTGGTGGGTGGCTGCCATTGCTGCCGAAGTACAAAATACTCCTATGGGAACACCCGCTTTTCCACGACTTCTTGATCGTCTCCCTCAGAAGAGGGGACGCACCGATGAGTTTTTGAACTTGTTCACCCGACCAAAAGACATTTTCCCACGCTTTCAAGTAGTGCATAGCGAAACAACAGAAAAACTGGCAAGAACAATATCCCCATTTGTAGTTGCGAAAAGCTTAACCAACACACTAGGTCCTGGCTACAAGGTCACCAAAATGCCAAGCGGAGACATTCTGCTTGAGCTACGTGATAAAGACCAATACAACAGACTCGGCAAGCTTGTCACTTTTGGTGATGTCCCAGTTACTGTTTCACCGCATCGTTCCATGAACACTGTACGGGGGGTAGTATCTGAAGCAGACCTCATCGAACTACCTGAAACCGAATTGTTAGAAGGATGGAAGGAGCAGAACGTCACGAATGTGCAGCGCATTGTTATGAGGCGGGACAACAAAGACATTCCCACGAAACACCTCATACTCACCTTCGAATTGAGCACTTTACCACAAAGCATTGAAACAGGCTACACAAAGATAGCAGTAAGACCATATATACCCAATCCTAGGCGATGCTACCAATGTCAAAGATTCGGCCATGGCTCGCAGAGCTGCCGTGGTCGACTCACCTGTGCTAAGTGTGGAATACAAGGTCATGCCTCAGACAATTGTGAGGCCACACCTCACTGCGTTAATTGCGATGGTGACCATCCAGCATACTCCCGGTCCTGTCCAAGCTGGAAAAAAGAAAAAGAAATTCTAACACTGAAAGTCCGCGAAAACATATCGTTCAGGGAAGCACGCAAAAGGTGCTCACCATTCCACACTACCACTTATGCTGATGCGGCGCGTCAAGGGGCAGCGTCGCAGCGGCTACTGCCACCTGCCCAGCCCGCGCGCAGCGAGCCGTCGCTTGTGGCTCCTGCCCCCAGGGTGGAAGTAGCGAAGTCTACTCCACCCAACCAGCGAACAGGCCCGGTTACCCTAGGGTTGCCGGCACCACAACAGTCCTCGGTGGCAGCCTGCGCTTCGCGTAGCGAACCCGCAGGCCCGCCAGCAGCTCCCACGGTGGGTGCAGTCAAGGCTGCCTCACCCTCACCGGCCCCTGCTGGTGCTGGCAACAGCCGGCGCAGCTCAGGCCCAAAGGCAGCCCCATCGACATCCGGGCTGGTGGGCGCAAATGTCTCGTCCTTCGAGGCGAGACTTTCTCGTGAAACTTCTCGCTCGCAAGAGCGCGTGTCCGGCGCTTCACAAGAGGCAATGGACACCACACCCACCCCGACGGCGCACCAAGCGCCTAAGGAGCGGCGAGGTTCCCTCGACCGCTTCAGAAAAGACAAATCCCGCGTTACAGGGCCTGGAAAGGGCTCTGTAATCTAATGCAACACTTCCTTTTTGTTTTTAGTACATACAGCACCCATTTACTTTCAGTATGGCCACACAAATTGTACAATGGAACATCAGAGGCCTTCTTAGGAACCTCGATGATGTGCAAGAACTTCTCCACAAACACAATCCAAAAGTGCTGTGTGTACAGGAAACTCATTTAAAATCGACACATACAAACTTTCTTCGACAGTATGTTACGTTTCGTAAAGATCGCGATGATGGTCTCGCATCATCAGGCGGTGTTGCCATTGTGATTCACGAAAGCATAGCATGTCAACGTTTGCAGCTGCAAACGCCCCTTGAAGCAGTGGCAGTTCGACTGGTTCTCCTTAACAAACTCATCACCATTTGCTCGGTATACATACCCCCACATTACCGCTTACACAAACACGAATTTCAGTGCTTCATAGACGAATTGCCAGAGCCCTATCTTGTTCTGGGCGATCTCAATGCACACAGCAATCTGTGGGGCGACGCTCGCATCGATGCGCGAGGCCGTCTAATTCAAGATTTTCTTTTCTCATCCGGTGCTTGTCTGCTTAACAAAAAAGAACCTACATATTATTGTCTTGCAAACAAAACATTTTCCTCTATAGACCTCAGCATAGCTTCTCCATCCATATTGCCTGAACTTGAATGGGAAGTTATAAAAAAACCCTTATGGGAGCGACCATTTCCCAATACAGCTGAGAGCACCAAGACAATACGAATCTCCACCACATGCTCCTCGGTGGAAGGTCAATGCAGCGGACTGAGATAAATTCCAAGCACTTACCAGTAAGCTCTCGTGGGCTGACATTTCATCGCTCGGAATTGACGGTGCCATCGAGTATGTGATAATTTCATAATTGACGCAGCTTCTAAGTGTTTTCCCCAAACAAGTGGACTTTCTAGCAAAGGCCGTGTTCCTTGGTGGAATGAACAATGCCGGAACGCACGTAGGCAGCAGAACAAAGCATGGAGGCAGCTTCGCGATTATCCTACTGCTGAAAACCTTGTCAGTTTCAGGAAAATCAAGTCCCAAGGTAGGAGAACACGCAGACAAGCCAGGAGAGACAGCTGGCAAGCATTTTTATCAAGTATCAACTCGTACACGGATGAGGCCAAGGTTTGGAACAGGGTGAATAGAGTAAGAGGACGACAAACACATCCGCCTCCCCTGGTACACACGCAGGGAGACAGCCTGGAGGACCAGGCTAACCATCTGGGTGCACATTTTGAACATGTGTCCAGTTCATCACACTATTCTCCAGCGTTTAAAAGATACAAATCAGTAATAGAAAAACAAAAACTGGACCGAAAGAGCACCGGAAACGAGCCATATAACCTACCTTTCTCCCTAGCAGAGCTGCATGCATCACTCACCTGTTGCAACCAATCTGCCCCAGGCCCTGACCGTATACTATATGACATGTTGAAAAACCTACCCTCTGAAACTAAGAAAACCCTTCTCTGTCTCTATAACTCTATATGGACCTCCGGCGAGATCCCCTCTGCCTGGAAAGAGGCCATAGTGATCCCTATCCTGAAGCAGGGCAAGGATCCATCGTCCGTATCGAGTTACCGGCCCATAGCTCTAACAAGCTGCCTCTGCAAAGCTTTCGAGAAAATGATAAACCGTCGTCTGATACATTTCCTAGAATCCAACAAGCTGCTTGACCCATACCAGTGTGGTTTTCGCGAGGGTCGATCCACCATTGACCATTTGATACGTATAGAGGCACAGATACCTGAAGCTTTTGTTCACAAACAATTCTTTTTATCTGTATTCCTAGACATGGAAAAGGCCTACGACACCACACGGCGGTTTGGAATACTGAGAGACCTCTCCCACTTTGGTCTACGTGGTAATATGTCCAATGTCATTGAAAGTTATCTGCTGAATCGCACATTCCGTGTTCGAGTTGGCAATGCATTATCACGACCTTTTGTGCAGGAAACCGGAGTGCCACAGGGTGGGGTGCTCAGTTGCACTCTCTTCATTATAAAAATGAATTCCTTGCGTCTATACATCCCACGCAACATGTTTTATTCAACGTATGTCGATGATGTACAGATTGGATTTAAATCATGCAACCTTGCAATCTGTGAGCGGCAGGTTCAGCTTGGTCTGAACAGGGTGGCTAAATGGGCAGACGAGAATGGGTTCTGCCTAAATCCACAAAAGAGCACCTGCGTCCTTTTTTCTAGAAAGAGAGGACTGTACCCTTACCCCGACATTGACCTGCAAGGACAGAGTCTACCTGTAAAAACGGAACACAAATTCTTAGGCATAATTCTTGACACAAAGCTAACATTCATACCACACCTAAAACATCTAAAAAACAAATGCATGAAAACAATGAATAATTTAAAAGTGTTGTCACGCACTACATGGGGTAGTGACACAAAGTGTCTGTTAAACTTGTATAAAAGCCTCATACGAACACGCCTAGACTACGGGGCCATAATTTATCAGTCAGCCACCCCAACCGCGTTGAAGATGCTGGACCCCGTCCACCATCTAGGTATTCGCTTGTCTACAGGTGCCTTTAGGACAAGCCCTGTAGAAAGCGTTTACGTGGAATCCAATGAGTGGTCACTCCACTTGCAGAGGACCTACACAGCTTTTATGTATTTCCTTAGAGTGAATGCAAACAGTGAACATCCCTCATATTCCACCGTAAATGATTTGTCCAGCTCCCACCTCTTTCATAACCGACCTGCAGTAAGAGAGCCCTTCTCGTTGCGTGTGAGAAGTCTGGCTGAGGAAATGGATGTCCCACTCTTTGAACATCGTCTAATGACAGCCACTATAGAGGTCTCACCGTGGCAGTGGCAGATTGTAGACTGTGATTTGTCTTTTTTGCATGTTACGAAGCACGCCCCGGTTACACACATTCGAATGCACTTCCTTGAACTGCAGCATAAATACTCCTGTCCGGAATTCTACACCGATGCATCATAGTCTCATGCTGGCGTCTCTTATGCAGCGGTTGGTCCATCATTTTCAGATGCCGACGCCCTGCACCCCCTAACGAGCATTTTCACAGCAGAGGCTTATGCAATACTGTCGGCTCTTAAATACATCAAAGAATCGAAAATACCAAAAGCAATCATCTACACAGACTCGCTGAGCGTAGTAAAAGCCTTAAAATCTCTTAAGAGGCACAAAAATCCTGTAATAGTATCGCTTTATTCATTCATATGTAGTATTTATGCGTCTGGGCAGCATGTTGTGTTGTGCTGGGTGCCCGGACACCGAGACATCGAGAGAAATGTACTGGCAGACCAGCTTGCCACATCCATCAAGGAAAAAGCTGGCAACACATCTATGCTCGTCCCTGTTCTCGATATGAAGCCATATATACGCAAGAGACTTCGAGTCCACTGGCAACGTTTGTGGGACGGCCAGACTCATAACAAGCTTCATTTAATTAAGCCCCGTCTAGGGAACTGGCCATCGACCACGAAATCTAGAAGAAATGATGTCCTATTCTGTAGGCTCAGAATAGGACACACTTACGGCACACATAATTACCTGTTGTCTGGAGGCGAACCCCCGACCTGTACTAGATGTGGGGAAGCACTCACTGTACTTCACATCCTAGTACAGTGTCCAATAATAGAACCTCAAAGAAAAAAGCACTTTGTTCAAGCCTATAAAGAGAATATACCCCTTCATAACGACCCGATATTTCAGAACGATTCAGTTTTAGCCTTTTTAAACGAAATCGACATTTTGCAAGTTCTTCGCCCGAGAGATTCGTAGCGGAGTCCTCTTTCAGAGAACGCTGCTGCGACCGCATATTTGAAATGCACTCTCCTCCAGGCCCTTGCTCCTAAGGGTCTCTGTGAGGCAGTAGTGCCTTGTATCGCTTACACCTTTTTATACTATATTCATTGTGCCCCTATCACGTCATTGTCATGATTTTATTAATTTTGTCTGTTTTACGCACCTTTAGTGCGCAGGATTTTAGGCCCCTTTACAGCCACCCTACACCTACCCACTGTCATTGATCATACCATTGCTCACTCAGTACAATACGTCTTGGCGCTCTTTGGCCATAGCTGGCCCTTGCGCCACAAAACAACATATATCATCATCATCATCGCCATAAAACTTGGTCGGGCTCGGGCGGGCAGCCCAACGTAAAAACGGGCCCGGGCCGGGCCCTGGCTGAAAAAGTCAGCCCGTGCAGTGTGGCAACTTTCCAAATGGTTCTTCAGATATCTCCGCAATCAGCTCACCTGCGAATAAGCGCTCTGAAAATACTAGTATTTTAAGCGGAGGCTTTGTTTAAATCCATAGGACCACTGTCCCTATTGCCATGGAGAGCCAGACCTTGTCGCCTGCAAAAAAGAACTGCCTCAATAATAGGGTGTTAACTTCTTCCGTTTTCTCAGATTTTACTTTGCCTGCCCTGGTCCAGCTGATCGATCACATAGGGCGCGCTTCCTGAAAATGTTTAGAGAAAATTATCAGCTGCCAGCTGACAGTCACGGTGATATTTAGTATTTTCGTGTGGGTGGAAGATTGCGAGCGCGTGCTTCCATTTCTGGACCGGCTTGGACACGAGGGCGCCAGTGCGCGCATGTTGGCCCAAGTTTATAAGAACATTAAACCTATAAGTTCCAGAATTGAAAATCTAAAGCACGTCTTTGGAAATGTCAGTGCACCTTCTGCGTCAAAAATTTATGAGAACTCTATACCCATGAAGTTTGGAATTGAAATCCATGCGCTCCGTGGATTCCGGGGCCGCTGCGAGATGCCGCGACACGCCCGCTCGCTATCGAAAAGCCTTCGAAAGTGTGTGATCGGATGGGGCTCCTTGCGTTATGTGACTCCAGGTGCTTGGGCGTTGCCACGAAATCCAGCCCGAGTTGGCATTATGCGTGCGAAAATGTCTTGTCGAGCGTGAAAAAGAAATTGTAGACAAAATGCAGTATGATTCCCGGTGCCGGTGGTTGTTTTCGTCGGCGGTGCATGCCAGCACGAAAAAATTTCGAGGGGGCGGGGCTGAAGCCACATTAGCCCCCCCCTCCCCCCCCCCCCCCTGGCTGTGACATGTCTACAGGTAGAGCCAGATCGTGCGTGCTCCCGTATCTTCACCGCAACATTTATGAATTGCTCTACGGCCTCTCGCATCCGGGGATCTGAGCCACTCAACGGCTGTGCACAGCTAGGTTCGTGTGTCCCGGAATAAACGGGGATGTACGACGTTGGACACGGGAGTGCCTATCATGGCAGCGCTACAAAGTGCAGCGCCATACGGTGACCCTCTTAAGATCCTTCCCCGAGCCGGACACTCGATTTTCCCATGTGCATTTTGACCTTGTGGGACCATTGCCTTATTGCCAAGGGCAAAACTACTTACTGACTTCCGTCGATCGCTTCACGCGGTGGCTGGTGGCCGTCCCCATCCCAGATATAACTGCCGATACTGTGACCCGCGCTTTCATCTACCACTGGGCAGCGCGATTCAGAGTTCCATCAGCAATGACAACGGATCGCGGAACGCAATTCGAGTCTGCCATATTCGGGAACATCACGCGGCTCCTAGGAATCATGCGCATCACAACAACGGCCTACCATCCCATCAGCAACGGTAAGGTGGAAAGGTTCCATCGCCAGCTGAAGACTAGCCTGACGACAACTTCAAGTCATAGTTGGGTATAGGCGCTACCCCTGGTTTTATTGGGAATTAGTACGGCTCTGAAAGCGGACATTGGCTGCTGCTCGGCTGAACTCGTATCTCGTATACGACACAACACTTCACCTTCCGGGGGAGTTTGTCGCTGACAGTAAAAACGCAAACGCCCAGGTCAACAACGATTACGCCCTGCAACTGCGGGACATTAAGAGCAAGCTACGCGCTGTCCATCCGCGTCTGCCAGCACCACGGCTTTCCCACGTCCACAATGATCTCTCCTCTTGCTCTCACGTGTTTGTAAGTCACGACGCCGTACAGCGTCCACTCCAGCCCCCGTGTGATGGGCCGTTCAAAGTGGTGAAACGAGGAGAAAAACACATCACGATCGACCGAGGTGGCCGTCATGACGTGGTTTCGCTTGACCGCGTAAAACCAGCGCACGTGGGCAGCAACAGTGCATCATCTCGAGTTCCACAGCCAAAAGGACTACCAGCGGAACACACTGAACCTACCCAACCAGACCTCCGTTGCGAATGAACTCATGAACCGCAGCTCATTGTTGAGCTATTCAATAGGGGGGGGGGGGGGGGGGGAGTATTGTGGCGCCGCGAAACGGTGCTTCCGTGCGCAATGCCAAGAGCGCATGCACGAGGAACCACGCGAGTGACTTTGCTTCATGAGGTTCGGAGTGAAAAAAGGTTCAGTTGTTGTTTGGGATGCGTGTTGCTTATACTCGCTTGGCTCAGCCTAGCAGCGCGTTCCAACATATTCATTATTCGGTGCCTACTCCTTTCTGCGAATTCTACCAACATTTCATTGTTATATACCCATGTAAAACAGGCGATTCAGTTATATGAATGAAATAATAAAGCACACCGAACTGTCGGGAGCTCGAGTGCGTTCCCGCTCTGCTAGGGTTACTCCCAGAACGCTTGAGGCGTCCATTGCGCCTGTAGAATGACCATTGCGTGTGGCATTGAGTTCACGTTTCTCTACGTTGCCAATCCCGAAGATAGTGCAGCCTGGCTGTTCCTGTGAGCATATGCCACTGGGTCTATCAGAGTTTTTGCATTTCGTCCCCCTCTAAATGTGCCCGCCAAGGATGGGATCGAATACGCGACCTCGAGCTCAGCCGCACAATGGCGTATCAACCTGGCCCGCGCGGTGGGAACTGTGAAAAACATTTCTCTTCGATAGACCAGCGCTCTGGTCATTGACAGACTGCAGCTGACGACATTGACACGTTATTGAACGTTTATTCAAATATATGCCTAGGATCCCTTCAGTTTGTGAGTTGTTTGATTGTGCCGTAGAGAGGTGTACTCCCGGATCGCCATTTTATCTCTCCCCCTTCACGATCTCTTCCCTCTCAGGGTGAATTCACCGTTGTCATACATGATGCAGAGGAAACCGTGGTCGCTCGGGAGTGTTCTGTGAACTAAAACACCTCCACACACTTATGCACGTGGGCTCACGGCATCACCATAGCCAAACAAATGAATTGTGGCGCGAGGAAAAGAAGGAAAACCAAGGGGAGACAAGATAGGGCGCCGAACTTTCAACTAGTTTTATTTTCAGCACATCACCCAAATATATATATTTCCAAGAAATGCGCACAAAGACAAGGCGCAGCACGTGTCACAGGCTACCTCACTGCGCCATCTAACAGCGAACATTCGCTTTTGTAGAGGGAAACAGAAGGCACGCTGACACAACCCTTCCTCCTTATGTGATACTCCTCGACGGGCTAACATTTCTCTGCTTCTCCCTATCACGCGTGTGTCATCAAACCGTGGTGCACAGCCATGCAAGGCACAATGGTGTGAACCCACACCATTTTTAATCGATAAAACATGCTCCCTTAGGCGGTCTTTAACACAGCGGCCTGTTTGGCCTATATACGACTTGCCACAGCTCAACGGAATTTCGTATACGACGCCCACCATGCAACGCAGTACCGCTTACTGGCGTGCTTCTTTCCGCACGAAAGCTTGGCCTTTTGAGAAGAAATGCGGGCGCAAAGCTTTAGGGGCCGAGAAAACCACCGGAACGTCACGCCTGTTAGCAACTTTTTTTCAAATTGTGGGCGATTTTGTGCATGTAAGGCAAAACCAGTGGTCTCTTCTTCTGCGTGGCCTCAGGCTGTCTGCTGCACCCTTTCTCTTTCTGGAGCAAAGATTCAGCCACACTCGTTATGACCACCGAAGGAAACTCGGCTGAAACCAACCTCAAAACCTGTAGCTGAAAACTGTCGTCCCTTGTGTGCTCGCAAGACTTCATCAAGGCAGACCTAAGACAGTGTCACGATAGCTCTTTTCACAGTCTCTGAGTGCGCGGAATCATAAGGCAGAAGGTCCTTACGGGCGCGGGGGCCTCCAACACGTATGAGTAGTGTTTAGTAGCAGGTTAATGTCTAAAAACTGCAACCGATTGTCAAGTGGAAGCTCATGCGTGAACCTTAAGCCTTTTCCATGATGTCCGCAAACAGATAATACGTGATTCACGTCGTCACAAACAGTCAACGGATTAGATGTCTTTAGAAGTACAAGAAAATCATCCACATATCTAAATAACCTAGGACATAAGTCTGAGTCAAGATTGCTAGCAAGTACTTGGTCAATACATGAGAGAAATATGTTACATAGGACAGGAGCTACACATGGCCCAATGCAAACACCCGCGCGCTGCACATATAGCACGTCGTTAAAAGAAACAAAGGTGCTAATTAGGTACTACTACCAGGATGTTAACATCCTGGTATTCTTATATTTTTAGCAAGTTTAGGTCATTACATTACACGCTGTGAAGTATTTTTTATTTCTCAGTTTGGCTCAAAAGGCGGAGCATCGATTGCGATAGCAAATTAGTGGACAGCAATACGAAGTAAGGATAGTAGTTTTATCGGCCGTAAAAACTTGCAAACATAGACATACTAACTAAATGAACAAGAATGTTGTCGTGCATGCACAAGCAAACATGAACACATCTCACTCGATGACCGCGGAAACTCGCTGTCAAAACGCTGGAATGAGGAAGTGCGGCAGCCGCAGCGAGGGAATTGACCTTCGTGCTGCGTCTCGCATGAACGCCAACTAAACCGCGAAAACACACCGCACGGCAGACTGTGTCCGCGACGCAGATTACTGTCAAGATCACGGTGTAAGATATTTACTCTTTAGGTGGGGACACTTCTCGGCTTGCTTGCGAGGCGAGATCGACCAGATAAATTAGCAAAGGCGCGCGCCGATCGGCCCGGTGCCGGCAGCGCATACCTATCGGCGGTACGATGCAACTTCAAGACAGAAAAAGATTTTATCTAATGTTGCTATAGCAACGGGCGCTTCGCGGGAAATTTCAATTCAATGACGGGCGCTCTTACTGCTACGGATTACTCGTCTCTATGTGGCATGCATAGCTCTGAGGCATGCGGCCGGCGCGGTCTCTCTTCTCTTTATGGGAAACATGCTGGCATTAGAAGCTGGTTCTCGCGCTTCCTGCCAACTTACTATTTGTTCGCGTGTAACAGACACGTTCTTGATCCGAAGCTTTTTCAAAATTTCCTGTTTTGCGGCTCTATTTCTTAAGGAGTTTGGTTTACGCGCGCTCGCTGACGGTACTCGGTGCTCTCGCATCGGCGTCTCCGAGCGCACTAACAGAGAGGGGGGACGCGGCTGCTTTTGACTGGCAGCAAAGAAGGACTTTGAACGAGAGTGCGTCACTGTTCGTGAACGAGAAGCATTGCTCCTCTGTTGCGAAGCAACCACTTACGGTACCGGGACCAATTTATGTGCGTACATAAATTAGGTACCGTTTCGTGTTGTCCCGAATTACATTTTTGTGGTTTGAATGGTTAATACATGGCGGAAAGTTCGACACTGTGGGGAGAACAGTGGGGCGAACAACGTGCTGTGCATGGTGGTCCGGCAAAGGATGTGCGGGAGAAGAGGGAAAAACGCAAGGAATTGCATCTTCCGAAGAAACGCTTCTTTTGGCACGTCAAGCAGAAGCTCTCCTCCTAGCTCTGAGAAGTATCTTTTCTTCAAAATCATATCGTCTGTGAAATGTTTGCTGCAAACTACATCCTTTGCCCTGAGCGTACGGTCCCTCCTCAAAGCCCAGGCTTTGAGGCGTTCTGGATCAGAAGGAACATCGAACAAAATGGATTTTTCTTTGTAGGTCTGGCTACCTGACTTGCAACCTGTAACAATGCATTTCATGCCCATCGTCGCTTGCTGTGTAGTCCTGTTGTTTCGTCAGATTCTGCACACCACTTAATGTTCATTTTGCAGACGTAAGTGTTCAAAATATGTTGATTTTCTGGTCAGCGAACGCGGATCAGCACGCAAGCAACTCACAATGTGACGGAAGGCGAGCGAAGAACAGCTACAAAGATTTCAACAGCACACAATCCGAGGGCCTCAAAGCGTTTCTTAAGGTGGCGGTCCCACTCCGGCGGCACGAGCCCCCCGTTTTCCTTATTTTTGGCGCAACCGTGGCGGCTTTTTTACTTAGGATATGAAGTTGTCGTATAAACCATAAAAAGCTTAATTCTTGTAGATTCCAACTATATATAATATAAAGAAATTGATTATTGTGATTTAGAAATAAACGTTCAAGAACAAGCATGAGATACACGGGTTTTGCGAACTGTGTCTCACTTGTGACCATATTTGAAAGAAACTACCGCACGTACTGCATTGCGGCTTGCTCTGTAGCTTTAGGACATATTTATCTAGTTCCTAGGCCTAGCAAAATAATTTAGAATTTTTACTTTTTGAATAATTTGCTTTTGAAAAGTGCCAAATATCGCAAACTTCTGTTGTAAACATCCCGGCAACTACACACTCAACAAAGCTAAATTTTGCATAAGTTAGAGCTCAAGGAATTCCCATCTAGGACGCGAAATTGCATTCATGTACCTTTATTAGTTTGCCTAATAATGCGGCCGAAATTAAGCAATATTTAGAATTCTGGTTTTACTCTTGCCCATTTTTGCGGGAAGGTACTAAAGCTACGAAGCTGCGGTTTAAAACTAATAAAGCTACAGAAATGAAATTTGGCGTCCTAGATGGAAATTCCTGGAACTCTAACTTGTCCAAAATTTAGCGTCCTTGCATAGGCGCCGACTACAGGGGGGGGGGGGGGGGCTCTGGGGCTCGAGCCCCCTCCGGAATTTTCCCGGGGGCGCTGAGCCCCTCCGCCCCCCCCCCCCCCCCCCGGAGATCAGTAGCCAACACCCCACCCCCTCCGCCCCTAAAATGTCAGTACCGGAGTTCTGTTACCCACATAATGTGAGGATTCTTTTGCGGCGCCTCCACATTTCACTTTTGTTGTGGCTAAAAGCTTACGGCACCATTGTTCGCACGGACGTGCACGGCTTCTAATTTATACTTTCGCTTTATTTCGGCAAATCCTGACAATAGGAGGACAAGCGCATTAGAAGCACCAGCGGCGGCTACCTCATCCGTGTTTCCTCACTTTAACATTAAAAAAAATTTCCACTGAGGAAGACAGAATATATTTAAATATATACAAAGGACAAAGCTTATTAATTTTTTTAAAAGAGAACAAGGTAGCCAACTAAATAGATAGCCTATACCTAGAAAATGAATATGTTGATGTATGTTCACCTCACTACCCCACTTCAAATTACTTTGCGTGCTTTTTTGACCCTGAAAAAAAAAAAACCTGCAGACTTCAGTGACCCATTCGGCCGAGTCTTCTATCAACGGCGTGTGAAAAGCACGTGAGTGATATGTGTCTCAATATTGATTCTCTTTCCAGTAGGCAATGCTAACGACCGGCGATAAAATAAAAGAAAAAAAGGTCTTCTAATTATTTACAACATTTACGCATTAGGGATGGAAACATCGCCTCTTGCATGCAGAGGCCATAAATACGGGGTGTTTCAGCAAACACATTAAAAAAACGTTTAAAGGTTGCCTGTGGCAGATAGCACAATTCTAGTTCATGAGCTGGTCTACTCGAAGAGGTGGACATCGCTTGCACAAAAAATTTAAATGCATAATCGACTAATTAAAAAATTCACCAATTAGGTTTTTTACATAATAACTTATGGCTCGTGTTGCAATTTACAAACTCTAGCCGTGGAATTCGCAAGGAGGATGCACTAGGAACTAATTTTCAGGATGGCGCCAGTTTCCAGATATTAATTCCCGAACATTGCGGAGAAATGCATTGGCGTTCCAGTTACTGTTGCGCTTACCCGCCATGGTTGTTTAGTAGCTATGGTGTTGGACTGCTAAGCATGAGGTCGCGGGATCAAATCCCGGCCATGGCGGCTGCATTTGCTAGAGCACCCGTATACTTAGATTTATGTGCACGTTAAAGAATCCCAGGTGGTCTAAATTATTCCAGAGCCCTCCACTACGGCGTGCCTCATAATCAGATCGTGGTTTTGGCACGTAAAATCCCATAATTTGTTCTTTTCATACTTTTGTGCTTTGATGCATAAAACGATGTTTTGTTGAGAAAGTGACTGGCACGCCAATGTATTTCTCCGCAAAGTTAGAGAATTAATATCTCGACACTGGTGTCAGCCTGAGGTTTAGTTCAAAGTGGATCCGCACTCCACGGCTAGAATTTCTAAATTGCAACACGGGCCATAAGGTAATTAGCTAAAAACTTAATTGGTAAATTTTGTTAATTTGTCGATTATGCATTTCAATTTTTTGTGCAAGTAATGCCCCCATCTTCGAGTAGACGAACTCATGAACTAGAATTGTACAATCTGCCACAGGCCACCTTTAAAAATTTTGGAAACTGTTCGCTGAAACACCTTGTATATAGAATTCACTCTGTGTCCGAAATGATGCCAAGCCGGATTCACTCAAAATCAGAATAAATAGAAGTCTAGAAGTCACGCGCAGCAGCGCTTACACTGGGACTCAAAATATAAAAAAAAATAAAAAAGAGTTCAGTTTGGCCGGGAAGGCGAATCAGTATTAGTGACAGCGAAGTAGAAGACAATTACACGAAGGAAGTTTCTTACCGTGTAACTCCGTGTAAGGATCGCATCCGTGTAAGGACCGCACCCATAACTTGACAGCCAATATTAAAAAAAATAAAGACATCCAACCGAGAAGCAATCGCGTTCCGTGCGCTGATTCTGATCGGGCTCAACAGCGAATTGTCGAGCGCAGCGTACTTTCGCGCGTCGCTACTGGATGTCGAGAGGAGTCGATCGCGGAGGTTTACGGCGGATTTCATACTCGTAGTTGGAAAAATGAGGTCAAATAGCCCTGTCCCATCAAAGGCTCGTCAAAATCGCGACACTAAAGTGTGGCCCCTATGCGAGTTATAGTGGCCATATAAATTGTCGTAAACATTCACCTAAAAGTAAAATAGTAAGCATAGTGGACATAGTAAGCACGGACCATGTAAACCTGTAAATACCTCACTGGACCACCTCGAGCACTCGTTTTCACAACGCAAGCATTGTGACGAACGCCGGCAACGGAGGCGAACGGTTCGTACAGCTGCGCGATTCACCGCAACTCTGAAAATTAGATTCATCATCATAATCTGCCTATTTTTATGTGCACTACTGACGGCCTCTGTGAGTGACCTGCGATGAACTGTGTCTCTTAACTCTGCAACACTAGGGGCGCAGAAAGACAGCCTGGCAAGGAAGACAGCGCGCATGAAGTTAGCAGCCATCCTTGCTCGCCCTTAATCATTGCACCCACCAATGATTACCGACTATTAGATATGGCACGCGGGCCCCATAAGCGTCAGCCGCGCACAGTCATTCACAGCTACGGCAGGGCTAGAGGAGAAGACGCGTGCTCTCCTTCCCATTCGCGTTTGATTACGTGACCTACAAATAACCCGAATATTGAGCGCGTGGTAAATAATGCCCATCAAGCCGCCAACCTTTTCGGCTCACTGTTACGTGCTTTTTCCCGCATCCACAAGGTACGGGCCGCTCATGCGGCTTTTGGATTTAATGCGCAACATCATGGCGACGACAACCACGACAATTTGCCTGAACAGTCGATTTAATTGCTTTCGCCATAAAGCTAGAAATAGAAAATTGTTAACAGAGGGTATATATATATATATATATATATATATATATATATATATATATATATATATATATATATATATATATTGTGAGACGACGCCTGAAACGAAGGCAGAGCTCTTGTATTGTGACACAGCGCGAGACAGCCCACGAATACCAACCCGACAAAATGATGACGATTATGATATATATATATATATATATATATATTTACAACAGAAGTTTGCAATATTTGGCAATTTTAAAAGAAAATTATCCAAAAAGTAAAAACTCGGAAATATTTTGCTGCGTCTACTAACTAGATAAATATGTTCTAAAGCTACAGAGCAAGCCGCAATGCAGTACGTGCGGTAGCTTCTTTCAAATATGCTCACAAGTGAGACACAGTTCACAAAACCCGTGTATCTCATGCTTGTTCTTGAACATTTATTTCTAAATCACAATAATTAATTTCTCTATATTATAAATAGTTGGAATCTACAAGAATTAAGCTTTCTATGGTATTTACGACAATTCTATATCCTAAGTAGAAGAGCCGCCACGGTTTCTCCAAAAGTACTGAAAACGGGGCGCTCGTGCCGCCGGAGTGGGAAGGCCACCTTAAGCCGGATTCACACGATGGGTTGGGCAACTTAATCAGAGACATGGCTGAGCTTCAACAAATCATGCCGCAAGGATTTCGTCAGCGGCTTCCGTTTGTGCGACGTGATTCGGCTGCACTGAGCCATGTCACGCTAGCCCGAAGACTAAACCGGCGATCTGTCCCGTGCTGTGAATCGTGTCTTACGAGTTTGAACGCTGCTTGGCGCGTTTTGATTTGGCCTCGTCACGGTAGGCCTTACCGAGGCGCATTTAGAGCGCAGGCAAAAGATTGCGCGGACAAGGAGCGCGCGGATAACACAAGCAACCAGACATCGCGCCGCGCTATCTGCTGCTCCCGAGGCGATGCCCTCTTCCCTCGCGCCCCTCACCACGGTGACCTACTTTCGCGCGTTGCACAACCATTTCGGATTTCCCGCGAATCGCCTGGTTGCTATACCAACGGTAAATAAAACCTTTTCTGTGTTGAAGTTGCCTTGTACCGCCGATAGGTATCCGCTGCTGGCACCGGGCCGATTGACGCGCGCTGTTGCTACTTTATCTGGTCGATCGCGCCTCGGCAGTGTCCCCACCTAAACCGTATTGTCACGTAGTAGTGACGCTGAAGTAAACAGTCGTAAAACTGTGTATGACGTAACTGATTCTTTATTGGGCGAACCTGTGCCCACAAAAGCAAGCTGCACTCAAAGCACAACGAAAGCGGCGAACACAGTCGGCGGTTGTCGAAAATCTGATCAGCGGCGAAACGCGTCGGCTTTTATACCTGAGTCATCGAAGGTTCCAGATTAATCCCTGATGCCCGCGGGTCTTCCCGAAAGTTCTAGACAATTCGCGTCGGTCATACAATCAGATAACATAAGCGTCAGTGAAAACAGGCAACGGAAAGAAGCATCGATAACGTTCTAGAAACTTGCGATACAGGCGCGTCCTGCGCCGAGCGACAACGTTTTACATTTGTTAGCCGGTGGAAGCGGCCACTGGTGAAAGATAAACATGTATACGTGTCAATACCCTCCCCTTAAAAAGCATCATCCCGATGCTGCAAACACGAAAGCGAAAACAAAACCACGCGTACAGAAAGGGACAAAAATAACAAAGCAACAAAGGACCTCAGTTCGTCAGCGGGCGTAGAAAGGCTTAAGACGCACCACGCGGATGACTTCAGGTCGTGCGCGGCGCCGCTGTGATTGCGAAATGCCGTCTGGCACGACCTCATTCATAGTCCAGTGCGCCAATACGTCGGATTATCTTATATGGTCCGCAATAGCGACGCAACAGTTTCTCGCTAAGTCCTCGACGGCGTATCGGAGTCCAGACCCAAACACGGTCGCCGGGCTGGTACTCGACGTAGCGTCGTCGAAGATTGTAGTGTCGGCGGTCGGTCCTCTGCTGGTTCTTGATGCGCAGGCGGGCGAGCTGTCGACCTTCTTCGGCACGCTGCAAATAAGTGGCAGCGTCAAGATTTTCTTCGTCGGAGATATCTGGTAGCATGGCGTCAAGCGTCGTTGCCGGTTTCCTTCCGTAGACCAGTTGTTCTTGCATGGCCGTGTTGTATGCGAAGGTCACGTACGGAAGGATGGCATCCCACGTCTTGTGTTCGACGTCGACGTACATTGCCAACATGTCGGGGATGGTTTTATTCAGGCGCTCGGTGAGGCCATTCGTCTGCGGGTGGTAGGCGGTGGTCCGGCGATGGCTTCTCTGGCTGTAGCGCAGGATGGCTTGAGTTAGTTCAGCCGTGAAGGCCATACCTCTGTCGGTGATGAGGACTTCTGGGGCACCGTGACGCAGGAGGATGTTCTCAACGAAGAATCGGGCTACCTCGGCAGCACTGCCTTTGGGCAAGGCTTTTGTTTCGGCGTAGCGGGTGAGGTAGTCCGTAGCGACGACGATCCATTTATTCCCGTACGTCGACGTCGGAAAAGGCCCCAGTAAGTCCATCCCGATTGTGCTGGAACGGTCGGCGAGGTGGCTCGATTGGCTGTAGAAGTCCGGCTGGCCTTGTCGGCGGTGTTTTGCGTCGCTGACAGTCTCGGCATGTCCTTACGTAATGGGAGACGTCGGCAGAGAGGCGAGGCCAGTAGTATTTTTCTTGTATCCTCGCGAGAGTGCGGGAGAAAAACCGAAGTGTCCAGCCGTTGGGTCGTCATGGAGAGCTTGCAGAACCTCTGGACGCAATGCTGAGGGTACCACGAGGAGGTAGTTGGCTCGGAGAGGCGAGAAGTTCTTCTTCAGAAGAATGTCGTTTTGCAAGAAAAACGACGCCAATCCTCGCCTGAACACCTTCGGCACAATGACGGTCTTGCCTTCCAGGTAGTCTACAAGGCTCCTTAGTTCCGGGTCGGCTCGCTGTTGTTCGGCGAATTCATCGGCACTGATGGGTCCCAAGAAAGTGTCGTCATCCTGGTCGTCTCGTGGCGGCGGTTCGATGGGGGAGCGAGACAAACAATCGGCGTCAGAGTGCTTTCGCCCGGACTTGTAAACGACGGTGATGTCGAATGCTTGAAGTCTCAGACTCCATCGTGCGAGGCGACCTGAAGGATCCTTCAAGTTAGCTAGCCAACACAAAGCGTGGTGGTCGCTCACAACCTTAAAGGGCCTGCCATAGAGGTAGGGGCGAAACTCTGATGTAGCCCAGATGATGGCCAGGCACTCCTTTTCTGTTGTGAAATAATTTGCTTCCGTCTTCGATAGCGACCGGCTAGCGTAACTTACAACCCTTTCTAGTCCGTCAGTCCTCTGCACAAGCACGGCGCCGAGTCCTACGCTGCTTGCGTCGGTGTGGACTTCGGTATCGGCGTTTTCGTCGAAATGCGCAAGTATTGGCGGCGATTGCAGGCGTCGCCTCAGTTCTTCAAATGCTTCGACTTGCGGCGTCTCCGACTTGAACTCGACGTCGGCCTTCGTGAGATACGTCAGTGGCTCAGCGATTCGTGAAAAATCCTTGACGAAGCGCCTGTAATAGGCGCACAGTCCAAGAAATCTACGCAATGCTTTCTTGTCGGCCGGCGGAGGAAAGTTGGAGATGGCTGCAGTTTTCTGAGGGTCGGGGCGCACTCCAGACATGTTGATGACGTGGCCCAAAAACAAGAGCTCCCCATATGCGAAGCGGCACTTTTGTGGCTTTAACGTGAGTCCGGAGGTTTTGAATGCTTGAATAACTGTTTCAAGGCGCCGCAGGTGTTCTTCGAAGCTTGAGGCAAACACGACGACGTCGTCGAAATAGACGAGGCAAGTCTGCCACTTCAAGCCTGCCAGTACTGTATCCATGACGCGTTGGAAAGTCGCAGGTGCCGAGCAAAGACCAAACGGCATGACCTTGAACTCAAACAGTCCGTCTGGTGTTATAAAGGCAGTCTTCTCCCGGTCCCTCTCGTCGACTTCGATTTGCCAGTAGCCGGTTTTGAGGTCCATCGACGAAAAATACTTTGCGTTGTAGAGTCGATCCAAGGCGTCGTCAATCCCTGGGATGGGGTATACCTCCTTCTTTGTGATCATGTTGAGGCGATGATATTCGACGCATAAACGTAGGGTTCCATCCTTCTTCTTCTCTAACACCACGGGGGACGCCCACGGACTCTTGGACGGCTGGATGATGTCGTCGCGTAACATTTCGTCGACTTGTTACCTTATGGCCTCGCGTTCGCGCACCGAAACTCGGTACGGGCTCTGACGGATTGGGCAGACATATTCGTCGGTTATAATGCGGTGCTTGGCGACAGGGGTTTGTCGAACTTTTGACGACGACGAGAAGCAGTCCTTGTATTGCAGGAGCAGAGCTTTTAGCTGTTCTTAATTATGCCTGCGAAGGTTCTGGTTGACGTCGAAAGTTGGTTCAGATACTATAGTCGTCGTTGCAGGTGCACTGGAATCCGTGAAGGCGAAAGCACTGCTGGCTTGTACTATTTCGTCGATGTAGGCGACCGTGGTGCCTTTGTTAATGTGCTTGTGTTCGGGGCTGAAGTTCGTGAGCATCACCCTTGCTTTCCCTGCACGTAGCTCTGCTATGCCTCTAGCGACGCAAATTTCACGGTCGAGCAGTAAGTGATGATCGCCCTCGATGACGCCCTCCATGTCTGCAAGCACTTCGGTACCGACGGAAATCATTACGCTGGAGCGAGGCGGAACGGTGACTTGTTCTTCAAGCACATCCAAGGCATGGTAACTTATGCTTGTATCCGGTGGTATCGCCTTGTGCGTTGAAAGCGTTATCGACTTGGACCTTAAGTCGATGACTGCATCGTGTTGATTTAGAAAGTCCATGCCTAGGATGACATACCTGGAGCAGTGCTGCAGGATTACGAAGTTCACCGGGTAAGTGCGGTTGTTTACCGTGACTCGCGCTGTGCAGATTCCAGTCGGCGTTATTAGGTGGCCTCCCGCTGTCCGGATATCGGGTCCTTGCCAGGCTGTTTTCACCTTCTTCAACTTGGCGGCGAACGCGCCACTGAAGACGGAATAGTCGGCGCCAGTGTCGACGAGAGCGGTGACGTTATGACCATCGATGAGCACGTCTAGATCGGTAGACCGGCGTCTGGCGTTGCAGTTAATTCGTGGCGTCGGATCACGGCTGCGTCGGCTTGCTCTGCTGCTGCTACGTCGCGTCGGCAGGTCTTCTTTCGGCGGCGAAGTGTTGTCGTCAAGGCTCTTGCCAGGCGGCGTGCTGATATCTCGTCGTGATGATTCGCGAATATTCTTCGATGGCGGCGGAGGATCTTCGGCATTGCGTCGTACAGCAACCGCACCTCCATCGGTTGCTGCCTTTAGTTTCCCGGGTAAGGGCTCGGAGATCGGCCCCGGGTGGAACCGATGTACTGACGGCGATGCGGCGAGATGTAGCGGCCCGGTGACGGCGAGCGTGAGGGTCGTCGTGGTTGCCACTGGGCTCCGGCGAGGTAGTCGGCGATGTCACGTGGTCGCTGGCCAAGCTGTGGACGCGGCGCGTTGACGGCAAACCCTCGTAGGCCCATCTCGCGGTATGGGCATCGGCGGTAGACATGGCCGGCTTCCCCGCAGTGATAGCAGAGCGGGCGGTGGTCGGGGGCGCGCCAAATGTCCGTCTTCCTATGGTAGCTGCGCTGGGCGACGGGCGGGCGTGCTGGCGGCGGCGGCGGTGGACGACGGAACTGCGGCGTTACGGGGCCCTGGCGCGAGCGCGGAGGGGGGCCTTGACGACGGGCGACGGCGGCGTAGGTCATCGCTTCCGGCTGGGGTTGCGGAGATTCGGGAAGTCCTAGCGATTGCTGGATTTCCTCCCGCACGATATCGGCGATGGAAGCAACTTGAGGCTGCGACGACGGTAGCAACTTCTGCAGCTCTTCGCGTACTATCGCCCTGTTGGTGTCTCGTAGGTCGTGGGAGAGTCCTTGGACTTCGGCGTACTGTGGCGTCGAACGGCGATTGTATTGCCGGTTGCGCATGTCCAGTGCTTTCTCGATCGTCGTAGCCTCCGAGAGAAAGTCTTTGACTGTCGTTGGTGGATTCCGCACATGTCCGGCGAATAGCTCCTGCTTAACTCCCCGCATGAGCATGCGAACTTTCTTGTCTTCTGGCATAGCGGGGTCGGCGTGCCGAAGTAATCGAGTGATTTCTTCAGTGTACATACCGATGCTCTCATTCGGGAGCTGCACACGGTTTTCCAACAAGGCTGCAGCTCTTTCTTTACGGACGGCGCTCGTGAAGGTGTCCAGGAATGCGGCTCGGAACAGGTCCCAGGTAGTTAGTGCACGCTCCCTATTCTCGAACCAGGTTCTGGCGCCGTCTTTAAGCGAGAAGTAAACATGGCGCAGCTTGTCGTCGCAGTCCCACTTGTTGAACGTAGCGACCCGGTCGTATGCCTCCAGCCAGCTTTCGGGGTCTTCACATGGCGATCCGCGGAAAGTCGGCGGCTCCCTGGGTTGTTGCATCACGATTGCAGATGTTGGCGCAGGGGCTGTCATGGTAGCTGCTGCCGAGGTGGTGACTTTTGTCCTCTTGGTCGCTGTGGTCTTCTCGGGAAGAAGTCCGTACTCCGGCAGAAGTCCTTGCTGCCTACGGCTAGCTCGCTGGTCCTTGGCGACGTTGGCGCTGTCCTCCGGTTTCGGGCTTGGATCACGGCTTTGCGGGGGCGTTCGCTGCATGAACGCGCTAGCACCTCCACCAGATGTCACGTAGCAGTGACGCTGAAGTAAACAGTCGTAAAACTGTGTATGACGTAACTGATTCTTTATTGGGCGAACCTGTGCCCACAAAACAAGCTACACTCAAAGCACAACGAAAGCGGCGAACACAGTCGGCGGTCATCGAAAATCTGATCAGCGGCGAAACGCGTCGGCTTTTATACCTGAGTCATCGAAGGTTCCTATTATTCCCTGATGCCCGCGGGTCTTCCAGAAAGTTCTAGACAATTCGCGTCGGTCATACAATCAGATAACATAAGCGTCGGTGAAAACAGGCAACGGAAAGAAGCATCGATAACGTTCTAGAAACTTCCGATACAGGCGCGTCCTGCGCCGAGCGATAACGTTTTACATTTGTTAGCCGGTGGAAGCGGCCACTGGTGAAAGATAAACATGTATACGTGTCAGTATATATCTTACACCGTGCTGTGAAGATATAGCGGCCCAGACGGGCGCGCGCGCAGTAGAATGCCGCCCTACCCTCCCCCGGAACCTTGCGGCCTGCAGTCGAACGCACCTACCCTCACCCCGGAGCGACGCGCGCAACAGAAGTTAGTGCGCTTCCTTCCCGCTTTCCTCCCTTGCGTGCGCGAGATTGAGCCGCGATCTCCGGTTCACCCTCGCATCACTTTCACTCGCACATACAGCATACGGCGACGATACTATCGCCCTTGTAGTTTATACCGAACCTCACGGCAACGGCGATGACCGCATAAATGGGCTTGGAGTGTCCGTGTAAATAAAATCGCAGTAGAAGCACCAATGTAGCATTAGGAGCAATGAAGCATTTCTTAACAGAGGACTCTCCGGAGAGTGCGAATGATAGCTGCAAAGGCGGTCACGTCTCGTTCCCTAAGCTAAGTATTGGTTGCCTGAGTCCAATGCGTAAGTTTTCACATTTTATGACTGTACTATGGCCGCGCGGATGAAAGTTATCGTCGTCGCACAGTAGATGTTTTAAAATGTTTCAGAACAATTCGGCAAATATTCGTATGTACAAATACTGGCTATCCGATTCGAAAACCAAACCGAATGGGAACATTACTCGATTCGTTATTTAAAGGGCCCGAATATTCGCCCACGCCTAATGCAAACACTAAATAGGCCTAAGTGGTAAAAGTTAACCTTGTTGAACAGCAGCGCGTAATACGTAGCACGAGTGAAGGAGAGATACGATCGTGGCACACGGCGTAGCCGCCCTGTGTGCCTCCTCCTTCTCTCCGTCTTTTCGCGCACAGTTCAGTATGTGAACAGACATATTTTTTCTTGGTGGCTATTTGGTTTTTGGTGTCTCACGATTCCGCTATATCACCATATGACAGTAGTAATCCGCCTTTTTCATTTTCCTGTGCTGCCCTCTGCCGCACGCCGCTGGAAAGGTTTTGCAATGGTGCCGGGGCTTTCGCCGGTTGAGTTGTGTACCTACGCCCATGTTGAGTGCACATCGGGGGGTGCGTTTCGTGGATCGCGAATAATTATTAATGGCTTCTCCGGGGCCGCATGTCGTTCCTGGAAGTCATGTAGCACTCCCCGACTATGTATATATAGGGTGAGCAGGCCTGAGTGCGCTGTTGTGTTAACAGTGCGGCCGACAAAGGTTCCGTCTGCCGTTGCGGCTGCTTTGGAGTTTGTTGTCGCTAACTTCTGCACTTGCACCTCACCTTTCTAATTTATTTGACACATTCTTTAGACATTTCGCGCAAATAAGAAGTCTTCGAGCGCGCAGCCTTCTGCGTCGGATTTAGCAAAGTGGTGCACTTGTTTTCATCGACATCTACAGCCACAGATCGTTGTTAGAGTCACATATTTGAGAAAAATGTGCATCGCTGATATGAAAACGTCAAAACGCAGAATAAAACACACATATCTGCGCATATGAACCGCGTTGTTCTACCGTGAAACGAATCATTATGAGCGGTTGAGCCACTTAAATAACGGCGACTGTGATCCAGTTCTATATATCGGGCTGTTAATTTGTTACTGATCCTCGCTTTTCTTTAACTTCATCATGCTTACAGTTTGCGCGTGTCATAAAGCGTTATTAGAGAAAGCATTATTATTTAAAGGCCGTGTTGTTCTCCCGCGAAAACGTGGATGCCATCGCTGGCACCGTTGGTATATAACTGAGCGAGGCGGTGTTTATCCTGCTGTACCGAATGCACCGTATCTTGTTTCGCGTTTGACGCATAGAAAAACAGTACATTTCAGGAATTAAGAAATGTGTCAGCATGACAACAGACCCACCCATTTAGGTTGCGAATGCGACTGGCAGCCTACGGGAACGGTGACGTACTATACAGGGTGTTTCATTTTAGCTGCACCAAATTTTTAAACATTGCCTGTGGCAGATAGCACACTTATAATCCTTGATCTAAACTAATCGATGAGGCGGCCATTACTTCCACGAGAAATCAAAACGCCTAATTGAGTAATTAACATAATTACGCTTAATTAATGATTTTACGGCGCATCTTTTAATCTACGAATTAGAGCCGCTGAGTTCGCAAGGCGTATACACTTGGAACGAATTCTCAGGACTGAACCAGTTTCGAGATAATAATTTTTAAAGTGTCCGACGAAATGTATGGGCGTTCCAGTTAACTTTTTGAGGAAAACGTTGTTTTATGCATTGAAGCACAAAGTTAACTGGAACCCCCATGTATTTCGTCGGACACCTTGCAAATTAATATCTCGAAACTGGTGCAGTCCTGAGAATTCGTTCCAAGTGGATACGCCTTGCGAACTCAGCGTAGATTGAAGGATTTGCCGTAAAACAAATATTTAAAAAGGTAATTAGCGTAATTATGTTAATTACTCAATTCGGCGTTTTTATTTCTCGTGGAAGTAATGGCCGCCTCATCGATTAGTTTAGATCAAGGATTACAATTGTGCTATCTGCCACACGCAATTTTTAAAATTTTGGTGCAGCTAAAATGAAACACCCTGTATATACAGATGTTGGCACAGCCGTTGGGCGGAGCGCTCTGTTCCCGCTTGCAGCTTATTGTGAACACGCCGTGCGAAGCGTCGAGCAGTTCATTTCAAATCGCTAAGGCCAGAACTGAACTATAAAAGCAGTTTCCCTCGTCCTAGCTCCTTACTTCTCAGTTCAGGTCCGCTGGCAGCGGGTGCACGAACTCGACCTTCGCTGAACGAACTCGACCACGCCTAACCTTCGCTGAACAGGATCAACATTGACTCACACTTGATGCGCATGGCTTGCGAGGGTTGTGCATTTCAACTTCATAGGCATGTTATTACTCACTGTCAGCGCGATTAATAATATGTACACACGAAGGCTTTGCGGCTATCGCCTTATCGGTTCGACGGCCGATCGCGTGGGGTTCGGTCGAACGATGGCCGGCTCGCTGATGTTATCGGTGCCGGCGACAAGAAAGCCCGTCGCAGTGCGACAACTCGCGCTCGTCGGTTGTGTCTTGTAGGCCTGGTAAGATAAAATGGTCTCAGCAGCACACTGTGCTGAATAGTCGGCCAATCGTTAGCATGAGCGTCTTGTCGGTCTCGTATATCGACCCAGTGTTACCGCGCCTGACTTCACGAGTACGTGAAGTCAGGCACACGCTGCCACTGCCAGCATGCGAGGACCGACGCTGCAAGAAGTCTTCGTCAGCAACGTGATGCTTTTAAGTGTCGTCCAAGTGTAACGCAGGCGTTTATCGATAAATTTACTATTATAGCCATCAATGCAAGGCGGCAACGTGGTTCCCTGTGCAGTCCGGAAGAAGCCCTCGCCGCTTTCTGCTTTAAAGTTGAGTTCTGTTTTTAAAGTGGCTTCTGTTTTAAAGTGGAGCTACGTAAGTTCTCAGTACCGCACCGACGTCGAGCTACCAGTGGAGTTTCAACGCGCGGTACACAGCACGAGTGTTTGCAGTAGCGCGCGTCCGAGCGCTCTTTTTTTTTTTTCGGAGGACATTCCCCTGAATGGGGCCGTGCGCGCGACCCTTCCAAAACGTTTAGCGAGTAATCCGCCAGGGCAGGGCGCATGCGCCGTCGGGCCGTGAAAAAGGCGGATTCTAGTGCAGGTTCACTATATGGCGCTAGAACGTTTCGATAAACAGCTTAACAGTCGCTTGCGAGCGTGCTATTAATAACGGGTCAACGTAAGCGATATTTAAGAAGAGGCGTAGAGCTTAGTGGCTTCAATATAGCGGAAAGGCTGCAGTTTGTAGGACGAGTACTTTTACGAATTTTACTAGTATTACCTGTACTGGGGAAAGCACACACTGCACTAGGACAAGAACATTTCTGTTCTCGGTATTGCTGTCCTATATTTACGGTGAGGCTTGTGGGGCTGCTTTGTCATACCTGCACTGCGTATAGTGCGTGGCTCGTCAAGGAGCAGCCACAGCGTCGGTGTGGCACCATGCCGTCCTTACATTGCGCAGAATGCAGTCACCCAAATGATCTCCGCTCTTGCAGGTCCATCGAGCAGTCATACTCCCAGCTGCCCAAGTTCATGTGCTACACGCTCAGCTGGCGAAAACATAAGGGCATGGAGTACGTGCACCAGAACCCACTATACTTTGGTGAGCACCATCGTTTACATATACTCCAGGATCCATATGCAAATAGAAATTCTTGCGAGCGAATAGAACATTCTGTAGTCCGTCTTACATCTCGTCTATCCAAATCACGATGAGGGTGTATTACTGAAAGTACCCACGATTTTGTTCACCTGATTCTTAGATAGTTCCGAACAGCGTGTCGACATTCTGTGACTCCGGCCTGTAAAACAGCCGCGGGGACGGTTTTGCGTAAGAGCTAAGAAATACGGTTTACGGCAGCGGTATATTTTCGTGAATACTGCAGGCGTATTGGGGAACGTGGATAACAATAAACAATGCCAGGTTGGCTCCTCCATTAAACAGCTCCCGAGACATGACAATAAATTAGAAAGGTGCGTGTTAGCTGGGTGTTCGCGAACTACTCTTGCTGATACAATGAATGCCTGTCTACAGAATAAGAAAGTACTTGCGGCGCCGGGTAAATTGCCGCAGCCCCTACTTGAAACTGCTTCACACGCATGACGCGTTATTAAACGACAGTTTTATTCACTGACGGCCTAAAAACTGGCCATGGTGAACAGCGTTGCCTGTATGCCGTAAGAGATTAAAGTATACACCAGTGAACGAATGCCTTTTAATAAGATCGGTTGTTGCAGCTTTTTTTCAACAACCTTACAGTCTACAGTGAAGAAGGACGCAGCCGTAGCAACTTAACAACTTTAAGGAAAACATTTCCTTCTAAGTCTCCTCTCATTTACGGAAAAGCTATAAAATAATACAGTTGAAAGCTTTTTAGCAAAGACAGAGATGGCCTCCTAGCTAGAGATATCGCTTGAAAGGGAACACGTTTGTTGGGCTTACAACCCCCGCTCCCCTTTTGCGAACTGAAAAATATTTAAAAGAAGCATTGCCTCGGAGCAGCTGTGACCCGTTCATGCCACCACCGGGTGGCTAGCAGCTTCATGCGCCAAGTGCTCATCCAGACCCCATGGCTCTGCTGACGAGTGTTTCGGAAAAGCTTTTGGTGATCCTCACCAGAGGTAGGGCAGGACGTGACATCCTGAACAAGGGATTTCATGTGGGCATCACCGTCATACCCTACGTTCATGGGGTTTCGCATAGTGTGAAAAAGGTCGCTGGAAAAATAGGCACACGCGTTTTGGGGCGGGATCTTGTACGCGTTCCAAAATCGAACGGAGGCGGTCCGTTCTTTACGTCACGAAATAGGCGGTCCGTCATGTTCGCGAGGACGAGAGGAAGCAAAGAGCCAATGAGCGAAGTGGAAGCCTGCGTCACGCTTTTGACGTCTGCTTGGGGACCGTATAACATATTTAGAAGCGTTTCTAACATCTTTAGAAATATTTGACTATTATGACTGAGTAGCAAAATGTGTTAGTGTTGCTTTTCAAAGATTCAGTTTGGAATGAGGAACGACTGAAACATATTATTGCGGTTAATGTCTTGAAATGACGCTAGATAGTGTCGCAGTTTTGCGAAACGTTTAGTGGTGGCGCTAGCCACTACCCCGTTTCATGCAATGCTTTTATGCATGTCTCCACCACTACTATTGAAATTGAAACGGCGCGACTTTTGTAGCGGTTGGTTCAGTCGAGCCGTAGCGTGCGGCGAGCCATGGCGGAAAACGTGTCAGCTTCTTCACCCGTTAAGGGACCACGCGTTCCCGAGGGCCAGTAGGAGACAGTGCTCGCTTTTATGGAGCAGCATCTCCACAGTGGCTTTAAGATCTAGCGAGTGGGGCAGGGCTTCACCCTTGTTGACCGGCGACGGCTATGGCAGCAGATGGCCGACGCGCTGAACACGGAAGAGCCCGTTGTGAAAACGGTCGACCATTGGCAGGAGTGGTGGAGGAAGCAGAGGTCTACGAGGCCCGCCGCGACGCTACCGCTATCGCCCAAGAGCAAAGGTGAGTGACTGTCGAATGGTATGCGCGATTTGTCCTTCGACATTGGTGTGCATTTTCAGAAGCACTGAAGGGGGTCGCGCACCCGGATTCCGGGGCCGAGTGCTCCAGCTGACGGGCACGGTCCGCTTCCGTGGCGTCACCGACCTCCCCTACCAAGAGGTAAGCACACTGCGGGCGTAATATCATGGGTTCCTGAATGGTACCGACTTAGAGTTTGCCATTATCTGTAAGTGGTACTTTTAGCGGAACGTGATACTGTTGGTGAACAGGAAAATAGCGAGGAGAGAATAGAAAAACAGGTAGGTTAATCAACTAGAATCTCAGTTTTCATTTCATTTTCATTTTATTACCTTAAAGACCCCGTTCGGGGTATTACATAAGGGGTGGTTAATATGTTTACACAAGAAAATGCAGGAGTTACGGTGAAATACAAGTTTGAATAGTTTCCAAGAATTCTGAATGGCATGTCATGGCAGTGGCATTGATGGGTAGGTCGTTCCAGTCTCTGGCAGCCCGAGGAAAAAGTGAAGTCTGAAATGTGACAGTTCGTGTGCGAGGACGAGCCACTTGCAGTCGATGGCTGGTGCGCTGTGACATGCGTGAGGATGATGGCGTGATGTAAGGTGGGCGGCTTAGCGAGCTGTAAAAGAATTTGTGATAAAGAGAGAGCGTGGCGTTACGACGACGAAAAGCAAGAGATGTCAAACGAGATTCTGTCTTTAAGCGTTAAATGCTGATGTTATATGAATATGAAGAATGGATGAATCTAGCCGCACGATTCCGAACTGATTCGAGTGCATTGATGATATATGTTTGGTGAGGGTTCCAGATGGCAGCGGCATATTCCAGTTGTGGTCTGACAAATGATTTGTATGCGAGTAGACGTGCTGCGGAGCTTGACGAAGGTGACGTCTCATGAACGCCAGTGTCCTGTTAGCTGACGATATTACGTTAGTCGCATGCGCATTCCAGGAAAGATTGTGGGACAGGGTTATACCTAAGTATTTATACGCTAGAACTGATTCCACTGGGACGTTTGCGATTGTGTAAGTAGAAAGATAGGGATTACGACGGCGGGAAATTGACATAAGTTTGCATTTGTTAGGGTTCAATGACATTTACCAATGGTTGCACCAATTTTGCACGTTATTAAGGTCATTCATTCTGCAGAGATGCTTGGTCAGAGATGTTAGTCACAGTTCGATAAATCACACAGTCGTCAGCGAACATACGAATAGAACAAGATACATGCAGCGGAAGATCGTTAATGTATATTAGGAAAAGAAGCGGTCCCAAGACTGAACCTTGAGGGACGCCTGAAGTGACAGGGAGGGTTTTGGAGGAGCAGTTATTAACAAGGACGAACTGGGAACGATTTGTTAGGAATTGTTTTATCCAATGTACTACGTGAGGATCTAAGTTCAATCGGGATAATTTTATTAGTAAGCGGTTATGAGGCACTGTGTCAAACGTTTTAGAGTAGTCCAGAAAGATCACATCGGTTTGAACGTTGTTATCAAGGTTAACGTGCAGATCATGAAGGAAGATAGCTAGTTGTGTTTCGCATGAAAGCCCCTTACGAAAACCGTGTTGACAAGGATGAAATAAGTTTACTGCGTCTAAAAAGTTTATGATATGCGAGTATATGACATGTTCCATATTTTGCAAGGGACACTAGTTAATGAAATGGGACTGTAGTTTAAGGGAGAGTCTTTGTTACCTGCTTTGAAGACTGGAACGACCTTCCCCACTTTCCAATCACATGGTAAGGCACCTGTAGACAATGACTGCGAGAATTATAGACTGAAACATGCCACAGATATATGCTTAGTATTCTTTAGAATCTTTGAGTTGATTTGGTCCACACCAGAAGAACTACTTAATTTGTTTTTTTTTTTCGATGATTCACAGTATGCCATCTGTCGAAAAGTTGGCTGCGCTTTCGGGAAAAGGGGGATTAATTGATCATCACAGACATAAAATCCCTTCGGGCAAGTGCACGAGGATGGTAATACATGTGATCATTAAGCGCTCAATAATTGCAGAATATTTCCGCAGATGTGTAGTACGAAAGCTTGTAACATAGCCAGTGTAACGAATAGCCACGTAGCGAAGGGACACGCTTATGACACTTTCCAGCAGGCTGACGTTCCCAATGGCGCCATGGAGGTCGTCGTCGAGGCTGCAGGCGTGATGAGCACAGCGACACGTAAGCATCATAGGAATGATTGTTTTAATTATCGCCAAATGTGTGTGCAGTTCGTAAACTTGTAATGTGTTTACTCTACAGCAGCAGAAGATCCACCGCGCGGCGCCTCAGGCACGGAAAGGTTGGCCGCTGCACCTGGTAAGTTATTGACGCTTGACACGGCCAAAGGATGCCATCAGGCCAGTGGCTCTTCAACACAGAGAGAGAGAGAGAAATCACTTTTTTTATTCTGTGATTTTAAACAATGCATCAATGCCCTCAGTTCAGGGCGTCGCTTGCGGCGTGCTTCAGCGCTAGGCCGATGAAGTCTGCAAGGAATCGTTGGTCGTGAAGGGTGGTTGCGGCGGTCAGTCACTAGGAGGAAGGAGTAGATGGGAGGGATGAAGGTTTCGGTAAGGGGGGTAGTTTTGGATGGCATTGCCATAGGATATGTGATGTGTTGGGAGGATAGACACCACAGTGGCTACAGCGAGGGAGGTCGGGAATTGTGCACGTTGCAATCCTTGACAACCGCAGCCTCCAGCCATGAGCTGGTTGCGAGTAATCAGCAACTCATGCGAACAGTTCCACCACGATTATTCATTTCAGGTGCTGTGGAGGATCGAACAATCCAAGACCCGCCTCTCTGCCGGACGGATGCCTTCTCCTGGAGAAATTGCGTCCCCTGGCACTAGTCGTAACTGCGCACCTGCAACAAGAAAGGAGGAATTATGTTATTTTCACCTTTTCAATTTGATTTTATTCATTTATTGTGTTTTGTGTTTTATGAGCTCAGTTTATCTTATTCATTTATTGTCCTTTGAGTTTTATAACTTCACTTTCATTTTATGCACTTATTGTGGCTTCACTTTAAATTTTAGTGCTTAAGTTTTATTGTTGCCTTTTATGAGTAATACAGGAGGATTTTTTGGACGAAAGGCGTAATGCGAGCACCCATTTTTGTATTGTAGTATTTTCCTCTTTCTGTTTATGCTAATCCAGCTGCAACGCCAGCGTGCTTTCTTTTATTTACACATTTAGAAGACGCCTAGTCATTAACACTGGGATCATTACAAGTGGTTGTCGATTTCTGTGTATGGGTTTTGTACTGTGATAACTATATTGCTTCACTATGTTTTGTAGCTAACTGCACTCATTATGAAACATTACCGCATAGTGTTTGCACTGTGAAATTTTCATTTCGGCACAGTGATTCTAAGGTGCAACAACTACAATGTGGTCTTCTTTCAGAGCACCAAACTAGTCACTGCTCAAGTTGCATAGTTTCACAAATGAAAATGGCCATCATTATTGCACCACGCCGGTGATTGGTTTCCTATAGTTTTCGTTCCAAGTGAGTCATTGCGAGAATAAGTTTAAAGTGTGACACGTTCTGGGTGCTGTGAGATTGAAGAGCCATTCATGTTGTATGTAATTTATCTTTCATCAATCACAGCTGGAAAGTGCACTCACCTTTCTACAATTATGATTCACCTGCTTTTTAGCATCGCACAACAATTGCTGTCGAGAAATGAATGCTTTCAGTCAGTGACTCATAACACTGAGAAGGGAACGGACGTACCTGTCAAGGTCATACTTTCCTGCAAGGTCACTTAAATGTAACTGCAAGTTTTATGTGCCGTTGTGAAAACGGATTGTTTGATGCTGATGTGGCAATGTTCTCACTTGCTTTGCTACGTGTAGCGTGCTGTATGTACAAGGTTCGTGATGTACTTGTCATCATAGTGTGTGATAAAGTTGACCTTTGCATTTTTGTGCTTTTACGTTAATTTACATCTACCCATTTGGATATGATGTGACGAGTGTATTGTCACAACACTCAGCATTACATTTCTTTTCTTGTGTGTTTGAATCCACATTCATTACGCTTTACTTGCTTGCGTCGTCTGCGTATTCATGCTTGGATGGAAGTTTTCATACACCTAGCACAAGAGGTGGCTAGCAAGCATATTGCCTCGTTCTTACCAATGTACACCGAGTGCCTGAATGCACAGGATGCGGCGGCTGCGATCATTCTGGTGTGTTTTATGAAAATTATGCAAACCTTTTCCTGATGGTGAGCACAGAGTGCCAATCATATGTACTGCTTCCATCAAGTCTGTCATAACTATGATTGGTCAAGGGATGTTTCCATTTCATATTTCAATTGATATTTAAAGAAAAGTTTGCACTTTCACGTTGCTACCATGTTTCATGTTGCACTAAGAAAGAAGTACTTTGTGCAAATTCCTCATTACTGTCACCATAAACTATGGCAAAACAAACTATGTTCGGTCTATTGACCTGAGTAGAAAGTAACAACTGCTGCATCTGCATGCACAACAAGAGGCATATCATAGGATGCACACAACACATACAATCTGTTGTAGCATCGTATTTCTAATGTTTCACGAGGAAAGAAGCATTTTGTGATGTGCATATTGCAGAGAACAATGCTAGCTTGGGCGCAGCAGCAAATACAGTTCTTCACAGATAAAGGGGCATCACGCATTGCCTTAAGACTGCTTCACGAGTACTACTGTAAATAAGTGGCAGCCTCGGATACTCTTGCACAGTGAAGAGGGTACTATTGTTTTTGAGTACGCGGCTGTGGCATTCTTTTAAAAGAATTCTTTCTATAACTATACTTCGTTTGCGTTTAAGTTATCATAATCTGATGGATGTTTCGATTTGGAAACATTGACCATCCGTATGAAGGGGTACTTGATGGGTATACAAATTCTTTAATGTATTTTCCACTGTACAAACCCAGCCCTGTGATAGCGTAGGGGCACAGCAATTTGTATAAATAAATTATGTATGTGTTATGAAAACTCGCCATTCCTGCGACATCAATATTCCTGTGACTATCAATAAAGTTGTTACCAACCAAAGTGCTCTGCCCTAGTTAGCGGTACACATTACGAATACTTACCAAGTAGAGACTCGCCAGGCTGCAGTTGTGCGGCTAGGCGCGCACACAGTGGATTATGCTGCCACACCCAAGAGTCGTGGCCCGAACCAGGGAGCCGGGGGTCCACAACAAGGATGCAAAGTTCAGTGTTGCACCCCTGCAATGAGGAGCAATACAAGATAGCGCTGCAGATATTCTCAAAATCCCTTTTTGCCATTCGTATGCAGAAAACAAAACATACGTTTACGCTGGCACAAGCAGCTGCACTGTTTCAGTCATAGGCGTGCACATCGTTTTGCATTTGGGGGGGGGGGGGGCAATGCGCCCCCCCTCCCCCTTTGTGCGCACGCCTATATATGGTTTGCACTAAGTGATCGCTAAATGAAAACTGGGGGCACGATATTGCGCAACACCACCCATATACGCCAAATCCAGCCCATGCAATGGTTGTAAGTACTTCCTTGATCAAAATGCTTCCATCGTATCTTCCCTATACTGTATCGATTTTTGCTACGACTGCTGCCCATGTTCCTTAATACCTCCAAAATGCACAACTCCATTGTGTATGCACGCCAGAACGAAAACACAATTTTGGTACGGCAAATGGCTCATCCACAGAAACACATGGCACTCATCATTACCGCTGACATGTCAGACTTCAACGAGCTCGTATACAGTTCCCCGTATGTCCTCTTTTAATCGTTACATTACTAGTTATGCCAGCGTGGGAATTAAACTGAACAATTGCTACTATGCGCGAGTAAAAATGGCGACTACAGTTTGAAGTAAAACATTCCAAGCTACTTACGACCATGACGTTGAGGGCGTAATAACCCTTCCTCGACATGAAGCTCGCCGTGTCGGCCGGGCTGAGTCCCTCTGGCTTCATAATGGCGATCAAAGTGCCGTCGACGTACGTTAGCACGCCTGGAATGGCACCGCGTCGCGCAAACGCCGCCTTTGCCTCATACTTGGCAGCCGGTGTCAATGAAAAGTCCACCAACTTTCTCAGGGCAGACACGGAAATGATAGCCTCCGTCACCTCGTGGATGGTGTGGCTCACGGCCGACTGCGCCATGCCTATTTGCTCCTCTTGACCAACGCTCCTCTGGAAGCTTCCGGTGCCGAAGGGTCGCAGCGCACACACCTTCCTTTCTGTGGAAAGGCCACTGGCTCGCTGGCATCCAATGAGGGGGTCAAGCTCTTCGCGCAAGCTACGCACTGTTCGTTTGGACAGACGAAAATACTGCCGGAACTCTTACTCCGTCAACTCTTCAAATACATAATCTACTTCGGGTCGTCGTCTCTGCGCGACTGCAGTAGCCGCACAGACGACACGAAAAGACACCGCAGACAAAGGAAACGCCATTTTCTCCAACTGTTGGGATTCCCGATTTGAATTGAACCGGATACGAAAGAGGCTAACTGCCCCAAGCGCTTACGTTTCAATTCAATCCAAGCCGGTTGGTAGCCGTTCTAATCTGTTCTATCGAAACGGACGGACTCGGCAACCGTTCCGTTGCGTTCGTCCGTTAGCAGACGACACGGAATGATTGACAGCAGCAAGACGTCACGGCCTACGTCACAAGTGACACCATGGCGTTCGTCATGGTTCAAATTGACCTATCGTGTGCGGCTAGATGGAACGGACCGCCACCGTTCCATTTTGGAACGCGTACAAGAGCGCGCCCTCGTTCAGTGCAAGGGACAAGTTGTCGGCGCTATGCCGCAAGGTAAACAAGGAAGGCCCCAAAATAGCAATCTGTGAGAAATAACACAGGTAACCTCATGCTGAGTGTGCATGTGAAGTTGTGTATAAGATCTCGCTCAAGTGCAAACGCTGCTACATTGGCCAAACAGGTCGATGTTTAAATGACCGGCTGAGGGAGCATGCGCACGCAATGAAAGGGTCTGTACCAAGCTATTTAGCCCAGCACTGCAAAGAATGCGGCTGCAAACCTCTCTTTGAAGATTGCACAATAGGTACTATAAAGATCAAAGAGCACGCGAGATTTGGGAAGCATTTTGCATTCAATCGCACGGAAACTCCGCACGGAAACGGACTTTTCATTGGGCAAACCTGTTCCCACAAAAGCAAGTTGCACTCGAAGCAGAACTATAGCGGCGAACGTAGACGGCGATCGTCGAAATCTGATTAGTGGCGAAACGCGTCGTCTTTTATACGTGAGACATCGAAGGTTCGTGGTCCCTGGTGCCCGCGTGTATTCCAGAAAGTACTAGACAATTTGCGTCGCTCATACGATCAGTTTACATAAGCGACTGTGGCAACAGACAACGGATAGGAGCACCGATAACGTTCGAGAAACTTCCGATAGATGCAGGTGCGTCCTGCGCCGAGCGATGACGTTTAACATTTGTTAACCGGTGAAAAGCGGTCACGGGTGAAAGATAAACAAGTACACGTGTCAATACCCTTCCCTAAGCAGCATCGTCCCGATGCTATACAAACAAACACGAAAGCGAAAACAAAACCACGCGTAATAATGAAAAAGCAACAACAAAGCAACAAAGTGCCTAACTTCGTCAGCGGGCGTAGAAAGGCTTGAGACGCACCACGTGGATGACTTCAGGTCGTGCCCGGCGCCGCTGTGATTGCGAAATGCCGTCTGGCACGACCTTATTGTCCCGTGCACCGATACGTCGGATGATCTTATAGGGTCCGAAATGGCGTCGTAACAGTTTCTCGCTAAGTCCTCGTCGGCCTATCGGAGTCCAGACCCAAACAAGGTCGCCGGGCTGGTACTCGACGTAGCGTCGTCAAAGATTGCACTGTCGGCTATCGGTCCTCTGCTGGTTCCTGATGGGCAGGTGGCCGAGCTGTCGACCTTACGCGCGTTGCAAGTAGGTGCCAACGTCGAGATTTTCTTCGTCGGTGACGCCAGGTAGTATGGCGTCAAGCGTCGTTGCCGGGTTCCTTCCGTAGACCAGGTTGAACGGCGCCATGTACGTCGTTTCTTGCACGGCCGTGTTGTATCCGAAGATCACGTACTGAAGGATGGTATCGTACGTCTTGTGCTCGACTTCGAGGTCGGCGATGGTCTTATTTAGGCACTCGGTGAGCCCTTTCGTCTGCGGGTGGTAGGCGGTGGTCTGGCGATGGCTTGTCTGGCTGTATCGCAGGATGGCTTGAGTTAGATCAGCCGTAAAGGCCGTACCTGGTGATGAGGACTTCTGGGGAAGCGAGACGGAGGATGTTCTCAACGAAGAATCTGGCTACCTCGACGGCACGGCCTTTGGGCAAAGCTTTTGTTTCGGCGTAGCGGGTGCGGTACTGCGTAGCTACGACGATCCATTTATTCCCGGACGTCGACGTCGGAAAAGGCCCCAGTAAGTCCATCCCGATCCGCAGGAACGGTCGGCGACGTGGTTCGATCGGCTGTAGAAGTCCGGCTGGCCTTGTCGGCGGTGTGTTGCGTCGCTGACAGTCTCAGCATGTCTTTACGTAATGGGCGACGTCGGCAGTGAGGCGAGGCCAGTAGTATTTTTCTTGTATGCTCGCAGCGTGCGGTAAAAACCGAGGTGCCCAGCCGTTCGGTTGTCATGGATAGCTTGCAAAACGTCTGGATGCAATGCTGAGGGTACCACGAGGAGGTAGTTGGCTCGGAGTAGTGAGAAGTTCTTTAGGAGAATGTCGTTTTGCAGGAAAAACGACGTCAATCCTCGCCTGAACACCTTTTTATTTTTTATTTATTTATGAGTACCTTACAGCGCCCTCGTGGGACATTGTGTAAGGGGGGCAATACAGCATGTACATAATAGAGAAATACACATAGGAGAAATATTGATTATTACAAATGTAAGTGAACACACGAACAGAGAAACGCAAAATATACTAAAACAGCAAAGTGTAGTGTCTGAAGGCGTTACACAAAAGATAATATAAAGCAACTATTTAAACACCAACAGTTTAACAAGATATGATAACTGCCGAAAAAGTATTACGCAAATAACTGTACACAGACGATAAAATAAAAACAGGTGAAAAAAGCATCGTCAAAACTATAAAAGCAAAAAAAAAAAGCATACCGGTAACAGCATTGTAGGCACGGGTGAACGCGAAAACGCCATACATCAAATTTCGGTGCATAAATATTTTTTTAGGTTGCTTAAGAACTTTGCGTGATCCCGCTCTGATGCGAGATCATCTGGTAGGTCATTCCACAAACGAATCGCTCGTGGAAGGGCCGAAAGGTTGAAAGCGTCGGTTTCACCGTACATGCGTGATAAGCTAAAGTTGTTATTTAGTCGGCGTGAAGTTCGATGAGCTAGATTAAGGTGAACAGATGGCATCATGCTGGTGTGGATGAGTTTGTGGAAAAGTGATAAAAGGGAAATGTCACGGCGAATTTTTAGTGGCTCGAGTGCAAGGCCTTGTTTAATCTGTGTTATGCTAGATGGGCAGCTGTAATTACGCGTAATGAATCGACTGGCTCTGTTCTGGATAGATTCTAACTTGTTAATTAGGTATTTTTGGTGCGGTGACCAAATGGAGGGGGCGAACTCGAGTTGCGGACGGATTAAAGCAAGATACGCGAGTTTACGTACATCGGAAGGAGAATTGTATAAATTACGGCGTAGAAAACCTAATGATTTTGATGCGTTAGCACAGATAGAAGTGATATGTGTGGACCAGGAAAGATTAGGAGTTAGGTTTATGCCTAGGTACTTATAATGCTGAGCGCGTTCCACAATGCTGTTACCAATTTTGTATAGGCCACTAAAGTTATGATGTTTTCGACTAAAAGTGATTAGTTTGCACTTGGAAACGTTTAATGTCATCTGCCAGGTATTGCACCACTCACCAATACGCTCTAGGTCTTGTTGAAGGGCAAGATGATCAGTACTGCTGCGGATGGGACGGTAAATAATGCTGTCATCAGCGAATATGCGCATACAAGATGATAAATTGTCCGGCAGGTCATTAATGTAGATGAGGAAAAGTAAGGGGCCGAGAACACTTCCTTGCGGAACACCAGAGGAAACATAACAAAGTGATGAAGAGTAATTGTTTGCGATAGTAAATTGCTGCCGGTTCGTTAGGAAGTTACGGAGCCATGTTAGCGTAAGCGAATCTAGTTTTAGCGATGATAGTTTTAAAATCAAGCGGCAGTGAGCAACACGATCGAAGGCCTTTGCAAAGTCAAGGAATATGCAGTCTGTCTGTAGATTACTATTCATGTTAGAATGCAAGTCGGTAGTAAATTCGAAAAGTTGAGTCTGACAAGAAAGACCCTTTCGAAACCCATGCTGGTTAGAAAAGAAGAATTTGTTAGATTCTAAATGAGTGTAAATGTTAGAAGCTAAGATATGCTCAAGCATCTTACAAGAGATGCATGTTAAGGAAATGGGGCGATAATTCCCAGGTGAACTTTTATTCCCACTTTTATGGACTGGCACTACTTTCGCTATCTTCCAGTCAGTAGGCAACAATCCCGTATTTAGTGACTGCCGAAAAATGTGGAATAGGATTTTACTAGAGGCAGATATAGTGTTCTTTAAAATTTTAGAATTTATATCGTCAATACCAGAAGACGAAGACATTTTCAGATTTTGTATGATTTTAGAAATGCCTTCAATTGTGATATCGATGGGTGCCATGTATGAGTAATCTCGTTCGAGAATTTCGGGAAGATGGTCGTTTTCACTAGTAAAGACAGATGAAAAGAATGAGTTAAAGACATATGGACAATCAGTGTCGGCAAAAGGAGTGTTATTTTCATCATGCAAGGAAATGAAGTTATCGTCGTAATCAGGGCTTATTACTTTCCAGAACTTCTTCGGATTAGATTTAAGGAGTGATGGTAAGTCCTGGGAATAGTATTTATTTTTGGCAGTTGCAATTTCGTGGCAATATGTTTTTAGGCATTCCTCATACGTTTCCCAAGAAGACTGTGAACCTGAATTTTTCGCTGACCTATAGAGCCGCTTCTTTCTGTTTCTCAGTCTGCGCAGAGACTTGTTGAACCATGGATTCGTTTTATCGTTAGTAATCGTTATCAAAGGCACGTGTTTTCCTATTAGTGCCGAAATCTTATTTTTGAAAAGAACCCAGTTTTCTTCTACTGAGCGACTGTAAAAAGAAGGTAGTAACACGTTGTCAGAAAAGGAAGTAAGTTCCGTGTTAATGGCATGGTAGTTGGCTTTATTATAATCCCTAATTTTCTTAGATTCAGTTCCTGCAAATGGCGGCTGGATAGCAAGAGCTACTTGTAGCAATTTGTGGTCACTAAATCCATTCAAATAGTCTATGTGGTTAATTGTTTCAGGTGCAGTTGTCAGAATGAGGTCTAGCGTATTCGAACCGCGTGTTGGGTGAGTAATAACCTGAGCAAAATTAAAGTCTAAAGTTAAGTTAATGAAGTCAGCTGAGTGTTTACAAGAAGACGACAGCTCCTCCCAGTCAATAAAGGGTAGATTAAAATCGCCGAAGAGATACACAGTGCGAGCCTGGCAGACTTCAATGGCAGCACTAATGCTGCTGCGCAACTCATCTAAGAAGGAATGATGACAATCAGGAGCCCGATAACAGCTGCCGAGCAACACTTTTCGGGAATGAATTGTGCAACCTACCCAGACAATTTCAATCTTAGAATTTAAAGTGATGGCGTATGACGTGATGGATCTTTTAATGGCCAGAAGAACACCACCACCCCTTCTGTCTATACGATCACATCGATAGATGTTGTAGCTGTTGGCACAAGAAAAAATTTCGCTGTCATTGATGTCAGCGTTCAGCCACGTCTCGGTGAAGACAAGAATATCAGAAAGGCTATCATCGATGTAAGATGAGACCATGTCACGTTTGGAAAGGATACTTCTAATATTAGTGAATGATACTGTTAGTGATAGAGGAGTGCAAGGCTGATGCAGCTTTTGCTGGCTAGATGTTCGTGTGTTTACTTCTAGCTATCTGCGTGAACGTACAACGGTCTTAGTGATGGCATCGTAGACGTAGCTTACGTTTTCGATGCGCAGCTTGTCTACTAGAAGCTTAAATGGCTCATTTTGAGTTTTTGCGAATTCTATTAGCTTCCTGCGAATCTGTCGCGTTGCTAATGAAAAATCCTCGCGTATTGAAAACGCTGTTCCCTTCAGGTTACGTGCACGTGACAAGATTTGCTCCTTATCTTTAAAAAGGGTCAGTTTGGCAATGATCGGTCGACACTTTTCTTTATCATGTCTACCCAACCTGTGAACCCGTTCAAACTGTGTACCTGTTAGTGTAAGCTGTAACTTTTCAGAACAGAACTTAATAATTTTCTCTTAATAACCTTCAGCACAACGACGGTCTTGCCTTCCAGGTAGTGTACAACGCTCCTTTGTTCCGGGTCGGCTCGTTGTTGTTCGGCGAATTCGTCGGCACTGATGGGTCCCAGGAAAGTGTCGTCATCCTGGTCGTCCTATTCGACGGGGGCGCGAGACAAGCAGTCGGCCTCAGAGTGCTTTCGCCCGGACTTGTAAACGACAGTGATGTCGAATGCCTGAAGTCTCAGACTCCATCGTGCAAGGTGACCTGAAGGATCCTTCATGTTAGCTAGCCAACACACGGCGTGGTGGTCGCTGACAACTTTGAAGGGCCTGCCACAAAGGCAGGGGCGAAACTTTGATATAACCCAGATGATGGCGAGGCACTCCTTTTTTGTTGTGGAATAATTTGCTACCGCCTTCGACAGCGACCGGCTAGCGTAACTTGCAGCCCTTTCTAGTCCATCAGTCCTCTGCACAAGCACGGCGCCGAGTCCTGCGCTGCTTGCAAGTATGCGCAAGTATTGGCGGCGATTGCAGGCGTCGCCCAGTTCTTCAAATGCTTCGACTTGCGGCGTCTCCCGCTTGAACTCGACGTCGGCCTTCGTGAGCTACGTCAGTGGCTCGGCGATCCATGAAAAGTCCTTGGCGAAGCACCTGTATTAGGTGCACATTCCAAGAAATCTACGCACTGCCTTCTTGTCGGCGGGCGTAGGAAAATCAGCGATGGCCACTGTTGTCTGTGGGTCAGGGCACCCTCAGGACTTGTTGATGACGTGGCCCACAAGCAAGAGCTCCTCGTACGCGAAGCCGCACTGTTCTGGCTTCAACGTGAGTCCGGAGGTCTTGATTGCTTGAAGAACTGTTTCAAGGCGCCGGAGGTGTTCTTCGAAGCTTGAGGCAAACACAACGACGTCGTTAAAGTAGACGAGGCAAGTCTGAAACTTCAAGCCTGCCACTACTGTATCCATGACGCGTTGGAAAGTCGCCGGTGCTGAGCAAAGACCAAACGGCATGACCTTGAACTCGAACAGTCTGTCTGGTGTTTTATAAAGGCAGTCTCGTCAACTTCGATTTGCCAGTCGCCGGTTTTGAGGTCCATCGACAAAAAATACTTTGCGTTGTAGACTATCCAAGGCGTCGTCTATCCGTGGGAGAAGGTATATGTCCTTCGTGATTTTGTTGAGGCGACGATAATCGAAGCAGAAACGTAGGGTTCCATCCTTCTTCACCAACACCACGGGGGTCGACCACGGACTCTTGGACGGCTGGATGATGTTGTCGCGTACCATTTCGACAAATTGTTGCCTTATGGCCTCGCGGAGGCGTGCCGAAACTCGGTGTGGGCTCTGATAGAGTGGGCGGACTTATTCGTCGGTTATGATGCGTTGCTGGCGGCGGGGGTTTGTTGACTTTTTGACGATGAAGAAAAGCACTCCTTGTATTGCAGGAGCAGGGCTTTTAGCTGTTCTTTATTATGCCTGGGAAGGTTCTGATTGACGTCGAAAGCTGGTTCAGGTAATACAGTCGTTGTTGCAGCTGCGCTAGAATCCGTGAAGGCGAATGCACTGCTGGCTTGTTTCATTGATGTAGGCGACCGTGGTGCCTTTGTTAATGTGCTTGCATTCGTGGCTGAATTTTGTCAGCATCACTCTTGCTTTCCCTTCACGTAGCTCAGCTATGCCTCTAGCAACGCAAACTTCACGATCGAGCAGTAAGTGATGATGGCCCTCGATGATGCCCTCCATGTCTGCAGGCAATTCGGTACCGACGGAAATCATTACGCTGGAGCGAGGTGGTACGGGGAGTTGTTCTTCAAGCAAATTCAAGGCATGGTAACTGATGTTTGTATCCAGTGGTATCACTTTGTGCGTTGAAAGCGTTATCGACTTGGACTTTAAGTCGATGACTGCACCTTCTTGGTTTAGAAAGTTCATGCCTAGGATGACATCCCTGGAGCAGTGCTGCAGGATTATGAAGCTCGCCTGGTAAGTGCGGTTGTTAACCGTGACTCGCGCGGTGCAGATTCCAGCCGGCGTTATTAGGTGGCCTCCCGCTTTCCTGATATCGGGTCCTTGCCAGGCCGCCTTCACCTTCTTCAACTTGGCAGCGAACGCGCCACTGAAGACGGAATAGTCGGCTCCAGAGTCGACGAGAGCAGTGACGTTATGGCCATCGAATAGCACGTCTAGGTTGGTAGACCGTCGTCTAGCGTTGCGATTAAGTCGTGGCGTCGGATCACGGCTGTGGCGGCTTGCTCCGCTGCTGCTACGTCGCGTCGGAAGGTCTTCTTTCGGCGGCGAAATGTTGTCGAGGCTGTTGCCAGGCGGCGTGCTGATATCTCGTCATGATAATTCGCGAATCGTTGTTGTCGTCGTCGGCGGCGGAGGATCTTCGGCATTGTGTCGTACAGCTACCGCACCTCCATCGGTTTCTGCTTTTAGTTTCCGGTGAAGGGCTTTGAGATCTGCCCCGGGGTCGGACCGGTGTACTGACGGCGATGCGGCGAGATGTAACGGCCTTGTGACGGCCAGCCTGAGGGTCGTCGTGATTGGCACTGTGCTCCGGAGAGGTAGTCGGCGATGTCGCGCGGTCGCGTTCACCTTGCACTGGATGCGGCGCGTTGACGGCGAATCCCCGTAGTCCCATCGTGCGATACTGGTTTTGGCGGTAGGTGTGGCCGACTTCTCCACAGTGGTGGCAGAGTGGGTGGTGATGGGGGGTGCGCCGAACGTGGTATTTCTTGGGCCGAAGTGCTGTCCGACTGGTGGGCGCGATGGCCTCGGCGGCCGCGGTGGTGGCTGGCGAAGGAATCGCAGCGGCGTATGGGTCTGGCGCTGGCGTAGAGGGGCGATAGCTTGGCGTGCAGCAGCGGCGTAGCTAATTGCTTCCGGCTGAGGCTGTAGTGGTTCGGGATTCCAGCGATTGCTGGATTTCCTCCCGCTCAATATCGGCAGTGGAAGCAACTTGAAGCTGCGACGATGGTATAGTAGGTGTTGCAGGTCTTCACGCACGATCGCCCTTATGGTCTCTCGCAGGTCGTCGGAAGAGAGTCCTTGGACTTCAGCGTAGTGTGCCGTCGAACGACGATTGTATTGCCAGTTGCGCATGTCCAGTGTTTTCTCGATCGTCGTAGCTCCGAGGACTGTCGTTGGTGGATTTCGTATCCGTCCGCCGAATAACTCCTGCTTAACTCCCTGCATGAACAAGCGAAATTTCTTGTCTTCGGGCATAGCGGCGTCGGTGTGCCGGAACAATCGAGTAATTTCCTCGGTGTACAATTCGGTCCACTCTTAGAGGGAACACGCGAGCGCTTGGCCGGCGTATGGCCGGCGGCCCGCGCGGTGCTAGCTGGCGGCAAGATTTGTAAACGCGGCGCATGCGCATAGAGTCGTAAGGCCGGCCCGTGCCCCGCTTCGTCTGCTACTTCTTCGCCCCTGCGCTCGACAAGCGCAGGGGCGGAGAAGCATCCGTCTTTTCCGCGGTGGGATTTATCTAGCCGCCACTCTGCCTGCTGCTCATAGGGTAATCAGCAAGCAGAAAAAAAAAGAAAGTTTTGTTTGTCGCTGCAGTCTCTCGCGAGTTTTAACTCGACTCGGTTCTTGTTCGTTGAAGCAACGTCCACAGAACCTCCATAGTTAGGATATTTGTGATATCGGTTGGACATGCAGTTTTATGAAAATTATTCTGTTACACCCACACGTGTGCGCAATGACGTAAGGTGTGCTTCGAACAACACATGAAAGTAAATGTGGAGGAGACAATGTATTCATATTTTTGCGACATAGGGTGTATGGGGACAAAACTAGTCACCCGACTTCAAAAGGATGCAAAGCTGGTCGTGTGTTGGCACAAGTACGTGTTCTGTAAAACGCATAAAAAGGCACGCGTGTGCAAGGGAAATAGGGCCAAGCGCTGCTCACAGTTGAGAAAATTTACCCGTATAATGGTTGTGCAGCAACACCTAACTGTGGAATTCTGCAAAAGTGATAACGAAGCCTGTCACTTGCGCAACCTTCAGTCAATGCTAACCGATAAGCTAGTCGTATGCTTTTCACGTACTGTTCGCAGCAACTGGCCACTTTTCATAAGAGACAAAACAATTGAAGCCCGATGCAGCGAGCATACCAAGTTTGCCCATCCAACCATGTAGTGTCCGCCTAGTCAACAAGCGTGAGGCAGGGTTGGTATCAGTGCTTCACAGTACGAAAAAAAAAGAAAGAAAGCATGATGGGCCAGCGCTTGCTAGCGCTGGGGCGGAGAAGTAGCAGACGACGCAGGGCACGCACCGCCCGAATGAATCTATGCGCATGCTCCGTGTTTGGAAATCTCGCCATCAGTTAGCGCTCCGCGGACCGCTGACCATGCGCTCGCGTGTTCCCTCTAAGAGTAGACCGAGCTGTACATACCGATACTCTCATTCAGGAGCTGTACACGGTTCTCCAGCAAGGCTACAGCTCTTTCTTTACGGACTACGCTCGTGAAGGTGTCCAGGAATACGGCTCGGAAGAGGCCCCATGTTGTTAATGTAGGCTCTGTGTTCTTAAACCAGGTTCTGGTGCCGTCTTCAAGAGAGAAGTATAGGCATGACGCAGTTTTTCCTCGCAGTCCCACCTGTTGAACGTAGCGACCCGGTAATATTCCTGCAGCCAACTTTCGGGGTCTTCACATGGCGAACCACGGAAAGTCAGCGGCTCCCTGGGTTGTTGCATCACAATGGGGGACGCTGGGACTGCGATTGGGTCGTTCACTTGGCCTTGATCGCCGTGGTCTTCTCGGGAAGAAGTCCTTGCTGCCTACGGCCAGCTCGCTGGCCCTTGGCGACGCTGATGTTGTTCTCTCGTTTCGGGATTGGATCGCTGTTTTTCGGGGGCGTTTAGTGCATGAACGCACTAGCACCTCCACCAGATGTCACGTAATAGTGACGGTGAATGACGCAACGGACTTTTTATTGGGCGAACCTGTGCCCACAAAAGCAAGTTGCACTCGAAGCAGAACGATAGTGGCGAATCAGTAGCGCACCCAGGATCTCTGCCAGGGGGGGTTGACAGTTTGCCAATACCTTCTAAACTGCACTAATTTGGATTTCTTCATTGGAAATAGTCAAAAAATGCGCTTTTGCGAGTGTGCAGACGATTGCGCGTCTTACATCTTAATTGCAGTACTCAAATACGTAAGGAAAGAAAAGGGGTTAAACAAAAACGGGGGTTAAGTGGCTTCAAAGGGGGGGGGGGGGGTTCCAACCCCCAAATCCCCCCCCCCCCATCGGTGCGCCACTGTGGCGAACACATTCGGTGATCGTCGGAATCTGATCAGTGGCGAAACACGTCGGCTTTTATGCATGAGTCATAGAAGATTGCAGAGTAATCCCTGGTACCCCCATGTATTCCAGAAAGTATTCGCGTCACTCATACAATCAGATTACATAAGCGTCGTTGACAACAGACAACGAATAGAAGCATCGTTTTAGTGACTTCCGATACATGCAGGCGCGTCCTGCGCTGAGGGATAACTTTATCATTTGTTAACCGGTGAAAAGTGGTCACCGGTGAAAGACACGTGCCACGTGTCAATTTAGTCTAATAAGCCTTATTCTGATTATCATTTACTTCGTGACCATCATCATCGTCAGACTATTCTTATATCCATTGCAATACGACGGCCTCTCTCTGCGATCGCCAATTACCTGTCTTGCGCGAGCTGACTTCCAACTTCCACCTGCAAATTTCCTAATTTAATCTACCCACCTAATTTTCTGCCGTCTTCGACTGCTATTCCCTTCACTTGGCACCCATTATGTTATCCTAATGCTCCACCAGTTATCTATCCTACGCATTAAATGACCTGCCCAGTTCTTTTTTATTTCTGTTAATGTTAACTAGAATATCGGCTAACCCCGTTTGTTCTATGATCCACAGCACTCTCTTTCTGTCCCTTTCGTTAAACCCAACATTTTTCGCTCCATCGCTTTTTGTGCGGTCTTTCACTTGTTCTCGAGCTTCTTTGTTAACCTCTAAGTTTCTGCTCCATATGTTAGCACTGGATGAATGTAATGATTGTACACTTTTCTTTTCAACGACAGTGGTAAGCTCCAAGCGAGGATTTGGTAATGCCTGCCGTATGCACTCCACCCCATTTTACCGCGACAGCGTTAATGGCCCTGTGTCGCAGAGAACCCGCTGTCGGCGTTGGCGCTGTAGCCGGCGTTGGCGTCCCGTGAACGAAAATTGCCGTATATATTCTATACGGCACTCCTCTTAATCTTCTCTTGTTTTCCATTATTTTCTGCCCTTACCCCATTTCCCTGTGCAGAGTAGCCAACCGAACACTTAACCTGGTTAACCTATCTGCCTTTCACCTCTTATTTTCCTTCCTTCCTTTCATCAAATCGGCGTATAAAATAGAGGAGGGGGGAGACCTGGTAAAACTTATCACTGAGATGCACAGATACAGAATCAGTAGCATTAGATTGCAAGAATAGCGTGAACAGAAAACATTTATTGATGCGAAATATGTTGGCACGTGATGACACTGGCCCCTTGAGGCGCGAACGACGAAGTTCGTGGTTGCGCGCGCGCTCTCCGAGAGAAAGAGAGAAGAAAACATTTATTAGTGAAAAATTAATAGTCGTTTTGTGGTCGGACCTCCTAGTCCGGAAGACCATGGCTTTTGCCGCCGTCCGGGCTCGATTGACCAGGGCTTGTTGCTGATCTGGGTCCGAGCTGGACAGGGTCGCCTCCCACTCGACTATCGTCGGATTATGCTTGGCCGATATTTTCGGATTCTGTTGGCACGCCCAGACCATGTGGTATAACGTGGCTGTATAGGCATCTACGTGCCGAAGTGAAACGCCGGGACAGCAATAGAAGAGTGAACAACGTTGTTTATTGAATGTGGTTAATATACTACTGCAGGGAGAGGGAAAAGAGGGTGTGTTCGTTGATAAAGACATGGGTTTCAAGTTTCATCAATGATAACTTGCACGCATGCAGAAGCGCGCACACACGTGCGGATACGATACATCTTCCTTCCTCAAAGAATGTTGATAGAAGCTGGTTCACCGCGTGCTTATTTGTTTGAAGTTAGCGTCATTCCCACTGACAATTGGGCGAGTTGGTGCGTGCGACACCACGCGGTGCTTGTGTTCGTGTGATGTTTCGTCTTGTTGCGCCGTTCTGAAGCCATGCGTCATACGCTAGCCGCTGGGGTGGTCTTGGCTGTCGCTGGGACCTAAGTGCCACGGGAGGCGGGCTTTGTTCTGTTGCTCCGTCTGTGCGACCGGCTTCTGATGACGTCGTCGAGGAAACTTTCTTGTCGTCTGATTCGTCGTCAGTGTCGCTGAACGAGACCTCTCGACTCGGGTTTTTCTTTGTTGCGAGAAGATGGCGTCTATTTCGCCGTATTGTCTTGTTCTCTGTTCGAACGAAGAAGGACCGTGGACCTGCCGGCGCAATTACGGTGGCTTTCGAGGACCGTGCTTTTCCACTCACACGCACGACATCGTCACGTTCGAGGGGCGGCAGTGGTCGATGGTTTCGAATAGTCTGGCTGTGTTTCTTCACTTGAATGGCCGGATGATGCGTGAAGTCGGGGAGCAGGGTGCGTAAATGTCTTCCCGGGAGCAACTCGCCTGGAGATCGTCCGTCTTCCAAAGGGCTTGCTCTATAATTTAACAGACCTAGCCAGAAATCCTCGTTGCCTTCTGTGGTCTTTTTAAGGATCCTTTTCGCAACATGTAGACCTTTCTCCGCTAATCCGTTTGAGCACGGATATCGCGGACTTGAAGTCACATGCTCGAAGTCGTAACGTGCGGCAAACTGGGCAAACTCATGACTGGCAAACTGCGGCCCGTTATCGGCGCATAATTGCAACGGGATGCCATATCTTGCAAACGTGGCACGGAGTGCATCGGTCACGAAGCTTGTCCACATCTGGAAAATTAGACGTGGCGTCACAAACACACAGGTAGAGCTTCCCGCCATACTCAATTATATGAGCTCCAACGCGGTACCACACTTTTGCAGGCGTCTTCCTCAGCATGAGTGGCTCGGCTGGTTGACTGTAGGCACGTCGCTGACAGACAGTGCACTTTTGTACAAGAGATTCAATATCGGAGTTGATGCTAGGCCAGTAGACCAACTATCTCGCTCTTGCCTTACATTTTCCCACGCCAAGATGCCCTTCATGAATTCTTTTTAGCATTTCTGCTCGCATTTTTGCGGGAATTACCACCTTCATTCCCTTGAGAAGTATGCTGTTGACCACTGACAACTCCGACTTCATTGAAGCTAATGACCCTTCCACAGTTTCTCCTTGCGTAATCTTTTGCAACACTAATTTTAGATATGGATCAGACGCCGTCTCACGTGCCAGGCGTCCAGACATCCTCTCAGAAACGAGTGATGATGACCATGCTGACAGCATGAAGGTCGACGTCGGTAGTGTCCACTGGAGTGCCGTCTCCAGGACCAGGGTATCTCGACAGCATGTCCGCCAGGTTCAACTGTTGACCAGGAACAAAAGTGAGTACGTAGTCGTAACGTACCAGCCTAAGGAAGAATCGCTGCACACGTGGGGGCATTTCTGATATCGCCTTTTTTTGCTATTTCGATAAAAGGACGATGATCGCTTTCGAGTGTCATTGAACGACCATAAACGAAATGGTGAAATCTTTCGCAGCCGAACACTAATGCGAGCGAAGCACACGAGCACACGTCCGAGCAGCGGTATTTGAGAGTACCGCTGCTCGGACGCTGTCAAGGCTTTTGAAGCATAGGCTACTGGCCTCCAACCATCATGTAGCTGCAATAAAGCTGAACCCATGCCGTCTTGCAATGCATCCGCTCTAACCTTCGTGGCTCTGTTTCGGTCAAAGATTTCCAACAAGGGGGCTGTGCTCAATGACTTGCATACGTCACGCCATTCATTTTCGTGTGCGGGCGTCCATTCAAAGTGCACATCGTGTTTCAAAAGCGAGCGCGAAAGCGCAGTTCGCTGCGTCAGGCTGGGGACATACTTGGAAAAATAGTTAAGAACACCGAGCATCCTCTGTACAGCTTGCTTGTTTTGTGGTGCTGGTAAGTCGAATACGTTGGCAAGTTGTGACGGATCGGGCTTGATGCCCTTACTGCTGATTATGTCGCCTAGAAACTTAATCTCTTGTACGGCGAACATGCACTTCGCAGGGTTGAATGTTAGTCCCGCAAACTCGGCTGCTTTCAGTGTGTCTCGCAGGCGCTGGTCATGCTCTTCTTTTGTTGCTCCCCATACAAGCACATCGTCAACATACACGCGGACACCTGGGAGATCATCAAATATTTCGTTCAGCGCTTTCTGGAATACCTCACTGGCGCATGCTATGCCGAAGGGTAGCCGAAGGAAACAGTATCGACCAAACGGTGTGGAAAATGTGCATAACATTGACGATTCCTCGTCCAGAGGAATTTGATAGAATCCGGCGTTAGCGTCTAGGCGAGAAAAGAATTTTGCACCTGCCAGTTCTGCTTCGATGTCCTCGCGTCGTTGCATCTGACAGTGCTCTCTTTTTATGTTCTCACTGATTTTTCTTGGATCAAGACAAATTCTTAACCTCCCATTTTTCTTTCTAACAATAACTAAGGGACTCACCCAGTCTGTGGGGCAGCTGACTTTCTTGATGATGCCTTCTTGTTCCATCCTTGTCAACTCGGCGCGTAGCGGCTGCTAAAGGGAGAAGGGCACTCTTCGCGCCGGTTGAACGACCGGTAGGGCACTATGACGAAACACGATTCTGTATTTCCGCTGGAGGCTACCAATTCCGCAAAACAGCTGATGGAACTGATGGGTAACGTCTCTAGAAGGGCTTGCGGTTACGCTTGTGATGTTGCGTTGAATTAGGCCAAAGCACTCAATGGCTTCTAAGCGGAGGATGGCCTGGTGATCCTTCCTGACCACGAAGAATCGAACCGTGTCCTTGCTTCCATTTATCGCCACCGGGGCTGAAACGGTTCCACATTGCTTGATGATGATTCTACCGTAGGAACGCATGACTGCTCCACTGGGTTCATGAGCCCCAACGCTTAGTTTGCGATACAGAGACAATGGTATCAGATTTGCTTGGGCCCCGGTGTCAACCTTGAATGACACATCCTGGCCTCCTACGCTGGCAATCACCAGCCAATCGCGATCGTGGCCGACACTGTTTACCATGACGTCTAGGACCTCAAATTCATCATCCACTTGGTGTATCCTCCTAGTGTCAGCTCTCTTACTGCAACATGAGGCAAAGTGATTAGGCCTATTGCAGTGGTGGCAAGTTTTGTCATACGCCGCACAACGTCTTGGAGCATGAGATCAGCCACATCGGTAACACTTCGCGGGTTGCATCAGAATTGTGGAGGCGGGTCTTGTTACCGCGCTTACTTCTGGTTCTTCCTTATCTTGTTGCATGCTTCGTTCTGACGAGCCGTGGTCTCGGCTTCCCGCGTCGATGTAGTACTGATTCTCGACGTTACTGCGTCTACTTCGTGCTCTCCCTTCGTTTTCTTCCATACGTCGTTCTGAGGAGCTGCTGTCTCTGCAGCCTTGCACATACTAATGGCTTTTTCCAGGTTGAGCCCTTTTTCCCTCAACATTTTCTCCCGCAGCCGCGACGAATTCGTCCCAAATACGATTTCATCATGAACCATGTCGTCCTTAAAGAGGCCGAAGTTGCAATGCGCAGCCTGTTTCTTGACTTCTCGGAGGAATTGCTCGAATGGCTCAGCCTCACCTTGGAGACGCGTTCTGAAGACATAACTCTCGTGCACTTCGTTCTCTTTCTCGATGCAATACTCCTCCAACTACGAGCCATGTTTTGAGGCAACAACAACAACAACAACTTCGCGACTACTGTCTTGTAGTCATGCATTTCCGCTTCTTCAGCAAACGAGAAGTTGTTGTATACCTCTATTGCTTCTTCGCCAGCGACGCTCAGCAGGATTGCGGTCTTTACTCCTTCAGATCTTGGCTTCTCAGGGCTTGTTGCTTTTAGAAATAACTCGAACCATGGTTTGAAAGACTTCCAGTTTCTTCCACTATCTCCGGCCAAGCGTAGCGGCTCTGGGGGCTTGATGCGGTCCATCGCTGACGCACTTCGCCGCTCGTAGCCTAACGGTCGCCACTCCTGACACCATGTATCGGCATCTACGTGCCGAGGTGAAACGCCGGGACAGCAATGGAAGAGTGAACAACGTTGTTTATTGAATGCGGTTGATATACTACTGCAGGGAGAGGGAAAAGAGGGTGCGTTCGTTGATAAAGACATGGGTGTTGGTTTGGCTTTCATCAATAATAACTTGCGCGCATGCAGAAGCGCGCGCACACGTGCGGATACTATACAGTGGCCGTCTGGGTACAGAGTTTGCATTGCGGATTGTGCGTCGTAGGATGTATCTTCGATAATACATAAGGATTTGGAAAGGACAATGTTTGTAAGCGTCTCCATGCTATCTGTGTTGCCTTATCTAATTTAGGGTCAGGCTGGGGTAAAGTGCGTCTACTCAGCCGGAGGTGCTGTAGGATCTCAGAATATGAAAGGAGGGGCTGGGGATCGTCCTGGTCAGCGAGAAGTTGTACTGTAGAGGAATCGGTGGAGTCCCGGCGTAAAACTTCTCGGCTGGAGGCATGAGCAATCTCATTGCCTCCAACTCCCGCGTGCCCTGGTACCCACAGCAGGTATTTCCAATGACTCTTTTGATGATTGGCCGCAGCCTGTTGCAGTATTGAGTGTGCGAGGGGGCCGACTTCACCTCTTGCGAAGTTGCGATACGCCGCCTGGGAATCCGTGAAGACAAAGGTGGCTCTTGGATTACGCATACCTGCCTCTTCCTATACCGGCCTCTTCCATGGCTATGATGTCTATTCCGGCGGCCGAGATGCAGTCTACCACCTGTCCCCTGTGTACAACGGTTGCCGTGGAGTGGTTGTGCAGGGGTCCGGCAGCATCTACAAAGAAGGCGCCTGTTTGATCCGAATACTTGTCGTAGGCTTTGGCTCTGGCAGCTCTCCTGTTTTCGTGGTGGACGGGGCGCATATTACGTGGCAATGGGCGAGTAATATCCTTCGGCCATTCTGGTGGTAGTGATCGCTTGCTGGCGGCCTTCGTGGGTGGATTGATGCCCAGTACTTCTATATCATCAGCAATTTCGATTACATAGTAAAAGCAGCGGAAGAATTCTATACTGATCTGTACAGTACCCAAAACAGCCAAGCTACTTTCATTCAAAATAGTGATGAACCGGATACAGAGGCTCCTTCTATAACTAACGCTGAAGTTAGAAGGGCCTTGAAAGACATGACCAGGGGAAAAGCTGCTGGAGAAGATGGAATAACAGTAGATTTAATCAAAGATGGAGGAGATATCATGCTTGAAAAGCTTGCGGCCCTTTATACGCAATGCCTCACAACTTCATGTGTACCAGAGAGCTGGAAGAACGCCAACATTATTCTAATCCATAAGAAGGGATACATTAAAGAACTGAAGAATTATAGACCCATTAGTTTGCTTTCAGTATTGTATAAAATATTCACCAAGATAATTTCAAATAGAATCAGGGCAACACTTCACTTCAGCCAACCAAGAGAACAGGCTGGCTTCAGGAAGGGATATTCTACGATGGATCATATCCATGTCATAAATCAGGTAATCGAGAAATCTTCGGAGTACAATCAACCTCTCTACATGGCTTTCATAGATTATGAAAAGGCATTTGATTCAGTAGAGATACCAGCAGTCATAGAGGCATTGCGGAATCAAGGAGTACAGGAGGCATACGTGAATATCTTAGCAAACATCTACAAGGATTCCACAGCTACCTTGGTTCTCCACAAGAGAAGTAGAAAGTTACCCATCAAGAAAGGGTTCAGGCAAGGAGACACAATCTCTCCAATGCTACTCACTGCATGCTTAGAAGAAGTATTCAAGCTCTTAGACTGGGAAGGCTTAGGAGTGAGGATCAACGGTGAATATCTCAGCAACCTTTGGTTTGCAGATGACATTGTCCTATTCAGCAATAATGGAGACGAATTACAACAAATGATTGAGGACCTTAATCGAGAAAGTGTAAGAATTGGGTTTAAGATGAATATGCAGAAGACAAAGATAATGTTCAATAGCCTGGCAAGGGAACAAGAATTCAGGATCGCCAGTCAGCCTGTAGAGTCTGTAAAGGAGTACGTTTATCTAGGTCAATTACTCATAGGGGACTCTGATCACGAGAAAGAAATTTACAGAAGAATAAAATTGGGTTGGAGTGCATACGGCAGGCATTACCAAATCCTCGCTTGGAGCTTACCACTGTCGTTGAAAAGAAAAGTGTACAATTATTGCATTCTACCTGTGCTAACATATGGGGCAGCAACTTGGAGGTTAACAAAGAAGCTCGAGAACAAGTTAAGGACCACACAAAGAGCGATGGAATGAAAAATCTTAGGACTAACGTTACGAGACAGGAAGAGAGCGGTGTGGATCAGAGAACAAACGGGGATTGCCGATATTCTAGTTGACATTAAGCGGAAGAAATGGAGCTGGGCAGGCCATGTAATGCCTAGGATGGATAACCCGTGGACCATTAGGGTTACAGAATGGATACCAAGAGAAGGGAAGCGCAGTCGAGGTCGGCAGAAAACCAGATGGGATGATGAAGTTAGGAAATTTGCCGGCGCAAGTAGGATTGCGCTAGCGCAAGACAGGGGTAATTGGAGATCGCAGGGAGAGGCCTTCGTCCTGCAGTGGACATAAAATATATAGGCTGCTGATGATGATGATGATGACTTCTATAGTGGCGCGACCTGCTTTGGTGGGCGCGAGCCGAATGACTTGGTTCATGTAATGAGCTTGGAAGAGCTCTGATGCTGTATTATAGATGCCATTTCAAGGAGCCTGTCATTCATGGCCCATGGTGGTAGAGTGAGGGCTTTCCGAAATGTGAGGCACAGTAGGCGGTCAAGTTTGAGTTCGTCCTTTTTGAGAATGCGCAGGTACAGGAAGCTGTAAGTGACACGACTGATCACAAAGGCCTGTACGAGACGCAGTATGTCCGCTTCTTTATCGTCACGGCGTCGATTGGCAATTCTGGATATCATTCGGGAGATATTGGTGCAAGTAGTGTGGACCTTTTGTATTGCTGCGTTGTTGTTGCCCTTATTACTAATGTATGCTCCCAGGACGCAGATAGTGTCCACTTCCTTTACCGGGGATTGATGGAGCGCGTATTCAACGGAATTTGGTTGCCATGCTTTCTAAATACCAGTAGTTCTGATTTCGTAGGGGAGCATTGAAGTCCGCAAGCGCGGCCGACGCGCTCTACGGTATCCGCTGCCCGTTGGAGTGCATCTTCCATCTGTCCCATGCTGCCGGTGTTGGTTGATATAGTAATATCATCTGCGTATAGAGCGGGCTTGATTCTGGGTATCTCATTCAGTGCTCTAGGCAGGTCCAGCAGTGCTATATTAAACAGCAGTGACGAGATTACTGCCCCTTGCGATGTTCCAGAGTGCCCCATTATGATGGGGGCAGATTTGGAGTCGCTAGCTCGTATGGTCAGGTGACGGTTGTGCAGGAAGTCGCACACGTAGTCGTATGTACGCTGTCCGATTCCGATTCTAGCCAAGTTGGTCTGGATGGCTCAGTGCTGGGCAAAGGCTCCCTCAAAGTCAATCGCCAGAATAGCGCGCTCCTGTGGCGTGGCTCTGCTGGGGCGATCGATTATGTCGTAGTTGAGTTGGAATAGAACGTCTTGTGCCGATAAATGCGCTCCAAAGCTAAACATTGTATGTGGGAAGAGGTCGTTAGCTTCCATGTATTCAGTGATCCTGATTTGAAGTGGTTTTCCATGACCTTGCCTGCACAGGAGGTGAGTGAGATGGGACGAAGGTTGTCAACATTGATGAACTTTCCGGGTTTGGGAATAAAGACAATTTCAGCAGATTTCCATTGCTGCGGGAGCATACCTTCTTGCCAATACTTATTAATTTGGCCCGTAAAGAGCTCGAGCATGTCGTCACTTAAGTTGGCTGTAAGAGTGGTAGTAATTTGGTCTGGACCTGGAGCTGTTCTTCAACGCATCCTGTCAATTGCTACTCTGATCTCTGCAGTCGTGAAGTCACAGACCATTTCCGGGTTTGCGGTTCCGTTGTATGCAAAAATGTGGTCAGCGCTCACGGAGGTATTGATGTAGTTGTCCTCCAGATCTCGAAAGAGTTGAGCCGTGTCCCCTGCATTAGCATGGATTGCTCGCTGAAGATTTCGACGGGCGGCTCCTCGTGATTGTTCCGGGTCTATTAGATACCTGAGTAGGTGCCAGGCTCATTTAGTGTGTTATGCGCCCGTAAGTGCGTTATACTTGGCGAACCAATTTTCTTTTGCGAGTTTCGTGGCATATTCCTCCGCTTGTGCCGTGACCTCCGCGATGCGCAGTCTGAGCTTGCGGTTGAGCTTCTGGCGGCTTCCATCGTCTGGTCAGTTGATGTCTTGCGTCCCAGAGATGGAGCAGATGCTGATCAACTGCTGGTGTTTCCGGGTTAGTTGAGATTGTCATGGTCACTTCCTGCTTGAGTTTTATAAGGGTTCGTGCCAATTCGTCATAGGAATTGGGCGGCTGGTGAAACGTAAGTTTTCCGTTTTGCGAAAGGCTTGCCAGTCAACCAGCTGTGTTGATTTATTGCGGACTTTATGCCGACCATATGTTACGGTGGTATGGGTGATGTAATGATCGCTGCCCAGCGCTTCCTCGGAGTTTAGCCGTTTTTGTTGCGGAGCATTTAGAGTCATGGTGAGATCCGGGCATGTGTCTCGCGATACGCTGTTGTCAAGCCGCGTGGGATGGTCCGCGTCAGTGAGTAGTGTGAGCTCTTCGAGCGTCATTAGGGTACGTAATTTGCGCCCTTTAACGTCTTCAATCCGCATGTTTGGCGTGTAAGTCGCCTACTACTATCAAAGAAGCTCGTGCTGCCATGGATTTGACCTTGCGGATGACCTCCGTAAACGTATGGTGTCGGTCCGCAGGCCGGTAGTATATATTTAGGACGTATATTGATTGATGGCATTTTTTTGAGAGGCAGAAATTGCACGAATACATATTGTAAGGCAGCGGGCCTGAGGTCGAGGTCATGCTGTAGAGCTGCATATTTATTATTGACAAACGTGACTGCCGATACACTATCGGCACTAGCGTAAGCCGTGTACGAGGATAGTTTGCGGCCTGTTGCCCGACATCTTGTAGAGCTCTAGCTTCTGGTATCGATTCTAGCGTTTGAATATACTGATGCAGTGATGCTGCTTTACGGCAAAAACTGCCACAGCTCCACTGAATTACTGTAAATTACGGATCGCGACTAGCCATCACGTGACGTGATGGAGGCGTCTTCGCTGTCTGGATTCATGGATAGAGCTGCATCTGGCATGTCACGTCGTCCCGAGAGGAGCTTGACACCCTTGCAATGCTTGCCTTCGTAGAGTAGTTACTTGCCTATTGTGTTTGGCTATGATTGATTGCATCTGAATGATATATGGCATTGGCAGTGTTTACAGTTTTTTTTGCGTTGCGTTCTTCGAGCGCGCTGAAGTGCTTGATGATGGATTGCTCCATCGTTTGGGTTATGGTTGCCGTAAAGGCGCTCAATTTCTGCTCCAAGGCCTTGTCCACGATGTCGACTATTGAGGCCTGTGTCGGCGTGGTCAGGAAGTTACGGCGTTGGGTGATATGAGTGCGCTCCTGGAGTCTCCGAAGATGCCTGGGACATCTCGCAGTCTGCTGAAGTAGCTGCTGTATGGGTTGTCTGGGGACGCTTATTTCCTTGTATTGATGCCTGTCGAAGGCAGGAAATTTTCTGCTGCTGTTGTGAGACTAGCTGGTGCAATTGGGCTAGCGTTCGATTTTGCTGCTCAATAGTGTTTTGAAGCTGTGCGATATCGGCGATTCGGTATTGCGAGAGCTAGTTTGAGTACGAGGGGAGGCGACCACTGATGCCCCAGGCAGCACAACCAGGCTGGCCCCAGCACGGCAATATCACGGCAGACACCGGCACAAATATACGCCCGAAACCAGCAGCGCTACCCGCGTCAGGAATGGCCCAGTGTGGCCATGGCATTAAAGGGCCTATATCGGCCATCGTGTGGCAGCGCCAATACAGGCAGATAGCCGGCTCTGCCGTTCATTGCCATTCTAGTGTCCCACCTTGCCTACTGGCAGCGCCGGTATTGGTCAATAGCCGGCTCTGCCACTTTTAGTAAATTTATTGCCCTGCATTACCCACTGGCATGGCCATATTGTGATGTATGTGGGCGATGCCGTTATTTCCTACGATTTTAAATGGCACAAATGTTGCACGGTAGCTCGATGCAACATGCCGTGATCTACTATAAAATCACCAAATAATGATACATAATTTCTTTATTGGTCTTAATATAGGTTGATACAGATTGTCGCTCGTATCCCCAATCCTGCGGGCCACACACGAAAGCTTTGTTTATGACGCTACGGGGGCTGGGCTCGCAAAAGGGGCACTTGGAAGATGCTGCACAGGTTGAGCCGCTTCGGCGTAACGCCGCCTTCTGCTATTAGCACAGTCGACGGCGCCTGGCAGTCACATTCTTATGAAGTCTTGCGCTTGATTGATGTCGATCCCTGCGTCTCTCAGGCCCCATCTGCATACAATGCATATACCTATATTATCCCAACACTGCCAGCAAAGCATAATATAAGCAAGAGGCACAAAACTGAGAAATGAAATGCGTATCACCTGTTCCCACTCTGCATAGCCGCATGTTAAACAGTCTCTTAATTTCCTTCCCATGCAGGCTGTACGGCAGTTGAACTGCATGGCGCATGATGGCGTTCATTATTATATTGAAGACAACCTCCCACAGACATGATTCCTCCATTCAAACAAGTTGTTGAAGCTGAAAAAAAACAAGAAGCAGAAATACGCAGAAATTAGGTAGGACATTCCGCTGCATCAAAATATGCGATTTTTGTTCTAACTAGCCAATTATGATGAATTATGCCTTCATCACAAGACTTCTCGTAAGTGCTTGTGGGTAGCTGTACTTAGCCTTTGGCAATGCGTAAGCTTTTAGAACAGAGGTAGCAAAGAAAGGGTGGATTATTTCATGATGAACACCTAAGCAAGCTACAACACAACAGATTATAGTTTTGCAGGAAGTTCTGAACACCAGTCATCTGGCAGGATGTACTTCCTGAGTAAGGAGGTACATTCCAACTTTGGTCTTCCAACTTTGGTCTTCTACAATCCAACTTTGTTCTTCTTGAGTGTACCAGCCGAAATGTGCCGTGTTGCGTTTTCAGACAGTGCGTTTCAGCTGACGCTGAAGCGGTGCAGCACCGTCTACGTACATAGTAAAAAGTGGCCGTACATTATCTCTGTAAAAAAAAAGAAAATACACGTATTAGGCAATGCACTTAGTTGAAACACTATACTTGAAAATAAAAATAAGACAGTTGTACTTAACTTGCGATAAACGAGTTTATTTCGCAGTAAATGCAGTTTTCCGACGTTTGGCTAGATGTTTATGTTTCACCCGATAGTAGTGTGGAACCAAGTTTGTAGTGGCGAAAGTGAAGCCACTGGTACTGAACACGCTGCTGGTCAAGTTGATGCATGCTTCGCAAGCAAAACATGGTACAAGCAATGCGGGCAACGGCAGCTCACAGGCGGAAGCAGAATGTGTACGGGTCCCTCGTCCTCCGAGAGACCGAGAGTCCCCACGTTTTTTTGGCAGCGGGCAAGGTCCACGCAGGGAGCAACAAATTTAACAGGGCATCATTCACGCTTCTTTGTGCACCCATCCGGTTCTAAGTAGTAGCGCAGGCTCGGCTGTGCGCATAATAGACCGTGCATACCTTCGACACTGCAAAGTGAGGGGACGCAAGGAAAACGTGGTGAGAGTGAAACGCATTCTTGGTGTTTTGACGTCACTTCGCCTGATAGTGCTGCTTCTGCCACGCTGTCTTTGTTCCACAAATTCTTCTACAGTTCTCTAGGCCATCCACCTTACATCGCACCCCCTGCCCGCATATCTCTTCGTGTCGTCCATGAACTTCAAGTGTCACGCCCACGTGCCCGCACCGTTGCATTTTCATCTTCATTTTTTCCGCGCGCAGCATCAGAATGGAACGGCCTTTCCCACCAAATAGCAGCAATCGCTTGTCCATCAACGTTTTTGAATGATGTAACTGACTTTATTTGTAAGTGACGTCATGTGGCTATATTGTAAACCCACCCCTTATGTAATACCCCCTAGAGGGGTCTTTAAGGAAATAAAGTGAAGTGAAGTGAAGTGAAGAACGAGACGCGCACGTTTTTTTATTCTTTTATTTATTTTTGCAGAAGCTGCTGTGGCTGAACGAGCAGTAGCACTTGTGCTGATTTTATTATATATTATAGCTGAAATGTAAAACATGACAAATGCGCTGTAGAACAACTCAAAATGATGAATTAAAGTTTTTTTTATTATTTTACTTGCGCTGCTTATCCCAGGAGAACGATGGAGCAAAACAACGCGTGCGGAAGGGGGTAGTCTGGCAAACAACATCACTTGATAACATGCCCCATGCATTTCTTGCTTCTAGTCAAATAATACAACCTCCCTCTTCGGAAAAAAAAGACACAAAGCAGTGACAGCCGTATCTAAAAAACCTCGCGACAATACCTTACGCGGCGCATAAAATATAAGTTCAAGTTCGTCATATTAATTTCCTTAATTATGTTAGTATACTTTCAAAGCCCGAAGGCATTACATAAAAAAAGCGGGCAGTTTTTTTCTTTTTTCATAAGCAAGAAAGCTTCAAACGTGGCCGCTGCGAGAAGAAACGTAGGTGTGAGGTAGAAAAAAAGCGGGAGTAATAAAATAAATCCTAATAAACAAACTCAAGCGAGATCGCCTACGGCGACAAGGTAAACCAATCGATGATTTTATAGAAGACGCACTGGCTACACGTGAGTAATTGTATGTATCAAAACACGGACAGCAAGGTTTTGGACACTTTCGAGAGCTTGCGATAAGGTATAGGAGTTGCTGGATTCCAGACAGAATTGGTGCACTCGAAGATTGACCCCACCATGGATTTATAAAATAAAAGCTTCCCATGAAGAAAATGTCGGAGCAAAAAATCAAACATGTGGTTGGCATTGGTAAATTGAAAACTCAACATACATATTCCAAAAATGTTGCGTGTGATGTGTATCCCGAGATATCTACAAGAGGAAGAAGTACCAGAGGTGTGTCGTTGAGGGTGTAAGTGGGAATGTGAATTTATTAAGGAATAAGGTAGCTTATGTATGCCTCTTTGCAAAGTCAATACAACGATATGTTTATTGATTAGCTGATATAAGATGCAAACGTCCGCGAACAATTTTTTCATGTCTGTGTTGCTCTCACAAAAAGAGTTCACCTACTTGAAAAATGTACATATACTTTAGTAGTTTTTTGTGTTTTTGCTTTATGCTTAGTTTTTTCTTTAGCTTCTAAAATTAATCGCCGATTCTTCGCGACATCCGCACCCCCGCGCCCCTGCCGCGCAGAGCCTGCAGTGTGCGTCGGCGGTAGCAGCTGCAACAGACATCAGCCAAGACGACGCCATCGATGCTGTCGACATGACTCCAGAAGAGATCCTCGATTGGCGTGAGAAATTTGTTTACTCCGACACCAAGAGGCCTTCACCCACTTCGCCAAGCACCCTCAAAACTCGACCGCCAGTAAGCCACGTTTAGCCTCGTCCTCCTCCACTCCCTGCCGCTGAATACAAAATCATTCTGCGTGTACATGGTGGTGTCAACTGCGCTAATATACATCCAGTCTCTCTCCGTGACATCGTCATCAAGTCCACAGGCCTCTCCGCGGCGGCAACATCGCTAGATCGGCTCCGGGCCAACGAGATTAACAACACAATCATCATAAGCACCCCTTGCATGGACAAAGCTGATCGCTACTTATGATCGCCACCCTCACCATCATGGAAAGAGCTACGAGGTCTCCACGCACGTGGCAGACCCCGAAAATTCGTGTAGGGGCGTCATCAAGCTGCCGGCCTCCCTGGTAGAGGGGAACGTGTTGGTTAAACTTCGAGACTCCAATCCAACAATGAAGATCCTAGCTGCTCGAAGAATAGGCTCCACGGACTCCATCCTGGTCACTTTCGAAGGCTCAAAGGTCCCCTTCTACATTGATTACCTCCGCACAGACCTCCGCTGCCGACCATATCGGCAAAAAGTTGAGGCGTGTGCTAAGTGCCGGCAGTTTGGCCATTGTCAAGGTGTCTGCCCTAATGTGACAATACGTCTCTGCCCAAAATGCGGCAGGCCAGATCCTCCTGAGGACCACAGCTGCACCCCTATTTGCATCATCTGGAACGGAACACATGAGACTGGTTCATCAGAGTGCAGACATCGTTACAAACCACGGACACCGCCCCCCGCACCACCAGACACTAAACTGACACTTCTGGCCAGGAACAATATACAGGCCTCCAACCAACACCCGGGACAAGAGAAGCTGCAGAGCAGCTCTGGCCGCAAGAACTCTGCAACAGCGCCCCTGGTCCTATCATCGAAGCAACCTTGGCCTCCGCTGACTCCATGCAACGAGGAGAGACCGCCCATCAACCATACAAAGGTGAGCTGGGCAGGGGTAGTCTCCCACAATAGCAGCTACTCACTAGATGCTGATAGCTCTCTCATCAAATACTTGCTTAATCAAACGAAATGCTCAAAGCCGAAATCAAACAACTCAAGGCAATGCTCCGCCCCCCCCCCTCCCCCCCATCGAAATCAATGAAACTCCTGCCGCTACCTCCAACCCACTGCCACAAAAGCTTGCGCCCACACTGACACGCCCTCCGAGAGGACACATGGATATAGTTGCACCCACACCCATAAACCCTCCGACAGAACAAACGGACACTGTTGCACCCACTGCTAATACTGAAGCAGCAACTCCAAGGCCACCTTCACCACACATGCAGCCCCCACCGGCAAAAAGGAAGAATTCCGAAATAACAGACACCGACAACTCCGTTGAAAACGCCATATTTGTTCTCAGTGAGCGCATGACCACCCTGGAAAACAAAGTTCTTGCCCTTGAAAATCGGCTACAAAGCAAGCTTGATACCTTTATTTGTGAGGCATCTGCACAGTTCTGCAGATTCCAAGAGCTAATCGAAAGCTGGGGAAGACCCTCCACGACGTCACAAGCTCCCATCCTTCACAAGAGCGACAATAATAATGAAGCCAGCACGTAGCCTGGTGATCTGGCAGTGGAACTGCAGGGGTTCCGCAACAAGCGCGCCAGTCTAACACTATTTCTGCAGAATCTTAATGAGCTACCTGATATGAGCCTTGCAGGAAACACACGGGAATGTAACTCTACCAGGATACAATACGTTTTAAGACCCTCACATAGTCAAGCCCAACACTGCCATACTCGTAAGACGGCACCTTTCGGTTAAATGGGAGAAATTCAGCAGTACTGAAATCCCCCACGATTTCATAGAAATTCTACCTCAACGCCTCAAACAACCCACCCTATACGTGTTGAATGTTTACAGTCCTCCCAATGCTCGACAACACCGCTTTGAGCATATGCTTGCTCAGGCCAAAGCTAACGCCAATAAACAGCCGCTAGTCGTAATGGGCGACTTCAATGTCCCCCTTCAAATGTGGGGCCACTCTGCATCTACCCCTAAGGGAAGAACTCTGTGGCAGCACATACAGAATGAAGGTTTCACCATCCACAATGACTTCGCTCTTTCTACCCGGCTAGGAAATAGCGTCAGTAGGAATACATCCCCCGACTTCACCCTAACTCACCGCATCACTCAGGCGACGTGGCAAAACCTCCAAAACAACTTGGGAAGTAACCATTACATCCTAGAACTCCGCGTAAATTTCAAGCACCGACCACTGGTCATGAAACCACTCAGGCTTACCAATTCGACGGAATTCAGAAAATCTCGCTCTAACACCAATGAAGAAGACATTACCGTCATAGAGCAATGGGCGAACACTTTACAAGCAGATGTACAGGCCCATGCCACCACTCTCCCGTTAGATACACCCTTGGCAACAATTGATTCGAAGCTCCTACACATGTGGGAAGCGAAGCAAGCCTTACTCAGGAAATGGCTAACAGCCCGTTACAATCACAAACTCCGAATCAGAATCGCCAAATTGGACTCTCAGATTGAACAATACGCTATCAAATTGGCGGCACAGCAATGGACTCAGGTTTGCGAAGGAGCGCATGGTCATCTTAGCACTAAAGAGACCTGGCAATTGCTCCGGCACCTGCTCGACCCCACCACGTCTAGGACGCATAATAGCCACCAGATCAATGAACTGCTACATGAACATGCAGCGCACCTGCCGACAATGTTCAGTAACTTGGCTTCCAAACATATTCCCCCTCCTACGCAAATCCCCATGCCCGACTATACTGGTGAACCCAATGAGGAACTTTGGAGCCCCATCACAGAAGCGGAGGTTCGACATGCCCTCAACCATGTGCGAACCACCACGGCACCAGGTCCAGACTCTGTGACAAATAAGACGCTTCGCAACCTCGATGACCAATCCATACGCAAACTCACCGAGTATTGCAACCAGTGTCTCGAAGAGGGCGAGATACCCCAGCAATGGAAAGCAGCCAAGGTGATCATCATTCCCAAGCCGCATAAGTCAATTCAGATTGATAACTTCTGTCCCATCGCTCTCACCTCATGCATAGGGAAGATCTTGGATCACGTAATCCACCTACGCCTCTCCAAATACATCGAAGATAATCGCTTGTTCCCATCTGAAATGACTGGATTTCGCAAGTCTCTTTCTTACCAGGATGTCATGCTAAGGCTCAAACAAGACATTGTTGAACCGAGCGACGCACGTGACACAAAAGCGTTGCTCGGCCTCGACCTCAAGGGAGCCTTCAATAATGTGTCCCACTTGGCCATTCTACGCGAACTTAACCGTATAAACTGTGGAGAGTGAATCTACCCCTATATATGCAGCTTCCTCACGAAGCGCACTGCAACGCTCCAATTAGGCAGCGAACAATCAAGTCAAATACGTTTAGGAAGCACTGGTACGCCCCAAGGGGCAGTACTCTCCCCTCTCCTCTACAATTTGGCTATGCGATCATTAGCTTTCGCTCTCAAGAAGATTCCCGACCTCAGATTCACAGTGTACGCGGACGATATTACGCTGTGGATGACCGGAGGTTCGCACGGGCACATCCAAGACACCCTCCAAGCAGCCATTGACCAGATCGAAGGAGTAGGTCACGACTTGAATCTTAGGTGCTCCCCCACCAAATCAGAGCTTCTCCTTCTGCCCCCCACGAGACGCTTCAGGACATCGCCCCTGAATATCGAACTCACGGTTGAAGGGCACTCCATACCCCAGATAGACAGGATAAGGGTGCTAGGACTTCACCTTCAAGGCAACCGAGCAAATCAGCGTACCCTGCAAGCATTACAAACAACAGTAGATAACACGCTACGCCTCATAGGAAGGATCTCCAATAAACACGGTGGGCTTTGAGAGAAGGAACTGATTCAGCTCATCCAAGCTTTTGTGCTAAGCAAAATCACCTTCGCATTACCATATCTCTCACTCTCTAGGAAGGAAGCGGATACTGTAAGCTGCTTGATCCGCAAGATACACAAAGTCGCTCTTGGTGTACCGATTAGAGCATCCACACAAAGGGTGATGGCCACAGCCACAATTAATAACCTTGAAGAATTAATCAAAGCACATCTATCATCGCAATATCACAGACTCTCCACCACTGAAGCTGGGCGTGACATCCTGAGAGAACTTCACTACGCTCCACCACTCAACGAGGACAAGCGACATCAACTTCCTCGGAACATACACGGTAAATACCACATCCAACCCCTACCCAGAAACATGCACCCCGAATTTCACATTGAACGCCGGAAACTTCGAGCCAAGGCACTACAACGCAGCTATGGACAGGCGGAAGGAGTCTACTATGTGGACACCGCAGCCTATAACACTAAACATCGTTATGTTCTAGCTGTCGTAGACAAGCAGGGCAACACTGTTCGTTCAGCATCAGTCAAGACCAACTCAGCAGGCGACGCAGAAGAGGCCGCCATTGCACTCGCATCGGGGCTACCTGATTGCGATGTCATCATTGACTCAAAGACTGCTATCCGCAACTTCAGTAGCGGCTACATTACAAACCTCGCGCACTCTCTACTAGCCGCTCAACCGCCGAAAAATTACATTGCTCTCATCTGGACTCCAGCACATCAAGGACTACCAGGCAACGAAATGGCTTATGCCGCTGCTCGAGGATTCACGGACCGAGTGGACGAAAATGTGGGCCTTACCTTAGAACCCAATGACTCCCAACAACATACCAATAAAGACGCACTCATCAGATTCCATGAAATTTGCACGTATTACAAACACCAACGCCTAACGTATCCACCTTTCTCTGTGTCGAGCACATGGCAGAGAGAAATATTGTGGCGCCAACTACAAACTCGCACTTTTCTTACCCCACGCACTTTGCACTTATTCTTTCCCGACACATACCCGACACCCCGGTGTCGCTTCTGCCCTGTCCAGACAGCAGATATCTCCCATATCATGTGGAAATGCCCAATCAAATATCCCCCCCGCAACCTCAAACCATTAATTAGTAGCGAGGAGCTGTTGGAGACTGCCCTGCGCAGCTCCTATCTCACCCTGCAGGACCGAGTCCTGAGGTGGGCTGAGGAAGTAGCAGAGGCCTACCACGACTGGTAGGCGGACGTCTGGCAGCAGAAGGTGCTGAGACTGGGGCACACAGGCCTCCCTCTCTCGCCTCCGGCCCCGCCCCTTTCTTAAAAAAGGGAATTAAAAGTTCATTTAATTATTCATTCTTTATGCTTGTTTCACTTTTTAATCAAGAATTAATTTTATTCAGTAGCTTACATTTTATCCAGTAGCGTTCATTTTCTTTGTTTTCCCATTCTATTTTCCTGTATTCTCCTTAACCTTAGCCTCGCTCTTCGTTCTCATTAGTAGGTCGGTAACTTCAACTCTTTCAGCCATCCGTCAAGGTTCGGAATGGTGCGGCGGGCCACGAACATTCCTGTTCTTTTTTATTTTTCTTCATTTTCTGTTCCCTTCCAACGGAGAGCGCCTTGTGTATAGTCGTCTTAGTAGTCTGACCAAACCTTTCCTCTTCACTCCCCTCCCCCTCCCACCCCTTCTATCTGTTGTGGCGTTGTCTCTGTTCTCCACCTTACCCCTTCTCTTCAGTGCAGATATATTTGGCGTTGTGGAACATAAGCATTTCATTGTAAGTTAGCGTTGGCCTTGTCTCACATTCTTGTCCCTTCTATTTGCTGTTTTTTTTTTGTTTTAGAAATATGCAACAATAGCCCAGCATTAACCTCTTCTTCAACATGCCACCACTTCTTTTTTTCCCCGATTCTTTCTGCGGGGAGGAATTTATGCCTACTGTGCCCATTAGTGAGAAAAAATCATCTGGCATAAAAAAAAATGACAGCAGATCCACGAGGTGAATGATGATGAGTGGGCGAAGCTCCGGAGGGAATCATCGGATCTCCCGCTAGCACAAACGCGTTAGAAACGTGCAGTACTCTCTAGTAAGGGGGAGCGGCCACAGCGTCTTACGCAGCCATTTACACATGCCGGAACGTGCACCGCGTTTGCCGACGCCATCACAAGACTGCTGAGAGAGTATACCCCCCGTATTCATTAACGCTCCTCGACTTGAACTTGACTTGCCACCGCTTTGGGCAGCGCGTTCGAAACGCGTTGAAGGTAAGGTGGAGAGGCCACAGCGTCTTACACCAGCTTCTTACACGGGCCGTAACGCGCTAGCACAAACGCGTTAGAAACGCGCTAGAAACGCGGCCTTTCGTTAATGTTGGGTATTTATAGCCATTGTGGTGCGTTTGTCCATGTCCGCTTCGTGGCGTAGTGGAGATATGCGTGCCAGAAAGAAATCAGTCAAATAGCTAGTGGCAACGATATGACGTCGGATAGGAAGGTGATCATGCGCGTGATAGCTGATCATTTTACTGCGCTGCTTGGACAACAAAGGAACATTATGGAAGGATTCCGGGAGAGATTTTTACTGTTTATGCCGAAGCTGGACGATGACGTTAAAGCACGTTTGGAAGAGCAGATTACTCTACGGGAAGTCGAGGATGCAATCTGCGACTTGACGCCGGGAAAAGCGCCCGGGCCCGATGGCCTTGGGGCCGCCTTCTACAAAGCCTTTAAAGGTAGGGTCGCTCCCTTGTTGCTTAATGTTTTCGCTGAAGCTTATGACAGCAAGCGAGTTCCGCTGTCTTTCAGAAGATCACACGTTGTGCTGATACCCAAAAGTGATGACCCGGAAAAACGTCTCTCTGTGGGTTCTTATCGTCCGATCAGCCTCACTAACGTTGACTATAAAATATTTATGAAGGTATTAGCCAGAAGACTCCAGGGGGTTATTACAAAACTGGTAGGGCCACATCAGGCTTGTGGTATTAAAGGCCGCAGCATAGCGACAAACATACACGTAGCACGAAGTGTGCTTGAATGTTGTGATGTTTTAGGCGAACGCGTGGCAATGATGCAGCTCGACCTGGCAAAAGCTTTTGACCGTGTCTCGCACAAGGTTTTATTCGGCATTCTAGAACACTCAAATGTTCGCCATGTAATACTAGAAGGCGTAAGAATGGCGTACACGGACTGCACCACGCGTATTATAGTCAACGGTGACCTTACGGAGAGCGTGAACGTTCGCTCCTCAGTGAGGCAAGGATGCCCTTTGTCACCTTTGCTGTTCGCACTTTATCTCGAACCGCTCTGTTTGGCCATTGACCACAGTGAAGCTATTACGGGCTTCAGGCTGCAGACAGCACACGTCAAGATGTTGGCTTACGCAGATGATGTTGCCGTATTCTGCTCGGACAGTGAGAGCATCAAACAAGCCACTAATATCGTTTGTGAATTTTGTGACTGCACCGGTGCCCAAATAAACTGGGATAAGAGTTACGGGTTTTGGCATGGCGACTGGAATGTCACGCCAGAGCACTTCTCTCGCTTACGTTGGTCGACAACTCCAACGCGTTACCTAGGCGTGCCACTTGAATCTTATCGTGAGCCAGAAGCGTACTGATCTGACCAGGCGCAATGCGCGAAAGAAAAGTCTACTGCGTGGCAAGGCAGGCAATTGTCTATTTTTTCACGGGCTACTGTCTGCAACATTTTTCTCATTTCGAAAATCTGGTATGTGATGAATGTGTTATGTGCATCCCGAATTAGCATACAAAAACGCCACCGTGTTTTTGCTGTTTTTATTTGGGCATCCACCTGGGAGCGGACTAGCCGAACGAATTTGTTTCGCCCTGTTAAGAAAGGAGGGCTTGGTCTTGTTCATTTGTTTTTGAGACAGGTTGTCTCACGATTTGTGTATTTACGGGATCAAAATCACCAGTTCCTCCGTACTGTCATGCAAATGAGGCTGCGGCGACTACTCCCGGAACTTATAGTGTCGTCGCGTGAAATGATTAACGGTTCTGTAACCGGGTACCTACGCGAAGTGGTTCTCTAGTTCAGGTTGCTGAACGCACGATTTTCTTTAGAGTATTTATTTAATGTTAGGAAGGAAAAACTATATAAGGACCTAGTGGAAAACATGCTCCCAGAGCCCTTGTACCGTATCCCACATAGCGGAGCCCCAGGACAGGATGTGCTCAAACGAGTAAAGAAAATGCCTATACAACCATCAGTTAAAACCTTCTTCTTTCAGTTGCACACGAACACACTAGCTGTTAAAACCTTGCTTAAAGATAAAGGCATCTTTGTACCCTGGACTACTGACTGCTCCTTATGCAGGAAACCAGAAACGATCGAGCACGCATTTCTAGATTGTTGGGACCCAATCTTTCACTGGGATGTGCTTCAGCGCACATTAAAGAAACAATTACCCCTTGACCCATATGGCATTCGTTTCTTGCCGGTAGACGTATCCGAGGATATTCCGTACGATTTGATCATGGTCCTAGGACTCCACGCCTTGTGGAAAACGAGAATGGAATATCAGCATGCTGATGAAAATGTACGCCCTGTTCGCGAACATTTTATCGAAAGTGTTGTGCGTGTGCGAGATGTGTATCGTGCTCTAGCCGATCCACCAGACTGGATCCCTGTATTTGATGTGTTGGCTTGTATGAAAAGATTTTAATGCCGCGGTAACCAAAGTCTGGCTGCCACGTTTTTTCCCTGTAACGTGTTATTTCGGCAATAAAGAAAAAAAAGCTTTGTGGCGTAGTGGGCTAACGCCGCGCGCTCGGAAGCGAGGGGTCCCTGGTTCGATTCCGCGCTCCGGACACAACTTCGGAATTTTTTTCTCATTTTTCTCAGACTGGTTACACACTACTACTACTACTACGACGGGGACGGAACGGGTGCCGCCATAAGGAGCTTCACCCCTAAAAAAGAAAACACGCACGACAGAGCTTTCCGGGAAAGGCACCTAAGATTATAATGAAGCGGACCGCAGGAGACACTACTACACGGTTCGATATGCTCTTTATGTAGAAAAAATGTGGTTGATCCCTCTTATATAGGAATCGGTATAGAACACGAAATTGAAACGTGTCTTCACAGAAGTAGTGTAATGTTTATTGCACATTGATATATAATGTCTATTGGTGTTTTGTGGCTAAAGCGCGCTTAGGCGTTGATGCACCCACGCTGACGCCTGGTGGCACGTCTCCTCCATCACGACTACCAACGTCGATGACCATGAGCAACCGTCGTGCATATGGAAGCTGCACTACGCTGCACACGCTAGCACAACGCGAAAGACGAAGCACGTAACTGACACACTAATACAACGCGCAAGACAAAGCACGTAACTGAATCGTCACCGAGTCAAATCAGCGCGTACAGCGCGTCGTAATTGCAGCCTCCGCGATCAACTTCAGAAACATTTTCAGAGCTAATTGCGGAGGCCACGCTCCGCTGTGCTGAGTACGGTGAACGCCACTACCAACGCCACCTAGGTGGCGTTGGTAGTGCTTCTTGATGCCAGCGTCCCTTCGAATGCTGGCATCGAGGCGTCGTAGTGCTGAGACAACCGAAGCGTTCACTGTCGGTGCGCGTTAGTGTCATAATGCAGTACTTCTCTTTTCTGCTCGTAGGCGGCGGCACCGCCCCGAGCAAGAGCGCGGGTACACGGAGGAGTGTTAGATATATAAGGCGCGTCTGTGTAGCTCTCTGCAAATGCGTTTGTGGCGCGATGGGTTAAACGCTCGGCGATCTATCGTCGCGGACCGAGAGGTCGTGGGTTCGATTTCGAAATTCTGCATGTTTGTGGAACTTTTTCTTCTGGTTTCTTTCTTTGTATTATGTTCTATGACGTATTTCCGTGACGGAAATACGTCGGTGAAGTCTTGGTGGACCCCGGCATAAAACACTTTCGTGTTAAAATAATCTAGGGAGCAGTCATCCAAAAAGACTTGTATTGTACTAGCAATAAAATTTACAGCCGCTATAGAAGTTAAGCTAGCAACGGCATTACTGGCAAGTGGTACAGATGATTGCACCATAAATTTATGCATTATTTTGGAATTCACTACCTGCTACATAAACGACGCACATGTAAGCGCACATGCCTTTTGTAAGCGCACATGCCTATCGAGGATGCACACTGCAAGCGCGCATTGCTGCGTTATAATGGAGTGCCACTTGTAAACAATCTCCTATCGAATTATTGAACAAAATAAATACAATTACGCGAAAGTTAACAGCCTTTGTAATAAAACGAAAAAAATATTCAGAACATACAAAATAATTTAGTAAGAAACAAAAAAATTAATACCAGAATTATCTTGTTGCAGTTGGCGTGAGCGGTGAAAAATTCAAATAAATATTGCGTGCTGTAAACATATATAATCGGGAATGGCCAGCGAAGGCTGCGTGAAAAATAATATTTAAATGGTGTTCTGTTTGAGGGGCCAATATTTACGGGTCTATCAAAACTGCTAAACAATGTGGCTGTGCCTATATCTTTGAACGGACGTTATTAACCAATGTTTAGAGATGTACAACCAATGACGGCACTCTAACGGCAAAGCAGTCCCGGGATAGCCAGTTGCGTCGCCAGGCCTAGCCATTAACGGGCATTCACCGGCAAGGCAGGGCCAGCGCTGCATGTCTGCTAAAGTGGCTTTGCCAGCATTGGCATTACGGAGGCAACGGCGGGCCTTCGCGGCCCAGCCAGTGCCAGCTGAAAACCACCATCGGCCCTAGTTGGCCCCATGTAATGTGCTGCCTGTGGCCCAGCTCACCTGAGGTCCCGTTAACTTGAGGGCCGGTTGCGCGGATGTCGTCTTGGTCCTGCCGGCTGAGCTGCTCAGCTGGCCGGCGCCCCTTGGACCGTGACCGTGACTGGCGCCCCCTGGACCGTGACCGTGATCTGGATGGGGAGCCCACCCGATTCCCGGGTCGGGAACGGGAAGTCCATCTGTCGCGGCTTTCTTTGCCGACCACGCTGTCGATGCCTCTCTGTCCGTTGTGGTTGCGAGGCGGTGTCCGGCTGTGTCCGCGTGTTCTGCCGGCCGGTAGGCTTGCGGGCTTGGAGGGGGCTGGTTGGCGATATCTACGCGGGCAGTCGCGAGAGCCGCCTACGTGCAGGCCACCACAGAGCACATCTCGGGTGGCACTCGTGTGGTTGCGACGCGTCCACTCCAGTTTTGCCGCATAGCGCACACCCAGGCTGGCCCCAGCACGGCAATATCACGGCAAACACCGGCACAAATATAGGCCCGAAACCGGCAGCGCTACCCGCGTCAAGAATGGCCCAGCGTGGCCATGCCACTAAAGGGCCTATTTCGGCCATTGCGTGACAGCGCCAATACAGGCAGATAGCCGGCTCTGCCGTTCATTGCCATTCTAGTGTCCCACCTTGCCTACTGGCAGCGCCGGTATTGGTCAATAGCCGGCTCTGCCGCTTTTAGTCAATTTATAGTCCCGCATTACCCACTGGCATGGCCATACTGGCAGATTGTGATGTATGGGGGCGATGCCCTTATTTCCTACGATTTTAAGTTACGCAAATATTGCACGGTAGCTCGATGCAACATGCCATGATCTACTATAAAATCACCAAATAATATACACAATTTCTTTATTGGTCTTAAAATAGGTTGATACAGATTGTCGCTCGTATCCCCAATCCTGTGGGCCACCTACGAAAGCTTTGTTTATGACGCTACGGGGGGTTGAGCCGCTTCGGCGTAATGCCGCCTTCTGCTATTAGCACAGTCGACGGCGCCTGGCAGCCACATTCTTATGAAGTCTTGCGCTTGATTGATGTCGATCTCTGCGTCTCTCGGGCACCATCTGCAAAGAATACATATACCTATATTATCCCAACACTGCCTTCAGTGCATAATATAAGCAAGAGGCACAAAACTGAGAAATTAAATGCGTATCACCTGTTCCCACTCTGCATAGCCGCATGTTAAACAGTCTCTTGCTTCCCATGCAGGCTGTACGACAGTTGGAACTGCATAGCCCATGATGGCGTTCATTATATTGAAGGCAACCTCCCACAGACATGATTCCTCCGTTCAAACAAGTTGTTGAAGCTGAAAAAAGAAGCATAAATACGCAAAAATTAGGTAGGAAATACCGCTGCATCAAAATATGCGACTTGTGTTCTATATAGCCAATTATGATGAATTATGCCTTCCTCACAAGACTTCTCGTAAGTGCTTGTGGGTAGCTGTACTTAGCCTTTGGCAATGCGTAAGCTTTTAGAACAGAGGTAGCAAAGAAAGGGTGCATTGTTTCGTGATAAACACCTAAGCAAGCTACAATACAACAGACTATAATTTTGCAGGAAGTTCTGAACACCAGTCAGCTCGCAGAATGTACTTCCTGAGTAAGGAATTACGACAATCCAACTTTGGTCTTGAGTGTACCAGCCCAAATGTGCCGTGCTGCGTGTTTTCAAACAGACAGTGCGTTTCAGCTGATGCTGAAGCAGTGCAGCACCGTCTATGTACGTAGTAAAAAGTGGCGGTACATTATCTCTGTAAAAAAAAAGAAAATACACGTATTAGGCAATGCACTTAGTTGAAACACTATACTTGAAAATAAAAATAAGACAATTGTACTTACCTTGCGATAATTGAGTTTATCTCGCAGTAAATGCAGTTTTCCAACGTTTGGCTAGTTGTTCATACCAAGCTTGTAGTGGCGAAGGTCAAGCCGCTGGTACTGAACACGTTGCTGGACAAGTTGATGCATGCTTCGCAAGCAAAACATGGTGCACGAAATGTGGGCTACGACAGCTCACAGGCAGAAGCAGAATGTGTACGGGTCCCTCGTCTTCCGAGACACCGAGAGTCACCACGTTTTTTTGGAAGCGGGCGAGGTCCGCGCAGGGAGCAACAAATTTGACAGGGCATTATTCACGCTTCTTTGTGCGCCCATCCGGTTCTGATTAGCAACGCAGGCTCGGCTGTGCGCATTATAGACCGTGCATACCTTCGACACTGCAAAGTGAGGGAACGCAGGGAAAACGTGGTGAGAGTGAAACGCATTCTTGGTGTTTTGACGTCACTTCGCCTGATAGTAGTGAAGAACGACACGCGCACGTTTTTTTATTCTTTTATTTATTTCTTTTTTTTTCTTTTTCCAAAAGCTGCTGCGGCTGAAGGAGCAGTAGCACTTGAGCTGATTTTATTATATATTATAGCTTAAATGTAAAACATGACAAATGAATCTGTAGAACAACTCAAAGTGATCAATGAATGTTTTCATCGTTATTTCCTTTTTGTGCTCATTATCCCAGAAGAACGGTAGAGCAAGACAACGTGTGCGCAAAGGGGTAGTCCGGCGCACAGCATCACTTGCTAACATGCCCCGATGGATTTCTTGCTTCTAGTTAAATAATACAACCTCCCCCTTCGGAAAAAAATGAATAGACACATAGGAGCGGCAGCCGTGTCTAAGAAACCTCGCGACAATACCTTACGCGGCGCAAAACATATAAGCGAAGCCCAAAAAGCGAGTACAAGGATCTCGTTCAAGTTCGCCATACTAATTTACTTAATTATGTTAGTATAGTGTCAAAGCCCGAAGGCTTTACATAAAAAAAGCGGGCAGTTTTTTTTTCTTTTCATAAACAAGAAAGCTTCAAACGTGGCCGCTGCGAGAAGAAACGTAGGTGGGAGGTAGAAAAATATGTCCTGCAGCGGGAGTAGTAAAATAAATCGTAATAAACAAACACAAGCGAGATCTCATACGGCGACAAGGTAAACCAAGCGATGATTTTGTAGAAGACGCACTGGCTACACGTGAGTAATTGTATGTAACAAAACAAGGACGGCAAGGTTTTGGACACTTTCGAGAGCTTGCGAGACAGAACTGGTGTACTCGAAGATTGACCCCACCATAGATTTATAAAATAAAAGCTTCCCATGCATGAAGAAATTTTTGTAGCAAGAAACCAAACATGCGGTTGGCATTGGTATATTGAAAACTCAACATGCATATTCCAAAAATGTGTGTGATGTGTATACCGAAATATTTATCTACAAGAGGAAGAAGCTACCAGAGGTGTGATCGTTGAGGGTGTAAGTGGGAGCCTGAATTTAATAAGGAATAAGGAAGCTTATGTATGCCTCCTTGCAAAGTCAAAACAACGATAGGTTTATTGATTAGCTGATATAAGATGCAAACGTCAGCAAAAAAATTATTCAAATCTGTGTTGCTCTTACAAAAAGAGTTCACCTACTTGAAAAAACGTATACATATTGTAGTATTTTCTTTTCTTTATGCTTGTTCCACTTTTTAATCAGAAATTCATTTTATTCAGTAGCTTACATTTTATTTATTTACAGTATACTGCGGTCACGAAGGACCATGCAGGTGGGAAAATATACAGTTTCAAATTCACAAGCACAGATGGAGCCGTAAGGCACTCAAGCTCACAGAAAAGGGAAACAAAGCAATCTTACGCATATCTAGAAGTAGAACAGCGCAGCCTGTCAAGATAACAAAATAACACAGTTCATAGTAAGTGACGCATACTATAAGAATAAAAGTAAACAAAAAAAGAACTCTTCCCGGAATACGTCGGGTGCGTAAATACAGTATTTGCAAATTATGAAGTAGGACTGCATCAATAAAGCACGTAGTGAGAAAAACGACGAAATGCAAAAGTGAAAGCGAAAAAAAAAAAAAGTCACATGAACATTCAGTGGTTTACTGCATTTCTAAATCAGTAAGTAGCGCACTTTCAAATGCACTTGCAGATTCTAAAGAAACAATATTTTCAGGCAGCGAATTCCAATCAGAAATGGTTCGTGGAAAAAAAGAGTACTTAAAAAGATTAGTGCGCGTTTGATAAGAAAGTAGATTATGTGAATGTCGATTTCTCGATGTACGTGACAAAAATGGCTGAATAAATGCACGCGCATTCACATTAAGTCTGTTGTGATAAAGCAAGAATAAAAATTTAAGTCTTGATATTTTCCTGCGCTGCTCTAAGGTTGGAATCTTATTTGCCAGCATTAAAGATGATGGTGAATCTGTTCTCTTATATTTGTTAAATATGAAGCGTACTGCTCGCCTCTGTACCATCTCAAGCCTTTGCTTATCTTTTTTGTAGTGGGGATCCCAAATTACGCTCGCGTATTCAACTTTAGGCAAAACGTAAGTTTTGTAGGCGAGAAGCTTTGCATCGGGGGGCGCGTTTTTCAGTCTGTGCCTAAGTAGGCCAAGTTTGCGAGTAGCTGCTGTACAGATGTTTTCGATGTGGGAGGACCATGTGAGTTTGTTGGAGATCGTCAATCCCAAATATTTGTACTCTGTGGCTTCTGCGACGGTGCCAGTATTAATTTTATACGTGTATAAGAAAGGTTGTCTTTTATTGCTTACGCGTAATTTTTATCCTGTAGCGTTCATTTTCTTTTTTTTCCCATTCTATTTTCCTGTATTCTCCTTAATCTTAGCCTCGTTCTTCATTCTCAGTCCTAGGTCGGTAACTTTAACTCTTTCAGCCATCCGTCACGGTTCGGAATGGCGCGGCGGGTCACGAACATTCCGGTTCTTTTTTTTATTTTTCTTTATTTTCTGTTCCCTTCCAACGGAGAGCGCCTTGTATAGACGTCTTGGTCCGTCTGACCAAACCTTTCTTTTCACTCCCCCCCCTCCCACCCCCATATATCTATTGTGGCGATTGTCTCTGTTCTCCGCCTTCCCCTTTCTCTTCAGTGTAGATATATTTGGCGTCATGCAAAATAAGCATTTCATTGTAAGTTAGCGTTGGGCTTGTCTCACATTCTTGTCTTTTCTATTGGCTGTTTTTTGTTTTAGAAATATGTACCAATAGCCCAGTAGAAACCTTTTCTTCAATATGGCGTCATTTTTTTTTGTCCTCGGTTCTTTCTGCGGGGAGGAATTTACGCCTACTGTGCCAGTTGGTCTGAAAAAATCATCTGGCATCAAAAAAAAAAAAAAACACGCACGACAGAGTTTTCCGGGAAAGGCACCTAATATTGTAATGAAGCTGGCCACAGGAGACACTACTGCACAGTTCGATGCAGAAAAATAATATAGGGAGCAGTCATCCAAAATGCCTTGTATTCTACTGGCAATAAAATTTACAGCCGCTACAGAAGTTGAGCTAGCGACGGCATTACTGGAAAGTGGTACAGATGATTGCACCATAAAGTTATGCAGTATTTTGAAATTCACTACCCGCAACACTACTTAAACGACGTAGATGTAAGCGCACATGCTTTTTAATTATATATCCCCTTGAATTTGTTATTACGCCTATCGAGGATGCACACGGCAAGCGCGCATTGACGCATTCTAATGGAGTGCCCTTGTGCCACTTGTTAACAATGTCCGATCGAATGATTCAACACAATAAATACAATTACACGAAAGTTAACAGCCTTTGTAATAAAACGAAAAAAATATGCAGAAATTTAGTAAGAAACAAAAAAAAATACCAGAGTGATCTCGTTGCAGTTCGCGTGAGCGGTGAAAAATTCAAATAAATATTGCGGGCTTTATAACCTTTATTATATCGGGATTGGCCAGCGAATGCTGAGTGAAAAGTAATATTGAAATGCCGTTCTGTTTGACAGGCCAATATTTACAGGTCTATCAGAACTGCTAAACAATGTGGCTATGCCTATAGCTTTGAACGGACGTTGTTAACCAATGTTTAAAGATGTACAGCCAATGACGGCACTCTCACGGCAAAGCAGGCCCGGGATAGCCAGTTGCGACGCCCGGCCTAGCCATTAACGGGCATTCACCGGCAAAGCAGGGCCAGCGCTGGATGTCTGTTACAGTGGCTTTGCCAGCACTGGCATTACGGAGGCAACGGCGGGCCTTCGCGGCCCAGCCAGTGCCGGCTGAAAACCATCATCGGCCCTAGTTGGCCCCATGTTATGTGCTGCCTGGGCACCGTTCGTTCTCCGGCACTGGCGCGGGGCACACGTTGGTCGTCCATGGTCGTAGTCCAAAACTGGCGCACACAGCGATTCTCGGAAGAAGGGGCGTGCGGAGTATGCGTCTGCTCCGACCCGCGCCGCACCCACGTCTCCCGCGCTCTCCGAGGAACAGCCATTGCAAAAGGCAGACGTTTTGTAGGGGCGAAGCACCTTAGGGCCAAGCCTGGTCTCTCGTCGTCCGTTGTCCGTAGCTCTGGTTTGCATGGAGACCGCTAGAGGCGCTTCGGTGCACAAGGAAGCGGTGCATAAGCGCTCGATATACTGTACACATGTACAATATATATATATATATATATATACGGGGGATTCACGGTTACCAGAATGATCCCCCGATGCTTCGCCCGCTCATCATCATTTACTTTGTGGATATGTGGTGATTTTCTTTGTCACTCTGTCGCTGGTCAACTGTTTTAGCTCTACTAGCTGGGTGCCATTTATGGTGGAGGTGCTGGGTACGGTCGATGTTGAGATCGCCAGAGCGTACCCCAGACCTAAGCCCTGTGAGTAGTTCGGCCGACCTTACCCTGTGCACGTACGTACCTGCTGATGTCTTCAGGGACTCCAGCCACAGCACGGTCTGCTACCCGAACGAACTAGAATGACGAACCAACCACCTCCTGCCGCTACTGCAGCATCGAACGTGGTTGTCAATCACACCCGGATGCCCAATCCGTTTCACGGAAGTGCTTCAGATGTCGCCGATGACTGGCTAGACCATTTTGACCGGCTCGCCAACCTCAACTACTGGACCTACGAGCGTAAGCTACGCTACGTGTACTTCGATCTTGTAGATTCCGCAAAAAATATGGTTTGAGAACCACGAGGCGACACTGACATCATGGGAAGAATTTTGTCGACAGTTCCTCAATTCCTTCGCCAGGGCGGGTAGGAAGGAGAGGGCGGAGTTAGCAATAGAGGCGAGAATTCAAGGCCCGAATGAGCGAGTGACGGCGTACATAGAAGACATGTATCGGCTCTCCAGACGTGCGGACCCTTCTATGACAGAAACAAAGAAGGTGTGCCACCTGATGCGCGGCGTCAAAGAGGAAAAATTTGCTGGCCTCATTCGAAATCCGCCGACGACACTTGCAAAGTCCATGACGAAGCCACAACCACGGAAAAGGCGCTTCAATAGCGGGCCAGACAATACAACCGCGATGCCGGGATTTCAAGGGAGCTCTCTGCCGTTACCCAAGGTAACGACATCGGCGCCTTGCGAGAACACCTCACGACTGTCATCAAGGAGGCACTGCAGGAGATGCAGACGACCGCTGCCCCTGTGGGACAACTTCCCACTGCGGAAATGGTGCGCGCCGAGGTCCGACAGGCCGTCCTTGTTGCTGGACAATACGAGGCACCACAGCAGGAACCGCGTGCTGAAATGAGCGACGCTGAAACAGTAGGCCATCCACTACTCTCACGTGCGTACAGCATGGTACACCCCGCTCAACAAATGGACGTAAGCTTGAGGCCTCGCAGCCCACCGCACATCACCGAAGCAAGGACTAGGTAGAGGGACGTCTGGCGGACCACAGACTACAAGCCCCTTTGTTTTCATTGTGACGAAGCCGGGCGCACATCTACATAATGTGTCCTTACCGTCAAGCGGGGCTCCGTGGATTCCCGCTGAGTGCACCTCGTCTACGGCCTGGTGAGCGGCTGCCGGAAAGTTTCGTCGCGAATCGTCGCAATGTTGATCAGCGATGGCACTAGCCCCGTTCGTTGTATCCTGCTCGTTACAGGTCACCATCACCAAGCCAAGCCTTCTCTCGCGGCGCTCTCAGACGCCGCTCGCCTAGCCCGGCCGGTGGGGAAAACTGAGTTCAGCGACCTCCGGAGGTGAGGCCACTGACGTCGACTGTAAGCAAGATCCTTCACTACGACGACAACAACTAAAACAGAACGACGCAGACGTACAAACGCAGTCAAACACCGTACGAGAGGTAGTAACGTCGAACATTCCCGTCACAGTAGACGGCGAGGAAATAATGGCTTTAATCGACACTGGAGCGGGCACCCCAGTTATGAGCATGGACCTTGCCTGCAAGCTGAAGAAAGTTTCTACCGAGTGGACTGGGTCGCAGATTCGCACTGCATGAGGCTATCTGATAACCCCGCTAGGAAGATGCACAGCGCGAGTGAGCATTCGTGGGTTTACGTACCTCGGAGATTTCGTTATCCACCCAAGCTGTTCGAGGGACCTAATTCTGGGAATGGATTTTGTGCAGGCTAATGGAGCCGTGATTAACTTACAAAAGTCGCGGGTAACGTTCTCGACGGCGCAGTCCTTAGCAGGGAGCAGCACTGACGACAAATATGTCAACGCCTTGAGGATTTTTGACGAGAACATCACGGTGCCGCCAATGTGTAGCGTATTCACCCTCGTAACCTGCGACGCATTCAACGACTAAGAGGGTTTTTTCGAGGCAAATATCCCGCTGCTGCTCGAAAGACACATCTGCATCGCCCGTGGCCTTGTTTGAATACATAAGTGCTCGGAAATTTTGTTGACAAACTTCAACCATGAGTATCAGCACGTCCCTCAAGTTCCAGCTCTAGCGTTCCTGAACGACATTGCTGACTTCTCCGACGTCGGCACGTGACAAGTGACTTCACCGGATGCAACAACTGATGCCAGCCTGAGTACCCGCGTCCACATTATTGCTGACTTAGCAGATGTACAGAAGGATCAGCTGCTGGGCCTAGTGACAGAATTATCTGGCCGTTTTCCCACGAAATCTAAAGTCCAGCGCACCTCCGCTACGCAGCACTGGATAGTTACAGAGGAGTCAGCGTGGCCTGTTCGTCAGCACCCGTACCGCGTGTCATCTATGGAGAGGGTGACCAGACATATAAAATGTCTCGTCACCCTCTCCATAATGACGAGACATATAAAAACCCTTAATGACTATAAAGACTCCTTAATGACGAGACATAAAAACCCAGAAAAAATATTTATTTTCTATCTAAATCTGCAAAGCACATCAAGAATAAGCATAATCAACAAAAAGAACGAATATTTTGCGGAATTGTTTTCAGCAGTAGGGAAGAAACCCCAGGAAGGAAACTGGAAGTGGACGTCACCCCAAGACACCTAAGGCTTCGCTTTTAATTTGTATAGACAGCTCTCATTTTTGTGAACCATATATATACATTTCATTTGCTTTACATCACATGTGTGACACCACTGTAGCTGGATATCTTGCATCGGCCTGTCTCCACTGACCTTGCTTTCAATAGACAGTAAATCACGTGCGAAACTTCTTCCTCGTTCATGTTTCTGCTCTAAACCAACAAGTGACGCTTGCTGCCTGTCATTCAGAGTTGGCCAAAAACATTTAGCCGGAAACTTCGTACTCAACTCGCAAGAGAGAGAGAGAGTGAACTTTATTGAAAACCAGCAGTTTAGTTAGCGGGGCCTAGGCCTCCCACGATGGGACGTCGAGGTCTTGCCTTTTCGCCGCTTCGTAGGCCTGCTGGGTAGCCCACAGTTGGTCATCGATAAGTGCCACGTCATTAGTTTTTAATATACAGACACAAACATAGCTGTCCCTCCCACAGACCTAAATCCTTTCTTGCGCCATCAGTTGCGGAGAGGTTGACAAAGGCAGTGGGACAACGAAGTGTCAAAAAAGCTACATATGATCAAACCAAGAATAGGGAAATGGATGTCCGAAAAAACGACACAAGGAAGTGCTTCTTTGCCGGTTAAGAATAGGTCATACCTATGGCACACACTCGTACCTCCTTTCTGGAAGTGATCCTCCAAAATGTGATAGGTGTGGCGACATTCTTACAGTCCTCCATGTTCTTGTCCATTGCCCTGAAATAGAAGCCCAGCGTAAAAACTACTTTTTTCCCGCATATCGTGAGCACATCCCTCTTCGCCCAGCATTATTTCTTAACCATGAGCCGCTTTTTGATTTTAATACAGTCTTGAAGTTTTTAGCAGATGTAACCACTTTACAAATCATCTGGCCAGGATATCTGTAGCGCATCTTCGTCTTGCAGGCTGCAGCTGCAGTGCAAAAGTTTGTACAGCACGTGCCTCTCAGCCCTTGATTTCAAGGAAGCTATTGAGGTACTAGTGCTATTGTATACGTTTTATTATATCAGTAATTCCTAACGGAATTTTTATAGTCATAACTCTAATCGTTAGTCCTTGTCATTTCATTACCAATATATTTTACGCAATTTACAGCGACTTGCTTTTAGGCCTTTTTACAGTCACGTTACATCAACCATTTATAACTCATTTATTTATTTATTTATTTATGATACTTTCAGGGTCAACAGACAGAGGGGAGTGGTATAAAATACAGAACAACAAAATTTTAACTACAAGAAGCAGCAAAATGTTTCTTGTTATACGATAATAGTTATGAAGAGGCAGAATACATGTTACAAAAATACTATAAATACAATAAATAGAAAGAAGCAGTCCAGTGTTTCTAATTATACAATAATTTTTATAAAGAGGCAAATACAACAAAATGTTACAATGCATTCGTTAATGAAGTCACAAATTTTTCATGATCTGAGATTGTTACTACCAATTTGGGAAGGAAATTCCAATCATTTGATGTGCGTGGTATGTATGACTGTAGGAATGATTCTGTTTTACACAACGGAATGCCAACTTTAAGAGCATGACCCAGACGGTGCGAAACTTAATGGGGAGGAAGTATTAGTAAATCGCGCAGGTAAGGATGATGATACAGTGCGTGAAAAAGGCTTAAGCGAAGCATCGCACGCCGAGAAGCAAGCGTAGGTAGTTTAAGGTTAGCTTTCATTACCGTGATGCTCGAGATTTGATTGTAATTAGAGAGTATAAAACGGACCGAATTATTTTGCACCATTTCTAGCGAATGTACCAAATTATTATGATGCGGATCCCAAACCGAAGCGGCATATTCTAACTTAGGACGAATGAGTGTTTTATATAGCAATAATTTGAGAGACGAAGGCGACTTTGCAAAGTTACGACGAAGATATCCGAGCATGCGATTAGCGTTGCAGACATGAGAGATGTGAGTATCCCATGTTAGATTGCTACTGATGTGAACTCCGAGGTACTTATATGAAGATACGCTGTCGAGTAGTACATTATTTAGGTGATAAATAGGTAAACTAGTAATCTTTCTAGACACTCTCATGAATTTGCATTTTTTAGTGTTTAGTTCCATAAGCCAGGTGTTACACCACTCAAAGACGGCGTTAATGTCAGCTTGTAGAAGAGCGGCTTCATTTGGACCTGTTATTTCTCGGGAAATTACGCAGTCATCGGCAAACAAATAACGGATGAGGAAATGCAAGATGGTAAATAGTTAATATAAATGAGGAAAAGAAGAGGGCCGAGGACTGAGCCCTACGGTACACCATAATGGACTGTGCATTCTTCAGAATTCGCGCCGTTAGCTGAAACAAACTGGGAACAGTTAGCAAGAAAACTTTCAATCCAGATTAAAATGCAGGGATCGAGGTTAAGCAGTCGTAATTTATAAATGAGCAGTTTGTGACACACTTTGTCAAAGGCTTTCGAAAAGTCAAGAAAAATGCAGTCAGCCAAGGACCTATTGTCAAGAATGGTGCTTAGTTTGTGTACAAAAAGTATTAATTGAGTTTCACACGAGTATGATTTGCGAAATCCATGCTGCGATGGTGCGAAAAATGAATGTGATTCAAGAACGTAGCTAGGTGAGAAGCCAAGATATGCTCTAGTATCTTGCAAGGTATACTTGTGAGCGAAATTGGTCTGTAAGTTAGTGGAAAATGTTTATTGCCTGATTTATGGATTGGAATTACCTTCCCGACCTTCCACTCGGAGGGTCGGGAAGGTTGCTGGAAAATATTAGTTAGGATGATTGATGTGTAGCAAACTGTTCTTTGTAGGAACTTCACATTAATCTGATCACAAACCGGCGCAGAGGACGGTTTTAGGGACCTAATGATGCTTGCGACACCTTCATAGCTGATAATGAGAGGGAACATTATATCATGGTCATATGGTCGTAGGTGTGGCGGGGTGGAATTGCTGGGTAACGAAAAATGTTTTGCGAAGACTTCATTTAGTACTCCGGGACACTGGTTGGCCGGTATAGCGTGTGTATATACCACATTGAGAAACCATCACCATTTGTCATGGCGCTCTTTGGCCTATCTGGCCCTTGCGCCAATAAAAACCACGTATTATCAGTTGGTCGTCGATGAAACTCGCAAGAAATTTTTTTTTCTGGTATGTTGCCGGTAGGCAACACTCGTCAATAAAGGGTTCAAGAAATGCTAATTGATGACGTCATCCAGCCGTTGACAAGTCCGTGGGCATCGCCTGTCGTACCAGTAAAAAGAAAATACAACACACTCCGCATTTGCGTTGACTACAGACGGCTTAACCGAGTCAGTCACCAAAGGCGACGTTTACCCTTGCCACGGATCGATGACGCTTTGGACCGTCTGCGTCATGCTCAGTTCTTTACTTCGTTAGACCTAAAGTCAGGGTACTAGCGAATCGAAGTGGACGAGCGTGACCGTGAAAAAACCGCTTTCGTGACTCCCGACGGGCTATACGAATTTAAAGTCCTGCCTTTCGGTCTCTGTTCCGCTCCTGCTACGTTTCAACGAATGATGGACACTGTACTCGTTTGACTAAAGTGGCAGACGTGTCTAGTGTACCTAGACGACGTTGTGTTGTTTTCCAGCACGTTCGATGAACATCTCGCCCGGCTACGAAGTGTCCTTACCGCAGTACGCAAGGCAAACCTCACCATCAAGCCTGAAAAATGTTACTTGTGACAACATTAGCAAGAAATTACAAGATTTCAGGAACAATGTGCAAATGAAATACTAACAATATAATTACGCTTCCGAGATACATTTGCGCATTATAGAGACAAACACATTGGTTACTGTATTAGTAAAACGACTAACTTAAACAGCACTAGTGAGTAAAAAAAGTACTTACTGTCAGCCATAGAGATAGCAAACTTAGACAATGAAACATGGCATATAACACAATTGATGTACATGTAAACATTTATTACAGATAAGTGCTAAATCACAGTGAACTTACTGTACACATGAACACAATAGTTTACATGCGTTGGCATGACGTCAAGTAAAATTTGAAGATGAACTGTAAAACATTTATTAGTCTTCGTTCTACGAGCCTATTAGAGCTTGGAATCGTGTAACCTCAGACTGAGTGGCGATGTTTTATTATATCATTCAATGTGATATGTCACATATAATTTAATATGGTATGTGACATGGTCAAGTGAGATGTTTTCTACTGCAGCGGCGCGACTACCGCCTCCAGGGCTGGTGAAGAAGAAAACGGCTAAAATGCATGCGTATATGCGGTGAATGCATGCGACCTCAGTGGCCGTGGTAGCTGCACCATGGCTGGCCGGCCTGTATAAACTGTGGCCTCCTCGCACCGCCTCCCACAGTAGCTTACGCGTTTTGTTTTATAAGAGCGATCTCGGAGTGGAAAAGCGGTGTTTCTGGAAGAAATCGTCAAGCAGAGTTCTTGTGAAGGAGTACAAGGACACAATACTGCAGCGACACGAATCTTACAAAGTACTGCGACGCTTGTTCTAAGAGCACCGACATTAGTAAAGTGTCAGAGTACAGCACGGTTTTGCGATGATTCTACAGGGTTTTAAGTTTTACGGAATTTTTAAAAATCGCCTGCGGCAGGTAGCATCATTCTTATCGTTCAGCTGGGTTATTCGATGAGACGGACATTAGTAGCACGAGAAATCGAAACACACATTCAACTAATTGCCAAAAATTGACTGATGAACTGTACAATCTATTGTGACACATTGTGACACATTGTGACACACATTGTGACACACATTGTACAATCTATTGGACACTCATTGCAATGTACAAATTGCAGCCAGTAATTTTGCAAGACGCATCCACTTGAAGTGAATTTCCAGGATGACACCACTTTCGAGATATTATTTCCCAAAGCGTGGGACAAAATACATGGGCGTTCATATACTTTTGTGCTTCAATGTATAAAACAGCATTTTGGTAATAAAGTGAGTGGAACAACAGTGCATTTATACGGCGAGTTTGATGGAACATATCTCCAAAGTGGTGTCATTCTGGAAATTCATTCGAAATGGATACGCCTGACCAGCTCACAGGCTACTACATTATGTGTCGTAAAGCAAATAACTAAGATATTTATTAGTCAAATTTTGGTAAATTCTTGAATATGTACGTGTTTCGATTTCTCGTGCTACTAATGTCCGCCTCATCGAATAAGCAAGCTCAATGATAAGAATTATGCTACCTGCCGAACGCGATATCTACACATTGCGTAAAACTTAAAAAAATTAACACCTGGTATCTTATGAATAATGTAAGCGTATTCCGTGTACCAGACCACAGATGCGCATTCTACTTTTCGAGAATATTGAAATGCAAGCAACCCTATAAATAAACTCTATATCGGCCGTATAAACTCACTAACTAAACTAACAACCATGGTGTCACGCGCGTGTTGGAGGATGCGCTCGACCAGTCCTAATGACGCATTGTAGCGTTCTAGTGATACTGAGACGGCGGCACAACTGCGAGTCACGAAACGAACTCTTTATCGGGTGAACTTGTGCCCACAAAGCAACTAACACTCAAGCATGACAGCGGCAAGCACAGGTCGGCGGGTATAGGCACCGTACATTGCAGTTTGCGCCACTACAAGTGAAGCTTTGGGACGGCCAGTGTCAAAACCAGCAAAACTAGAGAGACGCTGTACACAATCGCCGTGATACTTTCGATCGCTTATCACGAAAGAAGACTGTCCGAGTTGTGAAAGTATCAAAGTGCGCATGCTCTGCATATGACGCGTTCTCAATCGATATGAGCGGCGGGAACAATTGTGAGCTTTATATCGTCAAAACGCAGGGCATACCTCTCAAACGAGCGACGATAAGGAAGCCGTTGTCGTTCGGAATGGCGTATGATTTTCATCGCCTCTCTAGCGGCTGGCGTCGGCAATACTGGGGCGAAACATGAAATGTCGTAGCGCCATCTGAACAGTGAACGGTGCCCATAGTACATGACTAGTCGAAGGATCCAGCGTTCCAGAAAGTACCACACTATTCGCGTTGCGCATACAATTTGATTACACCAGGTTCGTCGAGAACATACACAACATATTTAATCAATGATAACATTAGAGTTAGTTCTAAATCATGCAGGTGCTTCTTGCACTGAGTAATAACTTTAATTTTTTAGCGGGTGAAATTCGGTCCCCGGAAAAAGGATAAAAGTCGCAGTTTCGCCGAAAAGGCGAAGCATCGATTGCGACAGCTAATTAGTAGACAGCTATAAGTAGTAAGGATTGTAGTTTTATCGGCTGTATAAACTCACTAACTCCCCGCAGGGGCGTCTGCGTCAGCAGGCGTTTGGTGTGTTGCGACACCACGGACCCGAGCACATGGGGGTTGGACCCTCCCGCGTGTCGCCGTGCGTGGCTTAGCCGTGTCCGGGGAAAAGGGGATCCTGGGAGTTGAGCCGAAGCCGGGTGTTTGGACCTTCATGGCCCCTCGGCAGAGGCAACACACTCCTTTGGCCTCTGCTTCACGTAGACGGCACCCCCGGGCTGACCCATCCGGGGGAAATCGGTAGTCGCCTTTTCCTGTCCTCCTCTTCAATCTTCGTCTTTCTCTCTCACTCTCAATCTATCCTGTCTTCTTTTCTTTTCCATTTACTTCCAGCTTTCCTGGCGGCGAGGGTTAACCTTGTGTGTTATAACCACCCTTGGTTATACGTATTTGGTTATAGCGGGTACGTACAGCTGACGTTTGTGGGACTTGTGTTTGCAGGTCCTACATCGTCCCCTTGTTGGGCTCCATGGTGGGTGGCTGGCGTTCCTGCCTAAAAATTATTGTTTTTTATAGCTTTTTCTTTCCCCGCATTACCCGATCGCCCCCTTAAGCGGGGGCGCACCGAAGACGTATTCAATTTTTTTGGCCGGCAAAGTGAAAATTTCCCTCGATTCCACGTAATCCATTGTGAAAAACCCGAAAAGGCGGTGAGAACGATCTCACCTTTTCTGGTTTCAAAATGCCTGACAAAGACAATAGGGGCCGGCTACAAAGCTACGAAATTGGCTAGCGGCGACCTTCTTCTTGAACTCCGAGATATCAAACAACATGAGAAACTGCAGACTCTCGTATCAATTGGAGACTTTCCTGTCGCTGTGACCCCACACCGCACTACGAACACCAGTCGTGGTGTTGTTTCGGATGGTGATTTGATGGAGCTAAGTGAGACAGAACTATTAGAGAGATGGAGTGACCAAAATGTCATCAATGTCAGAAGAATCAAGATGAGGCATGACGGAAAAGAAATTCTGACCAAGCATCTCATTCTAACCTTCGGCTCAAGTGTACTGCCCGAGACTATCGAGGCAGGCTACGTAAAGCTCAGAGTTAGGCCGTATATCCCTAATCCCCTGCGATGTTTCAAATGCCAGAGGTTTGGCCATAGCTCCCAGAGCTGTCGAGGTCGAACTACTTGTGCCAAATGCAGTGCTTCTGAACACACATCTGAGTCGTGCAATAATACTCCACATTGTGTAAACTGTGAAGGAGAGCATGCCGCATACTCGCGGTCCTGCCCATCCTGGAAAAAAGAAAAAGAAATTGCCACGATTAAAGTTAAACAAAATATTTCATTTAAAGAGGCACGAAGGCAGGTGTCCTACCTGCCAAAAACCAGCTTTGCCGATGTGACGCGTCAGGGGGCAGCGTCGCAGCGGCTTCCGGCTGCTGTCCGGCCCGCGCGTAGTGAGCCGGCGGTGAAGCCATCTGCCCCCTCGGCGGCTGCAGCTAGCACTGCTCCGCCATCCCAGAAGGGGCCATCGACCTCCGGGCTGGTGGCCTCTAGGGTCCCACCTCTTGAGGCGAGACCCTCAAGACGAACACACCGCTCACAAGAGCGGATGCCCAGCGCCTCAGGAGAGGCGATGGACACAACCTCCAGCCAAGCGGCGCATCCAGCGCCTATGGAGCGGCGGGGATCTCTCGACCGCTCCAAAAATGAGAAACTGCGCATTACGGGGCCTGAGAAGGGCTCTGTAATCTAAGTTATCTCACACCTAAACACACAGCACCAATCTCCTTTTCAATATGGGGACGCAAATAGTTCAATGGAACATCAGGGGCCTTATTCACAATCTTGATGACGTTAAAGAACTCATTCACAAATACAGTCCCAGGGTGCTGCGTGTTCAGGAAACACACCTCAAACATACGCAAACAAATTTTCTTCCACAATATTCTATTTTTCGCAAAGATCGTGATGATGCAGTCGTGTCATCCGGCGGTACGGCTATTATAGTTGATAGAGGTGTTGCCTGTCGAGAACTAAAACTTCGTACGCCCCTACAGGCAGTTGCTGTGCAAGCGGTGTTGTTCAACAAGCTAATTACAATCAGCTCTGTATACATACCACCTACCTATCAACTTCAGAAAACCGAATTTCAAAATTACATAGATGAACTTCCTGAGCCATACATTGTTGCCGGAGATCTAAATGCGCATCACACTCTATGGGGAGACTCCCGTTGCGATGGAAGAGGGCGCTTAATCGAAAACTTCCTGTATTCATCTGGTGCATGCTTGCTCAATAAGAAGGAGCCGACGTACTATAGCATTGCACACAACACCTACTCCTCAATTGACTTAAGCATAGTATCCAGTACTCTCCGGCCGTACCTCGAATGGCGCATTATTAAGAACCCTTATGGAAGTGACCACTTTCCGATAGTTCTAAATTATACAACACAGGATGAATGCGCCCCATATGTTTCTCGGTGGAAGGTTGACTCTGCGAACTGGGAACTATTCAAAGAACTGACACGTTTAGACAGGGACATTTCTCGTACCAATATCGACAATGATGTGGCTTACTTAACTAGTTTTATAATACACGCTGCCACAAAATGCATTCAACAAACGATTGGACTGTCTAGTAAACGCCGCATTCCGTGGGGGAATGCCGAATGTCAAAAGGAAAGGAAAAAACAAAACAAAGCTTGGGGGCTGCTACGTGACTGCCCAACAGCCGAAAATCTCATTAATTTTAAACAAGCAAAGTCGCAGGGCAGAAGAACGCGTCGACGAGCTAAGAGAGATAGTTGGGAGAGGTATGTATCCAGCATTACTTCGTATACTGATGAGAGAAACGTCTGGAACCGAGTAAATAAACTAAAAGGCCGACAGTCTCACCCTCTACCCCTAGTAAATACCCAAGGAGACAGCCTGGAAAATCAGGCAGACTTTCTAGGTGAGCACTTTGAACAAATCTCGAGTGCATCAAACTACACACACACTTTCCTGCGATTCAAAGAACACGCAGAGCGACAACACATTGAACGCAAATGTGGAAGAAATGAAGCGTACAATCGCCCATTCAGTTTAGCTGAACTTCACGCATCTTTGAGTTGTTGCCACAACTCGGCGCCAGGTAGTGATCGCATCATCTATGAAATGATCAAACACTTACACTCGGAAACACTAAATATACTTCTATCCCTTTTCAATGCTATGTGGGCAGCTGGATACATTCCATCTGCTTGGAAAGAAGCTATTGTTATCCCCATACTTAAACAAGGCAAGGATCCCTCTCTAGCCAGCAGTTATAGACCAATAGCTCTAACAAGCTGTCTGTGCAAGCTCTTAGAAAAAATGATAAACCGACGCCTAATCTGTTTCCTGGAAAATAACAAAATTCTAGACCCCTTCCAGTGTGGTTTCCGAGAAGGTATATCGACAACAGACCACCTCGTTCGCATCGAGGCCAACATCAGGGATGCCTTTATACATAAACAATTCCTTCTTTCAGTATTTCTTGACCTAGAGAAGGCATACGATACGACATGGCGTTTTGGTATCCTTCGCGACCTTTCTTCAATGGGTGTCCGTGGCAACATGTTGAACACAATCGAAAGCTATCTCTCTGACCGCACGTTTCGTGTAAGAGTGGACAACAGTTTGTCTAGAACATTCACCCAAGAGACCGGTGTGCCACAGGGAGGCGTGCTTAGTTGCACGCTCTTTGTCGTAAAAATGAATTCACTTCACACAGTCATTCCACGCACCATGTTTTACTCTGTATACGTCGACGATGTGCAGATAGGTTTTAAATCCTGCAATCTTGCTATCTGCGAACGCCAGGTCCAGCTTGGCTTAAACAAGTTATGTAGATGGGCGGATGAAAATGGGTTTAAAGTGAACACGCAGAAAAGTACTTGCATGCTTTTCTCCAAGAAGAGAGGCGCAACGCCAATCCCTAGTATTTTTATTAATGGAGATGAACTCACTGTCAGCAGTGAACATAAATTCTTAGGAATCATCTTGGACTCAAAACTAACGTTTATACCCCACATCAAATACCTCAGGACGAAATGCATGAAAACAATGAACCTCCTTAAGCTTCTGTCCCACACCACATGGGATAGCGACAGGAAGTGCCTATTGGACCTGTACAAAAGTCTTGTGCGTACACGCTTAGACTATGGTGCCGTTGTATACCATTCTGCCGCACCCTGCGCGTTGAAGATGCTCGATCCGATTCATCATTTAGGTATCCGCCTGGCCACGGGTGCTTTCAGGACAAGTCCTATACAAAGCCTATACGCAGAATCAAACGAGTGATCACTTACCTTGCAGAGGTCATACTCTAGCTTTGCATATTTTCTGAAGGTACACGCAAACCCTGAACATCCGTGTTACGCTACCATAAATGATATGACTTGCACCATACTGTTTCGTAACCGACCTACAGCAAAGGAGCCCTTCTCACTGCGTGTGAGGAAGCTCAGTGATGAAATGGGTGTCCCACTTTTAGAACCTCTTCTAAAAGCCTCAGCAAAGCTCTTACCACCATGGCAGGGGCAGCTCATTAAATGTGATACGTCGTTTCTTCATGTTACAAAGCACGCTCCAGAGGCACACATTCGAATGCACTTCCTCGAACTGCAGCTAAAGTACTCATACCCGGAATTTCATACTGACGCATCGAAGTCCCATGCTGGCGTGTCTTATGCAGCCGTTGGTCCGTTTTTCTCAGAATCTGACTATCTGGAACCCGGAAACAAGCATCTTTTCCGCGGAGGCTTACTCAGTACTGTCGGCTGTTAAATGCATCAGGAAAACCAATCTACCCAATGCCATCATATTCACCGACTCCTTGAGTGTAGTAAAGTCCTTAATGTCACTCCGCAAACACAATAACCCTGTACTCAACGAGCTTTACTCAATTCTGTGCACTGCGTACTTATCTAACCAGCTTATTGTGATCTGCTGGGTGCCAGGCCACAGAGGCATCGAAGGGAACATGCTGGCAGACCAGATGGCCACATCTCTTACAGCGAAAGCTAGCCACACTTTCATATCTGTACCTGTGACAGACTTGAAGCCTTTTCTCCGCAGAAAAATTAGGACATACTGGCAGCAAATGTGGGACACTGAAACGTCGAATAAGCTGCATTTAATTAAACCTCAGTTGGGTAATTGGCGACCAACAACAAAAATGCGGCGAACTGAAGTAATTCTTTGTCGACTTAGGATAGGCCATACCTACGGGACCCACTCTTACTTGCTGTCTGGTGCTGAACCTCCCATCTGCGCTAAATGTGGAGAGACGCTGACCGTCCTACATGTCCTGATAGAGTGCCGCGAATCAGAAGCTGAAAGAAAAAAGCACTTTCCTCTAGCTTACAAAGCGAACGTTCCTCTTCATCCAGCAATGTTCCTTCATGTGGACTCATTTTTCAACAGCAAATCGCTTTTAAACTATTTACATGATGTTGATTCACTACAAGTTCTACGCCCGATAAATTCGTAGCATGACCTCTCAACAGAGGCTACTGCTGCGATACTACCATTTGTATGGCACGTGCCTCCAAAGCCTTGCACACAAGGTTCTTGATGAGGCAGCAGTGCCACTGGCACTTACAAATTTTAGAAAATCATCCTCTTAAAGCGTGTTTTACGTCTCACAGGACACTTTAAAGCCATTGCCATAATTTTAATACATTTATGTTTTACGCACTGTACAGCGACTCTGCTTTTAGGCCCATATACAGCCGTGTTCAATCCTTTCCACTTCACTGTTCAATTAAATATTCATAATCATTTGCATGGCGCTCTTTGGCCAGACCTGGCCCTTGCGCCACTAAACATCACATATCATCATCAAACTCACTAACTAAACTAACAAGCATGGTGTCACGCGCGTGTTGGAGGATGCGCTTGAGCAGTCCTAATGACGCAAATATATTGTACCGTTCTAGTGACACTGAGACGGCGGCACAACTGCGAGTCACGAAACTAACTCTTTATCTGGCGAACTTGGGCCCACAAAACAACTAATACCTGTGTCACACGGGCATATTTGGAAGGCCTTCCAGTCAACGGCCTTCGAAACGCCACAACTCTATCGACTCAAAGGAGTTGTCGCGCTGCTACACGGCACATTTGAAAGGCCGTTGAGTGGTTCAGGCGTTTCTCGCAAAATTGTGTGGCGCTGCGGATCTTTATTTTCGTTTTCATGTCACCAAAAGTTAAACAACATTAAAACCACTTAAAAAGCATTATAATTTATTTTATGTTTGTTTATACGGCGAAATGGCGGCGATATGACGGCAGCCGGCAGCACATTGAGTAGAGGGAGAGTGTACTAGACAACAGGGAGAAATGAATGAACACAAGCACGTCGCTGTTGTCGAGAGTATGTACAGTTTGCACATGTCAAGTGGTAAAAATACTTTATTGAATAATTAATAACACTCATATATAGTGTTTTTAGAGCACTTTGGTTCGATTTGTTCTTTCTAACCATGAGTACGAGCACACTGTGAACGAGAGGGCATGTTCGCGCTGTTTCCGCTTCCGTAGCTCAAAGGCCATCGAGATTTCGATAGAGTTGTGGAGTGCTCCGTTGACTCGATAGGCTATTGACTCGACGGCCTTGGAAACCGCTCGTGAAGCAGTTCGAAATTGACCTTTGAGTCAACTGACTATCGGTTGGAAGGCCTTCGAAACGCCCGTGTGACACGGGTATAACACTCAAGCACGACAGCGGCAAGCACAGGCGGTGGTCGGCGGGTATAGTACATGACTCGTCGAAGGATGCAGCGTAATCGCTGTTGCTTCCAAAAAATACCACACTATTCGCGTTGCGCATACAATTTGATTACACCAGGTTCGGCGAGAACATACACAACAGATGGAATCAATGATAACATTAGAGTTAGTTCCAAATCATACAGGCGCTTCTTGCACTGAGTACTAACTTTAATTTTTTCGCGGGTGAAATTCGGTCCCCGGAAAAAGGATAAAAGTCAAAGTTTCGCCGAAAAGGCGAAGCATCGATTGCGATAGCACATTAATAGACAGCTATAAGTAGTAGGGATTGTAGTTTTATCGGCTGTATAAACGCACTAACTAAACTAACAAGCATGGTGTCACGCGCGCGTTGGAGGATGCGCTTGAGCAGTCCTAATGACACAAATATATTGTACCGTTCTAGTGACACTGAGACGGCGGCACAACTGCGAGTCACGAAACTAACTCTTTATCGGGCGAACTTGTGCCCACAAAGCAACTAACACTCAAGCACGACAGCGGCAAGCACAGGTCGGCGGGTATAGTACATGACTCGTCGAAGGATCCAGCGTAATCGTTGTTGGTTCCAGAAAGTACCACACTGTTCGCGTTGCGCATACAATTTGATAACACCAGGTTCGTCGAGAACATACACAACAGATGGAATCAATGATAACATTAGAGTTAGTTCCAAATCATGCAGGCGCTTCTTGCACTGAGTAATAACTTTAATTTTTAGCGGGTGAAATTCGGTCCCCGGAAAAAGGATAAAAAGTCGCACTTTCGCCCAGAAGGCGAAGCATCGATTGCGATAGCAAATTAGTAGACAGCTATAAGTAGTAAGGATAGTAATTTTATCGGCCGTATAAACTCGCTAAATAAACTAACAAGCATGGTGTCACGCGCACACAAGCAAATATGAACACATCTCACTCGATGACCGCAGAAACTGGCTGTCAGAACCCTGGAGTGAGGAAGGGTGGTAGCCCCGCAGGGGCGTCTGCGTCAGCAGGCGTTTGGTGTGTTGCGACACCACGGACCCGAGCACATGGGGGTTGGCCCCTCCCGCGTGTAGCGTGCGCGGCTTAGCCGTGTCCGGGGAAAAGAGGATCCTGGGGGTTGAGCCGATGCCGGGTGTTCGGACCTTTATGGCCCCTCGGCGGAGGCAACACGCCTCTTTGGCCTCCGCTTCACGTAGACGGCACCCCCGGACTGACCCACCCGGGGGAAATCGGCAGTCGCCTTTTCCTGTCCCCCTCTCCGATCTTTCTCTGCTCTATTTTACTGTCTTCACTGTCCTGTCATCTATTCTCTTCTGTTACTTCCTTAATTTCCATAGGCGGCTTGGGTTAACCTTGTGTAGGTGCCCTCTCTTGGGTTTTTATATAAGGTTATAGCTGCATTGTATGGCTGGCGCCTGCAGCCTTACACGTGAAGTGCTGTAGCGTCCCCTTGTTGGACTCCGTGGTGGGTGGCTGCCATTGCTGCCGAACAACACTACATTGTTATGGGAACGCCCGCTTTTCCTCGACTTCTTGATCGTCTCCCTCAGAAGAGGGGACGCACCGATGAGTTTTTGAATTTCTTCACCCGGCCTAAAGACATCTTCCCCCGATATCAAGTAGTACATAGTGAGAGAACTGAAAGACTAGCGAGAACCATATCCCCATTTGTAGTTGCGAAAACCTTGACCAACACGCTAGGCCCTGGCTACAAAGTCACCAAAATGCCAAGCGGGGACCTTCTGCTTGAGCTACGTGATAAGGAGCAACACAACAGACTCGGCAAGCTTGTGACTTTTGATGATGTCCCAGTTACTGTTTCACCGCATCGTTCCATGAACACAGTACGCGGGGTAGTATCCGAAGCAGACCTCATCAACCTATCTGAAACCGAGTTGTTGGAAGGATGGAAGGAGCAGAATGTCAGGAATGTGCACCGCATTGTTATGAGACGGGACAACAAAGAAATTCGCACGAAACACCTGATACTTACCTTTGAATTAAGCGTCTTGCCACAAAGCATCGAAACAGGCTACACAAAGATAGCAGTAAGACCATACATACCAAATCCTAGGCGATGCTACCAATGCCAAAGATTCGGCCATGGCTCACCGAGCTGCCGTGGTCGACTCACCTGTGCCAAGTGTGGAGTACAAGGCCAAGCCTCAGACAATTGCGAGGCTACACCTCACTGCGTAAATTGCGATGGTGACCATCCAGCCTACTCCCGGTCTTGTCCAAGCTAGAAAAAATGAAAGAAATTCTAACACTGAAAGTCCGTGAAAACATATCGTTCAGGGAAGCACGCAAAAGGTGCTCACCATTCCACACGACCACATACGCTGAGGCGGCGCGTCAAGGGGCAGCGTCGCAGTGGCTACTGCCACCTGCCCAGCCCGCGCGCAGCGAGCTGTCGCTTGTGGCTCCTGCCCCCAGGGCGGAAGGAGCTAAGTCCACTCCACCCAACCAGCAAACAGGTCCGGTTACCTCAGGGTTGCCGGCACCGCCACAGTCCTCGGTGGCAGCCTGCGCTACGCGTAGTAAACCCGCAGGCCCGCCAGCAGCTCACACAGTGGGTGCAGTCAAGGCTGCCTCACCCTCACCGGCCACTGCTAGCGTTGGCAACAGCCGGCACAGCTCAGGCCCAAAGGCAGCCCCATCGACCTCCGGGCTGGTGGGCGCAAATGTCTCCTCCTTCGCGGCGAGACTTTCTCGCGAAACATGTCGCTCGCAAGAGCGCGTGTCCGGCGCCTCACAAAAGGCAATGGACACTACACCCATCCCGACGGCGCACCAAGCGCCTAAGGAGCGGCGAGGCTCCCTCGACCTCTTCAGAAAGGACAAATCCCGAGTTAGGGGGCCTGGAAAGGGCTCTGTAATCTAAAGCAACATTTCCTTTTTTAGTACACACAGCACCAATTTACTTTCATTGTGGATACAGAAATCATTCAATGGAACGTCAGAGGCCTTCTTCGGAACCTCGACGATGTCCAAGAACTTCTTTACCAACACAATCCAAAAGTGCTGTGTGTACAGGAAACGCACTTAAAATCGAAACATACAAATTTTCTCCGACAGTATGTTACGTTTCGTAAAGATCGCGATGATGCTCTCGCATCATCAGGCGGTGTTGCCATTGTAATTCACAAAAGCATAGCATGTCAACGTTTGCAGCTACAAACGCCCCTTGAAGCAGTGGCAGTTCGACTTGTTCTTCCAAACAAACTCATCACCATCTGCTCACTTTGCATACCCTCCCATTACCACTTACATAAACATGAATTTCAGTCCTTTATAGATAAATTGCCAGAACCCTATCTTGTTCTTGGCGATTTCAATGCGCACAGCAGTCTGTGGGGCGACTCTCGTATCGATGCGCGAGGTCGTCTTGTTGAACAATTTCTTTTCTCCTCTGGCGCGTGTCTCCTGAACAAGAAGGAACCTACATTTTACTGTCTCGCAAACAGAACCTTTTCTTCTATTGATCTTAGCATAGCTTTCCCGTCTCTATTATCTGAACTTAAATGGGAAGTTACAAAAAATTCGTACGGGAGCGATCACTTCCCAATACTACTGCGAACAACCAAAACTGAGCCGTCACCACAAGCCCCTCGATGGAAGATTGACACAGCCGATTTCGAGAAATTTCGAAATCTTACTAGTTGCATCTCCTGGGCCAACATGTCTTCGTTAGGAACTGATGCTGCTGTAAAATAATTTACATCCTTCATAACTGATGCCGCTTCTAAATGCATATCTGAAATAAGTGGTGCGGCATGCAAACGCCGTGTCCCATGGTGGAACGACGAATGTAGGAACGTTCGTAGGAAACAGAACAAAGCGTGGGGGTTGCTACGCGATTCTCCTACTGCGGAGAATCTTATCAATGTTAAGAAGATAAAGTCACAAGGCAGGAGAACGCGCCGACAGCCCAGGAGAGAGAGTTGGCAGAAGTTTTTATCAGGTATACACTCGTATACAGATGAGGCCAAAGTACGGAACAGGGTTAACAAGGTGAGAGGACGACAAACATATTCACTCCCTTTGGTAAACACACAGGGCGACAGCTTGGAAGACCAAGCGAACCACCTGGGTGCACATTTTGAACATGTGTCCAGTTCACCGAACTATTCTCCAGAATTTACAAAATACAAAGCAGCAATAGAAAAACAAAAACTAGACCGAAAGAGCACTGGGAACGAGCCTTATAACTTGCCTTTCTCTTTAGCAGAGCTTCAGGCATCACCTGCCTGTTGCAACCAATCTGCCCCAGGCCCTGACCGCATTTTATATGAAATGCTGAAGAACCCGCCCTCTGAAACGAAGAAAACCCTTGTCTGTCTGTATAACTCTATATGGACTTCCGGCGAGATACCCTCTGCCTGGAAAGAGGCCATAGTGATACCTATCCTGAAGCAGGGGAAGGATCCATCGTCTGTATCGAGTTATCGGTCGATAGCGCTAACAAGCTGTCTCTGCAAAGTCATCGAAAAAATGATAGACCGTCGCCTATTACATTTCCTAGAATCAAACAAACTGCTTGACCCATACCAGTGCGGCTTTCGCGAGGGTCGATCCACCACTGACCATTTGATACGTATCGAGGCGCAGATACGCGAAGCTTTTGTTCAGAAACAGTTCTTTCTGTCTGTATTCCTAGACATGCAAAAGGCCTATGACACCACATGGCGGTTTGGAATACTGAGAGACCTCTCCCACTTTGGTATACGTGGTAATATGTTAAATATGATTGAAAGTTATCTGCTGAATCGCACATTCCATGTTTGAGTTGGCAATGTTCTATAACGACCTTTTGTGCAGGAAACTGGTGTACCCCAGGGAGGCGTGCTCAGCTGCACACTCTTTATCGTTAAAATGAACACGCTTCGTGCTTCGTTACCACCCGCAATTTTTTATTCCATCTATGTGGACGATATACAAATAGGCTTCAAGTCCTGCAACCTCGCAGTGTGCGAGAGACAGGTACAGCAGGGGTTGAACAAAGTGTCAAAGTGGGCAGACGAAAATGGGTTCAAAGTAAACCCCCACAAAAGTTCTTGTGTTCTTTTCACCAGGAAGAAAGGTCTCGTTGCAGATTCCACTATCGAACTGTATGGACAACAAATACCTATAAACAAAGAACAGAAATTTTTAGGCATCATACTTGACTGTAAGCTTACTTTCATTAACCACTTAAAACATCTCAAGGCGAAATGCCTAAGAACAATGAACTTACTGTAAATTTTATCTCACACATCCTGGGGCACCGACAGCAAGTGTTTAATGAATCTTCACAAGAGCCTCATTCGGTCACAATTGGACTATGGTGCCGTAGTATATCACTCTGCCGCCCCTAGCGCGCTAAAAATGCTAGATCCTGTCCACCATCTAGGTATCCGCCTGGCCACTGGCGCATTCAGAACAAGCTCCATCGAAAGTTTATACGTAGAATCGAATGAGTGGTCACTCCACCTCCAGAGAACATACATCAGCTTCACATATTTTCTCAAAGTGCACTCCGATCGGGAACATCCTTGTTCTACAACCCTTAATGATTTGAAGTGTTCAATCTTTTCTATAATCGACCCTCTATGAGGCGGCCTTTCTCACTGCGTGTAAGAGAACTTAGCGAAGAGATGGATGTCCCACTTCTAGAACATCGCCTAATGCCTCCAGCTAAGCTGTCACCACCCTGGGAGTGGCATGTGATAGAATGTAATCTATCCTATGTAGAGGTCACAAAGCACGCTCCCGAGCTCGAAATTGCAATGCATTTCCGCGAACTTCAATCGAAGTACTCGTGCTCGGAATTCTATACCGACGCATCCAAGTCCCATGCTGGCGTATTATACGCCGCGGTTGGCCCCTCTTTTTCTAAATCTGACGGATTGAACCCCCTAACAAGCATTTTCACCGCAGAAGCCTATGCAGTACTGCCTGCGGTGAAGCATATAGAGAAATTGAAACTACAAAAGGCAATAATATTCACAGACTCGTTGAGTCTTGTAAAAGTGCTAACATCTTTCAAAAGCATAATAATCCTGTTGTTATCGAGCTTTACTCACTCTTGTGTAACATTTACCAATCTCGTAGACATGTAATAATATGCTGGGTGCCTGGCCATAGAGGCATCGAGGGCAATGTGCTAGCAGACCAGTTGGCCACATCAACTACATCGCAAGCTATTAATCCTGCCGCTGCTATTTCCTCCACAGATCTGAAGCCTTTTTTGCGAAGGAAACTGCGAGGCCACTGGCAGCGCCTGTGGGACGCTGAAACAACTAATAAGCTCCACTGGATTAAGCCACAGTTAGGTTTCTGGCCCTGTACAACTAAAACACGACGAACTGATGTCCTATTCTGTCGTCTCAGAATAGGACACGCATATGGTACTCACAATTTTCTATTGATTGGAAATGATCCTCCAACATGTGGTAGATGTGGCGACAGGCTCACCGTCCTCCACGTCCTCTTAGAGTGTCGGGAAGCCGAAAGAGAAAGAAAGAAACATTTTCCTCTCGCATATCGCTATTGTGTCCATCTGCATCACGCTATGTTTCTGGCAAAGAACCGCTTTTTAACACCAATGCAGTCCTCGCATTCTTGAAAGATGTTGTGCTACATGTTATTAGCCCAATAAGTTCATAGCGCATCCTCTCTCCAGAGGATGTTGCTGTGATAGTTTTTTTTAATTGCACATCCCTCCAGGCCCTTGTGTTTCAAGGGCTCTGTTTGTGCGCTTGAGCTTCTGGCCAATTCTTGTATCTTTAATTTTTTGTAACCCGTATCATTCTTTCGCAATGCATTGTTCATGTCCATAGTACACATAATCACTGTTTGCCATAATCTTATTACTTATAGATTTTACGCACTTTACAGCGACTGATTTTAGGCCCCTTTACAGCCATGCCACATCTAATGTTCATATAATTCCCTATTCATCTACCACTAACAAGCCATTACCATCGTCTTGGCGCTCTTTGGCCACATCTGGCCCTTGCGCCAATAAACCACAATAATCAATCAATCAAGGGTGGTAGCAGCAGCTAGCGAATTGACCTTTGTGCTGCTTCTCGCTTCAACGCAAACTAAGCGCCGAAAAAACATCGCAGTTCACTTTCAAGATAGGGTGCGCGTGGTCACGCCATACGCAGCAGCCGTCGGAGTAGACCGATGTTCTTGAAAGGAACATTCCTTGGCTCCGGAAATTCAAGCAATTTTCTTCTGGCAATGTGGGTTTGAACGGAATAGTCTTCGCACACTGAGAAGGAGACTTTGAAAAGGCATTTGAAAAGGCTTCAGTAGTGATACCAGCAGTCATCGAGGCAATGCATAACCAATGAGTACGGGAAGCATACGTGAATATCCTGCCTTCTCGGGAAAGCCTTCTCGCCACTTACATCTGAGAAGGTGCGATGACAGGAAGCAGTGTGTCTTCACTGCTGCAGGACTTCCACATGCATTCGACCGCATTGGAATAAAAGGTGCGTTTTAGTTTATTGCGCTGTCATAGCATGCGCTACTAAACATGTGTAAAAGCAGTGAAAGGAAGTTTATTGTAGAAACAGCACAATAAACACACTTATACGTGTAACCTGACAATGAATTAGTTCTGGCTGTCGAGCGGCAGTGAGACACGCTGCTTGCTGTCATTTGCCGTTATCACATCTAAGTGGCGAAAATATTTTCGCTGTGTCAAAGGGACTGGCAAAACAAGCGAAAACAAAGAAGAGGGGCAAAAGCAACCGAGAAAAATCACCGCATATCCACGAAGTGAATGCTGATGAGTGGGCGAAGCACCGGGGGATCATTCGGGTAACCGTCAATCCCCCGTACCTTGCCCACTCGAACATGCAAATGAGTGACAACATATGTGTAGAGTATACAATGTTGTTTTATTGGTCGTATATGGTATTGAGGTGCGGACTTCGTTTTCCCTTCATTAAGACTGCGTTGTGATCACTGCAGCAGCACGGCGACGCCGGCCAGCGGACCCAGAGGCGGCGGGAAAACGCCAGAAGTGTTCTCTACATGAGGTTGGCGGCGCCGATGCTCAGTTCAAGCGCGAGTTTCGCGAGCCCTCAGCTCCGGGTCCGCTTGGCGGCGTTGCCGTTTTGCTGCAGCTTCCCGCGCCCTAGACTCTGGGTCCGCTTGTTGTCTGCGTCGCCGTGCTGCGGCAGCTTTGCGAGCCCTCGACTCCGCTTGCAGTTGAGCCGCCACTCTCGCCTTTTCATCCATAGCAGACGCGCCGTTATCAGAAGCGACCATTATCATCCATGGCTGAAGAGAGAAAGAGAGTGCGCGTCGGGAACAAGCGCATATATAGCCCTTGTGCACCGCAGCGCCCCTAGCGCTCCTTGCAAACCAGAGCTACGGACGACGAGGCAGGGACAAGGCTCAGCCCTAAGGTGCTTCGCCCCTAAAACAGAAACTCCACTGGAGTTGTCTAAGTATGGGTAAGCATTGTGCCACACGCTCATCTCCACGCAGCCCGGTGTCTTTACCAATCTTATCAATTTTGATCCGACCAGTACAAACACTTATCAACCCTTATGGGTAGTTGTCAACCTTATCAGACTACATCCGATCCTTATCGGTTCGTTTCAACCTTATTGGACTTAATCCTACCTTTTCAACTCTTATCGGTTCTTATCAACCTTATCAGAATTGCTGCGGCCATTATAAGCCCTTATCGTTTTTTTGCACCTTATCGATCCGCGTGGCTGTCTCGATAAGGTGCGCTAATATCTAGTTTCGTAAGATCTCGCTAACATCTAGTATCGAACCATTATAGAGCATGATGAGGTCCATATAACCCCTCATCACTACTTAACCTTATCAACTCGTTGACTGCTTATCTGTCTGTGTTGCGGGACGCGAAGTCATAAAGGAAGGAAAGAAATTATGCGTGCCTCTGCTTCGCAAATACAAGAAACCAGCGGAGCCGGCGTAAGCCCCGTAAAATAGTCGCAAACCACACACTTAGTCCAACTTTCGCTGGGCTTCCCCCATCTCCGCTGGTCTCTGGTGTTTGCGATAGCAGAGCCACGCGTGATTTCTTTTTCGACTATGAGAAAGAGGACCGCCGAAGCGAGTGCCCATTAGCACCGTTAGTCCCAAGTCGTTGCATGTTGCGAAAGTTCCTGAGCACCCGCAACCAAGGATGTTCCAGTCTCCTTTGTTTCCTGGCGCTCAGGATTTCTCCGAGATGTTCTGCACAGTATCGCGATGAATTCAACCGGCCACGTTCACGAGCTTGCAGATCGTAATTTCTTCGTTTACGAGAACTCTCGGCTTTCCTCAATCTAAGCTCGGGATATTTTCTTCTGTGACGCTTGGTTTCAGCTTCCCTAGCTCTCGCTTCAGTCTTTCGGAAGTGACGCGTGTCCATATCTCTGGGCGAAACCTGCCGAGCCGTCGGCTGCAGTCACCGACACCGGGCGCGTTCGGTACGAACGCGGGGAAACGCGGTTAGCGTCGGCAGCAGCTCTACGCGTTCCACTACCACCTGCCTCACTCCTCCTCTCCACCTCGCATCCGCTATGCTGCGCGATGTTATTTTTATACTCTGCTTTGACTCCCTTTCAGCTGTCTCTTCCCCAGCTCGGTGAAGCTGCTGAGGCGGAATGATCATTATAGCGATCATCAACTGATCCGCTGTAAAATGTCGCAGTTTCGCCCGAAAGGAGAAGCATTGATTGCGATAGCAAATTAGTGGAATACGAAGTAAGGATAGTAGTTTTATTGGCCGTATAAACGGCATGGCAACTAAATTAGCAGGCATGGGTTCACGCGCGCACAAGCAAACGCATCTCACTCGGTGACCGCGGAAACTCGCTGTAAAAACGCTGGAGTGAGTAAGCGCGACGCAGCAGCGAGTGAATTCACTCTCGTCTGCCGCTTGAATCAACGCGAACTAAGCCGCATAAACACAGCGCTATGACAACTTTGTCCCCACTGCAAAAGGCTTTCAATATACAGCGGCAGGCCGGCGCGCACGGAGTGGAACGTGCCCTCCTTTCCCCCTCTCCCGAATTAACAGCGACATCACTCAGGATGTTCGGAAGCATCGCTACGACTCGACTTATCGTGTTTTCACTTTTTCCCCTGGTGAAGTTCTTCTATGTACTCCTGTGTGCGTTCGCGGTTTGTGCGAAAAATTCGCCAGTCGTTTTATTGGACCCTACACTGTCATTGACCAGACATCTCCGGTTAATTACCGGTCTCGCCCCTTAGAATTTCTTCCGACCACCGTTGCCGTGGTACTGAAATTGTGCATGTATCGCGCTGAAAACCGGATTTTATCGCCGGATTTTTTCATAATGCCGCGCGACCAGGCGGCCGCTTCCACCGCGGGAGGGAATTAGTGTGAGCGCTAAACATGACTGACTCTTCTTCATCTCTACACACCATCATCACTTGTACAAATTCATCATCTGTATTTATCATCATCAGCCGCCCAGCTTGTTCTTCTTCGTCGTAGCTCGAGCTCGGCGGGAATAAACGGTTCCTTATAATAGTTTCTTCTGATGTGCGTGCCTCATTTAAAAGTGAATTGTAACTTACTTTGTGCGTGCCTTTTGTTATATCGCAATACGCTTGCACAGCATCACGCTGAAATAATGGCCAGTTCTTCAGCATACCATCCATTAGTGAATTTCTTGCATATTACATGTTACCAGAACTGAAGCTAAATTAGAATATGCTGTTATTTTTAAAACAGAAGCGGTTCTAGATAACCGTAAAAAAACCAGCAGCGTCATCCAACGAAAAATAGACATGGCGCAGCTTGTCATCGTCGCTCTATTTGTTGAATGTCGCGGTCCTCTCGTACGTCTCCAGCCATGTTTCAGGGTCTTCAGCTGATGATCCACGGAAGGTCGGTGGCTCCCGAGGTTGCTGCAGCAGGATGGGGGACGATGTGGCTGCCATTGGGGTCGTTGACTTGGCCTTGATCGCTGTGGCCTTCTCGGGAAGAAGTCCGTATTCTGGCAAAAGACCTTGCTGCCTACGGCTAGCTCGCTGGTCCTTGGCGACGTTGGTCTCCTCCTCCGGTTTCGGGCTTGGGTCGCGGCATTGCGGGGGCGTCCGCTGCATGGACACAAAAGCACCTCCACCAGATGTCACGTAGTAGTGACGCTTAAGAAAACAGTCGTAAAACTGTGTATGACGAAACTGATTCTTTATTGGGCGAACCTGTGCCCACAAAAGCAAGCTACACTCAAAGGCCAACGAAAGCGGCGAACGCAGTCGGCGGTCGTCGAAAATCTGATCAGCGGCGAAACGCGTCGGCTTTTATACCTGAGTCATCGAAGGTTCCAGATTAATGCCTGATGCCCGCGGGTCTTCCAGAAAGTTCTAGACAATTCGCGTCGGTCATTCAATCAGATAACATAAGCGTCGGTGAAAAGAGGCAACGTAAAGAAGCATCGATAACGTTATAGAAACTTCCGATACAGGCGCGATAACATTTGTTAGCCGTTGAAGAGCTGTCACCGGTGAAAGATAAACAAGTAAACATGGCAATATCCTCCCATTAAAAAAACATCGTCCCGATGCTACTAACGAACACGAATCTGAAAACATAAACCACGCGTAATAAAGACAATAAAAATAACAAAGCAACGAAGTACCTAAGTTCGTCAGCAGGCGTAGAAAGGCTTAAGACGCACCACGTGGAAGACTTTGCGTCGTTCGCGGCGCCGCTGTGACTGCGAAATGCCGTCTGGCACGAACTCATAGTCCAGTGCGCCAATCCGTCGGATAATCTTGTAGGGTCCGAAACAGCGTCGTAACAGTTTCTCGCTAAGTCCTAGCGGCGTATCGGAGTCCAGACCCAAACATGGTCGCCGGACTCGACGTAGCGTCGTCGAAGATTGTAGTGTCGGCTGTCGGTCCTCGGCTGGTTCTTGATGCGCAGGCGGGCGAGCTGTCGACCTTGTTCGGCACGCTGCAAATAGGTGGCAACGTCTAGATTTTCGTCATCGGTGACGTCCGGTAGCATGGCGTCAAGCGTCGTTGCCGGGTTCCTTCCGTAGACCAGGTTGAACGGCGCCATGTGCATCGTTTCTTGCACGGCCGTGTTGTATGCGAAGGTCACGTACGGAAGGATGGCATCCCACGTCTTGTGTTCGACGTCGACGTACATTGCCAGCATGTCGGCGATGGTCTTATTTAGGCGCTCGGTGAGGCCATTCGTCTGCGGGTGGTAGGCGGTGGTCCGGCGATGGCTTGTCTGGCTGTATCGCAGGATGGCTTGAGATAGTTCTGCCGTAAAGGCCGTGCCTCTGTCGGTGATGAGGACTTCTGGAGCCCCGTGACGCAGGAGAATGTTCTCAACGAAGAATCGGGCTAGCTCGGCGGCACTGCCTTTGGCCAAGGCTTTTGTTTCGGCGTAGCGGGTGAGGTAGTCCGTAGCTACGACGATCCATTTATTCCCGGACGTCGACGTCGGAAAAGGCCCCAGTAAGTCCATCCCGATCTGGTGGAATCGATCGGCTGTAGAAGTCCGGCTGGCCTTGTCGGCGGTGTTTTGCGTCGCTGACAGTCTCGGCATGTCCTTACGTAATGGGCGACGTCGGCAGAGAGGCGAGGCCAGTAGTATTTCTCTTGTATCCTCGCGAGTGTGTAGGAAAAACCGAGGTGTCCAGCCGTTGCGTCATCATGGAGAGCTTGCAGAACCTCTGGACGCAATGCTGAGGGTACCACGAGGAGGTAGTTGGCTCGGAGAGGCGAAAAGTTCTTCTTTAGGAGAATGGCGTTTCGCAAGAAAAACAACGCCAATCCTCGCCTGAACACCTTCGGCACAGTGACGGTCTTGCCTTCCAGGTAGTCTACAAGGCTCCTTAGTTCCGGGTCGGCTCGCTGCTGTTCGGCGAATTCGTCGGCACTGATGGGTCCCAAGAAAGTGTCATCCTGGTCGCCCTGTGGCGGCGGTTCGACGGGGGCGCGAGACAAGCAGTCGGCGTCAGAGTGCTTTCAGCCGGACTTGTAGACGACGTTGATGTTGAATGCTTGAAGTCTCAGACTCCATCGTGCGAGGCGACCTGAAGGATCTTTCAAGTTAGCTAGCCAACACAAGGCGTGGTGGTCGCTGACAACTTTGAAGGGCCTGCCATAGGGGTAGGGCCGAAACTTTGATGTAGCCCAGATGATGGCGAGGCACTCCTTTTCTGTTGTGGAATAATTTGATTCCGCCTTCGATAGCGACCGGCTAGCGTAACTTACAACCCTTTCTAGTCCTTCAGTCCTCTGCACAAGCACGGCGCCGAGTCCCACGCTGATTGCGTCGGTGTGGACTTCGGTATCGGCGTTTTCGTCGAAATGCGCAAGAAAAGGCGGGGATTGCAGGCGTCGCTTCAGTTCTTCAAATGCTTCAATTTGCGGCGTCTCCCACTTGAACTCGACGTCGGCCTTCACGAGGTACGTCAGTGGCTCGGCGATCCGTGAAAAATCATTGACGAAGCGCCTGTAATAGGCGCACAGGCCAAGAAATCTACGCACTGCCTTCTTGTCGGCGGGCGGAGGAAAGTCAGTGATGGCCGCCGTTTTCTGTGCGTCAGGGCACACTCCAGACTTGTTGATGACATGGCCCAAAAACAAGAGCTCCTCGTATGCGAAGCGGCACTTTTCTGGCTTCAACGTGAGTCCAGAGGTCTTGATAGCTTGAAGAACTGTTTCAAGGCGCCGGAGGTGTTCCTCGTAGCTTGAGGCAAACACAACCACGTCGTCCAAATAGACGACGCAAGTCTGCCACTTCAAGCCTGCCAGTACTGTATCCATGACCCGTTGGAAAGTCGCAGGTGCCGAACAAAGACCAAACGGCATGACCTTGAACTCGAACAGTCCGTCTGGTGTTATAAAGGCAGTCTTCTCCCGGTCTCTCTCGTCGACTTCAATTTGCCAGTAGCCGGTTTTGAGGTCCATCGACGAAAAATACTTTGCGTTGTAGAGTCGATCCAAGGCGTCGTCAATCCGTGGGAGGGGGTATACGTCTTTCTTCGTGAACTTGTTGAGGCGACGATAATCGACGCAGAAACGTATGGTTCCATCCTTCTTCTTCACTAACACCACGGGGGACGCCCACGGACTTTTGGACGGCTGGATGATGCCGTCGCGTAGCATTTAGTCGACTTGTTGCCTTATGGCCTCACGTTCGCGCGCCGAAATTCGGTACGGGCTCTGACGCAGTGGGCTGACATTTTCGTCGGTTATGATGCGGTGCTTGGCGACAGGGGTTTGTCGAACTTTTGACGACGACGAGAAGCAGTCCTTGTATTGCAGGAGCAGAGCTTTTAGATGTTCTTTCTTATGCCATGGAAGGTTCTGATTGACGTCGAAAGTTGGTTCAAGTACTACAGTCTTCGTTGCAGGCGCACTAGAATCCGTGAAGGCAAAAGCACTGCTGGCTTGTACTATTTCGTCGATGTAAGCGACCGTTGTGCCTTTGTTAATGTGCTTGTATTCGTCGCTGAAGTTCGTGAGCATCACTCTTGCTTTCCCTTCACGTAGCTCAGCTATGCCTCTAGCAACGCAAATTTCACGATCGAGCAGTTAGTGATGATCGCCCTCGATGACGCCCTCCATATCTGCAGGCATTTCGGCACCGACGGAAATCATTACACTGGAGCGAGGCGGAACGGTGACTTGTTCTTCTAGCGCATTCAAGGCATGGTAACTGATGTCTGTATCCGGTGGTATCGCGTTGTGCGTTGAAAGCGTTATCGACTTGGACCTTAAATCGATGACTGCACCATGTTGCTTTAGAAAGTCCATGCCTAGGATGACGTCCCTGGAGCAGTGCTGCATGATTACGAAGCTCGCCGGGTAAGTGTGATTGTTAACCGTGACTCGCGCTGTGCAGATTCCAGCCGGCGTTATCAGGTGGACTGCCGCTGTCCGGATATCGGGTCCTTACCAGGCCGTCCTCACCTTCTTCAACTTGGCGGCGAACGGGCCACTGAAGACAGAATAGTCAGCTCCAGTGTCGACGAGAGCTGTGACGCTATGACCATCGATTACCACGTCTAAGTCGGTAGACCGTCGTCTGGCGTTGCGGTTAAGTCGTGGCGTCGGATCACGGCTACGTCGGCTTCCTTCGCTGCTGCTACGTCGCGTCGGTAGGTCTTCTTTCGGCGGCGAAGTCTTGTCGTCAAGGCTCTTGCTAGGCGGTGTGCTGGTGCCTCGTTGTGATGATGCGTGAGTCGTCGTCGTCGGTGGCGGCGGAGGATCTTCGTTTCCCGATAGAGGCTCTCGGACCGGCACCGCGCTGGGCGAGTGTATGGTCGGCGCTGCGGCGACAGGTAACGTCCTGGTGACGGCGAGCGTGAGGGTCGTCGTGGTTGCCACTGGGCTCCGGCGAGGTAGTCAGCGATGTCGCATGGTCGCTCGCCAAGCTGTGGACGTGGCGCGTTGACGGCGAACCCTCGTAGGCCCATCTGACGGTATGGGCATCGGCGGTAGACATGGCCGGCTTCACCGCAGTGATAGCAGAGCGGGTGGTGGTCGGGGGCGCGCCAAATGTCCGTCTTCCGCTGGTAGCTGCGCTGGGCGACGCGCGGGCGTGCTGGCGGCGGCGGCGGTGGACGACGGAACTACGGCGTTACGGGGCCCTGGCGCAAGCGCGGAGGGGGGCCTTGACGACGGGCGACGGCGGCGTAGGTCATCGCTTGCGGCTGTGGTTGAGGCGATGCCGGAACTTCTGGCACTTCCAGTGATCGCTGAACCTCTTCTTTAACTATGTCAGCGATTGAAGTCACCTGAGGCTGCGACCTTGGGAATAATTTCTGTAGTTCTTCCCGTACAACCGCTCTGATCGTCTCGTGCTTGAGCTTCGGCGTAGTTTGTCAGCGCACGGCGGTTGTATTGCCTGGCTCGCATTTCAAGCGTCTTCTCGATCGTTGTCGCCTCCGAAACAAATTCTGCCACAGTCTTAGGCGGGTTGCGCATCAATCCGGTGAATAGATGCTCTTTGACGCCCCGCATCAACAACCTGACTTTTTTTTCTTCAGACATGTCGGGGTCGGCGTGGCGGAAGAGGCGAGTCATCTCCTCCGTGAAGATCGCGATGCTCTCGTTCGGCAATTGAACTCTGCTTTCCAGGAGAACTTCAGCCCTTTATTTTCGTACGACACTCGTGAAGGTCCTCACAAAGTTCTCGCGAAATAGGTCTCAAGTCACCTGGGTGGTCTCTCTGTTCTCAAACCATGTCCGAGCAGCGTCATCCAACGAAGAATAGACATGGACCAGCTTGTCATCGTCGCTCCATTTGTTGAATGTCGTGGTCCTCTCGTACGTCTCCAGCCATGTTTCAGGGTCTTCAGCTGATGATCCACGGAAGGTCGGTGGCTCCCGAGGTTGCTGCAGCAGGATGGGGGACGCTGCGGCTGCCATTGGGGTCGTTGACTTGGCCTTGATCGCTGTAGTCTTCTCAGGAAGAAGTCCGTATTCTGGCAAAAGACCTTGCTGCCTACGGCTAGCTCGCTGGTCTTTGGCGACGTTGGTCTCGTTCTCCGGTTTCGGGCTTGGGTCGCGGCTTTGCGGGGGCGTCCGCTGCATGAACACAAAAGCACCTCCACCAGATGTCACGTCGTAGTGACGCTTAAGAAAACAGTCGTAAAACTGTGTATGACGAAACTTATTCTTTATTGGGCGAACCTGTGCCCACAAAAGCAAGCTACACTCAAAGCCCAACGAAAGCGGCGAACACAGTCGGCGGTCGTCGAAAATCTGATCAGCGGCGAAACGCGTCGGCTTTTATACCTGAGTCATCGAAGGTTCCAGATTAATCCCTTATGCCCGTGGGTCTTCCAGAAAGTTCTAGACAATTCGCGTCGGTCATACAATCAAATAACATAAGCGTCGGTGAAACGAGGCTACGGAAAGAAGCATCGATAACGTTATAGAAACTTCCGATACAGGCGCGTCCTGCGCCGAGCGATAACGATAACATTTGTTAGCCGGTGAAGAGCTGTCACCGGTGAAAGATAACCAAGTACACGTGGCAATATGCTTGCAAAGCATCACGCTGAAATAATGGCCAGTTCTTCAGCATACCATCCATTAGTGAATTTCTTGCATATTGCATGTTACCAGAACTGAAGCTAAATTAGAATATGTTGTTATTTTTAACAGAGAAGCGGTTCGAGATAACCGTAAAAATACCAGCAGATCCACGCGCTGTGGGAATCGATGTTATGCGAAGCAGTGTGTGGGGGCCTACCAAGTTAATGAAACGACCATGAGAGCACCAAGACGTAGGCGGCTCTTTCATGACCTACGTGACACGCATGTCATGACATTCATGTCATGAATCTTCAGGAGTCCCTTTAGCTACACCTTAGGGACCTTAGGGCGAAAACTTTCGTCCTACTCGTGACTATGATTTCTACTAGCATCCTTTAGTGCTTCCTTCACTAGTACCGACGTCCGAACCCATTTCAGCGGCTTTTGAGTGTTAATATTTTTTTGCTGAGACAGCCATTTTTCCTCAGTCACGGTCATGACTATTACTTCGACCAACAACAATAGCCTTTTCCTTCACCTAGTACCCCATCCGAGCCCATTCCAGTGGTTTTGTGTGTTAATATTTTTTTCGCATAGTCATTGTCATTTTTGCTGAGTCATGCTCATAACTATGATCTTAGTGTTTCCTTCACTTAGAGCCCACGTCCGAACTAACTCCAGTGGTTTTTGAGTGTTAATCTTTCTTCGCTAAGTCATTGTCATTTTGCTGGGTCATGCTCATGACTATGATTTCTACCAGCATCCTTTAGTGTTTCCTTCCCTTGGTAACCATGTCCGAACCCATTTCAGTGGTTTTTGGGCGCTATAGTTTTTCGCTCATTCATGGTCATTTTTGCTGAGTCATGCTCCTGACTATGACTTCTGTCATCATTCTTTAGGGTTTCCTTCATTTAGCACTCACCGCAGAACCCATTTCGGCGGCTTTTCAGTGTTAATCTCTTTTCGCTGAGTCATTGACATTTTTACTTAGTCATGCTCATGACTATGATTTCTATCATCACTATTGAGTGTTTCCTTCCCTTTGTGTCCACGTCAGAACCCATCCCACTGGTTTTTGAGTGTTAATCTTTTTTCGCTGAGTTGTCATTTTTGCTGAGTCATTCTCATCACAATGAATTCTATCAGCATCCTGTAGTGCTTCCTTCACTTAGTAGCCAACGTCAGAACCCATTTCAGTGGCTTTTGAGTGTTAATCTTTTTTCGCTTAGTCATTGTCATTTTTGCTGAGTCATGCTCATGACAATGATTTCTACCAGCATCATTGAGTGTTTCCTTCACTTTGTGCCCATGTCACAACCCATTTCAGCCGTTTTCGAGTGTTAATATATTTCGCTGGGTCATTGTCATGACCTACATGACATATATGTCATGACATTTATGTCATTACATATAATTTATGTTAGTCATACACTCCTGTCATACTATAGCAATTTTGGTACCTAACAAGTTAACGAAACGAGCATGAGAGCACCAAGGCGTAGGAGGCTGTTTCATGACCTACATGACACGCAGGTCATGACAATCATGTCATGACATATCATTTATGTTCATCATATACTCTTGCCATGGTGTGCCAATTTTGGTACATACGAAGTTAACGAAACGACCATGAGAGGTCAAAGCCGTAGGTGGCTAGATAGATAGATACTGTCAAAGTAGCAAATGTTCGCCGAGAAATGCTTGGCATTTAAAAGTACCGCCTGCTGCCGCAAAACATCGTCGAGCTATGAGGTAACTGCGTTGCCTAGCAACCACCTCGTGGAGCGGCGTGTTCCTCGCCTCCTCTCTTTGCCGTGCCCATGTTGCCTTGACATGGGAGGTTAAGGAGAGGAAAGGAGAGCATGCGCGTGGCGCGCGCAATGCTCAGGAGAGGGAAAGAGAAAATGAGAGCGACATAGAGAGAAAAAGAAATTGTAGCAGCTCTGCCGCAGCTCGGAGACACTGCGCGCAACCGGTTTCCGCCACCCTGCCGAGATCTGCGCACGCACCGTGATAGCCAATGGATTTACGCATGCACTGCAGCCTTGAGGCAACAGCTATGTAAGCGTGTGCGTGGCGGCGCTCGATCAGTAGAAGCCATGGGACGCCCAGAGATAGTTCGTACTCCCGATGAAGAGGCCGTGCTTCGCGAAGCAACATGCAAGTTACAACCTAGCAACAGCCTACCTAGCATCAGCCAAGTTACAACTTAGCATCAGCCATAATATGCCCCTACGATCACCCAGCTTAGCTGTTTCAAGCCTTGCGCGGCCGAGTGCGAGCTTAACGCTTTTTTACACACAGTGTATACGATGAGCTTTTTCATGCAGTTCAGTGCAGAGAACATGATTGCGGGCTAAAATGCTGCAAGATATTTACTTCACACCATTAAAACTTTATTACCTTATAAATGAGACAAGATGCAGAATGTGTAATTAACAAGAGTGACAAACAGCAGGGTGGCCATGCATAGATCTTGAAGATGATTGCTGCCGCAGCCAGAGCAGGCCAGTCTTTGTAGAAGAGCACTGGCTGCCTACAAATGCTTTCTGTCGCCGGGCATGCGTGAAGGTTCTGTAGACACAGGCTAGCAAAACCTGCACAGACGAGGAAAAAAAACGAAAGAGGAAATGAAAATGCGCAAATTGGAACTTCAATTAGCAATATGTGCCAAGCAACAAATTCGACTAACCTTAAAAATAAATTTAAACCCTCCTTTGTCTTAAAGTACTGGGCTCTTAAGGTATATATGTGATAATGCTTAAAATTACTATTATGTTTCCTGGCACATATTTATTGAAATGCAGAGCAGATGCAGACAGAGAAGTGCCTTCAAATTAACATATTGCGTTTCGTGGCCAAAAGGCACTTATAAACTTGTCAAACAAGTCTGAGAGCCTTTCTACAAAATATAATGTTTAAGACACTCAACCATTGTGAAGGTAAATGATCGGCTATCTTGATTAAAAAGGTGAATCACATTTTTGATTAAACCAAAAGCAATTTTGGCATTTTGCACTGTCTAGCCGTCCCCTTTTTTAAATACTTAAACATGCCATAGTACACGTTAAGCAGGTAGCACACAAAGGACTGGTGATTAAGTATCGCAATGCAATGCTTCTGCGGTTGGGTCAATCACTTTTGTGGATATATTTTTATCAGACCCTAATTATGGCAATACCTCACACCAATGCGCCTCCCCTTGGATGATGCCTCATACAAAATTGAAAGTATCTCATTACGTGACCAAACGAGAACATTGCCCCCTGTCTTATACCCCTGTCAAGCGGGCAAGTTAAATGCACTTACGGAGAGTGTCACTCGGTTTAAGTGCACTTTGCCCAATCTAAACGTCGCAAGTGGAGTGTCACTCGCTGCAGAGTGTACTCCGGTCGAAGTGCGTTCACGGAACGCACTTTGCTGGCTGAGTGCGTAGCCTCGTCGCCAGCGGCGTCAATGGTATGAAATGTAATGCATAAAAAAAGGACACGGAAGTTCGTTTTAGTGGTTGAACAGCTCTTGCACACAAATAATAGCCTAAGACGCGTTCATATTCTGTTCGAGCAGGATCAAATGCCGCCTCGTCGCACGCCGCTATGTCGTTCTGGATTGGCTAGGCATTTTTCTTGGCCGGAATTGACTCGCCACACTCTTAAATAAAAAAATATTTTCGTTTTTTGTTGAAAAAACATAGATTAAGTTTGTTTTAATTAATAATACAACGTAATACAATAATTTTTTAGAAGTACTTTTCTTTTTAGTCTACGTTTTCACAAAACGCGCTCGTAGACTGTCGCCATTTTTTTTCCTGCGAGTGCACTCTGTTTTCCCGTTTAGAACCGCGTAGCCTAAAGTGTCACTCAAGGTCCCGAAGTGCACTCCCTGTAAGTGCACTTGCCCGCTTGACAGGGGTATTAGAAGTGTTAACATACTGGTTGCGCCAGAAAGTTCAAAGTGATTTGTAGAGGTTGCAAGTTAATCAGTGCATCTATAGCGTCAGGTAGTCATGAGCGTCTGCATTGACTTGTAGTTCATAAGCCACTACACACAAAAAAAACTGTATTCAAGTAATGGTCCACTAGCGAAAGGTGAAACGTGACAGGCTACTCAGAGGGTCAAGAAAAATAAGTTGCTAAATTCTGATAACACCTCTGATTGGTATTATTGAAAGAGATGACAAAAAACAGCACAGGTAAAATTATAGTTATGACAAATTTTTGAAAAGCAGCTCTGCACACTGCTGCAACCTGCAGCGTCATGCCTGTTCTACACGCACAAGTGGCAACACAATCTCAGACACATGCGCCACCACATATCACTGGGCGATCCCCTCAGGATAAGGTTAAATAATAGTCTGCGCAACTATACCTGCGATGATTCATTCGGCAGGCACCAGCCAAATGCTGATGATGGCAGAACCAAATTGAAGTTCGTTCTTGTATGGAAGACTCGGCCCATGTTTTATCAATCCAGGCAGCAAAGCATATATCCTGCAGCACACACAAAGATGTGAAATTAGACTCCTTGCTGATGCTGTACAGTAAGTTCCTGTAAAGAAACTAAATCACACAGTAAGCCTTTTAGAACAAAGAACTCATCACATAATGACTTGAACACATTTGCGGATTGGGGAAGCAAGGCGTTGGCAACGTACACTGTTATAGCAAATTTTACTCATGTATGAAATACTGGTGAATAATGACACAGCAGAGTTCATTTGTGAGTTCTTACATAATATTCACTACCTACAGTTTCGGAAGACTTAGGGAAACTAAGTAGTAGTAGAAGTAAACTGTGTACACTGGTGCTGATATACTGAGAATGATAGTGGCAGCTGATTAGGAACACTGCAAAAAAATTTTAAAAAATGCCCGTTTTCTAAATGCTAGATATTTTACCGTGAAGTGCTCCCTGGTCTTTCTCCACAAACAAAGCACTGGGAGGATCAGAGACGCTTAAGTACATTGGCTTACACTGATCATAATGATGAGGTCACGCCATCCATTTAGCACCAAGAGACATTGTCCAGCCATCTACCAGCCATATACCAGCTTGTCCAGCCATTGTCCAGAAGCATACAGAGAAAAGAACAAAATGAGAGAGCATCAGGTCAGCTGAAAGACAGATATGCAATTACAAATGAGGTGGACCACAGTTATCCATTAATAAACGACAAGCAGTCGTGATTGAACTCCCAGCGAAGCACGTACTAGGCTACAAGTTTTGTAGCTTATTTATAATGAAACACCAGTGCAATTTTACATCAGCAGCTGATTGCATATGACATTGTATAAAACAAGTAAGCATTGCGGTGGGAACGCTACAAGCTGTATAGTGAGACATGCGCGCACGCGCATGCAAAGCTGTTACCTACCCATGCAACAACAAAAGGACACACGATAGGGCGAGTACAGTCTGGCTCAGGATTATGAGCAGCGTGTCCTCTCTGAACGCACTCCCTTCGGTTGTTTCATGCATCGTTAACCATAAAGATTATAAACAAGCAGAATCCTCGTATAAAAATAAATCTGACAGAAACCAGCAAGGCAGAAAAGCCCAACCATCAATAATTGTCGCTGTTAACGCCTACAAAAATTTCGGACATTATTGACGAAAAACAATGTTGAAAGTGTTTCACTTCCCGGAAAAAGTGCTATCCAAACGTCCGACGTACAAAGGCGCATCGAGAAAGAAGGCGGCGAACGCAGATCCCGCCATTGTGGTAGTCAGCCATCGGCGAAAATACACAATACAGCCGATGTCACAAAGCACTGATGCAAAAAACATGGCAAACAGTGGCGGCACAGCCAAATGAGTCCAGCTGATATCAAATAAATGTATTGAACAGCTTAGAACGGCACACAACTAGCACAATGTACAAACGCACGAACGAAACATTGCGTACGCTAACAACCGTTTTTTCAAACTTCCTGTCTCCCAGTGTGGCCAGCACGGAATGGGATGGCTGATAAATTCAGAGCCTGTCTACTGGACTACCGCCAAAGTGATCGCACCGCCGTGGCTGCTCTGTGACACCGCTGCGATCACAGCCACCGTGATGCGATCACTTTGACACCGGCGTTTCGCTCCTGCTGTTAGCCCCTGCATGCTGCGCGAGCATGGAATAATGGTTGCCAGGCGTTTGTACGCGCTGGGTTGAAAACGATAATACCCCTTTGATTGTTGAAGTTCCGGTGTGGAATTATTCAGCAATGAAGCAAGCTTGTAATGTTGCTTCTTATAAGTTCGTTTATCTGTGGCGTCTTTTGTTCGTTAAGGCCGACGGTAACCGTAAACTTAACATTCCGTTTGCATTTTATGCACTTTTAGAAAAAACATCTAAAAAAGTTCTTGAGTTCGACATTAAGACTGCGTTTAACAAAATAGACTCTGCTAACACTAGTAGTTAATTGTTAACGCAGATAGAACATATACTAGTATATTTCAGGCACTTAGGCTATGTTTAGAAGAAATTGTTTTTGCAGTCTTGTCGTATAGACCAAGACGTCTATAGCCGTTTGTAGCTGTTTCAAGATGTTTTTAGGAGGTTATGTGTTTCGTGGGGTTCCTGCTTGATCTAAGAAAATTTTTTTAGGTGAGACGCCAACAAAACGTGCCCTCTCAGACGAGAAAACTTATGCACGAGGCACCGAAATAGCTGAGATAGTATATACAGGCACCATGGCTCGAGACCTAGATGCAATTAAGCATTCTTTGTAGATTGCTACATAAATCTGTTTGCATATGGAAACCTTTGGGATCCAAACTTTCACAGAGATGTATTAATTCAAGCGCCACATTTAGACAGCGAACACACCATCTCATTAGAAAAAGAAATCGACGTCAAATAAGTGGAGAGGGCTAAGACACCTTAATAACGGAAAATCACATGGTCTTGGTGGTTTAACGGCATTTAAGCCGCAATTCGCATTGATCCCGCAGCGTGTATTTGCTGAAGCTTTCCAAAGAGGGCGATTACCACTCTCGTTCGCACGAGCACCCACGGTTCTGATTCCGGTGTCTACTGACGAAGCTCAGCTTCGCTCAGTAAAAGACAACAGGCTGATAACGTTAACAAATGTGAACTACAAGAGACTTAGGTTTGGCTGCTAGGTAGCAAGGTGTCGTTGCATATATACTAGGTCTCCATCAGATTTGCGATATCAAAGGCCGAAACATCTGTACAAATATTCACGTGCCAAAGAGCACTCAGGAAATGTGTGACGCTCAGTTAGAAAAAGCAGTGGTGATACAAGTAGATTTTTCAAAGGCATTTGACATGCGGAGTCATGACATTCTTTTTAGAATATTGGAACGTGTTGGCTTGGGCTGTATATTATGCGGAGGAGTTCGAATGGCGCAACAAAAGTGTGCAAGTCTGGTTGTGAATGGAGAACTTATACAGCTCATTGACTTTCAGTCGGCAGGAATGTCCTATGTCACCATTGCTGTTTGGTTTGTTTTTTACGCGATAACGGAGAGAGAGAAATAACTTTATTGGGTCCAGCGGTTTGGGGACTAGGCCCCCGCCTAAACGGCGGCCAGAAGCGCTTGGGCCCTGGCGGCGTCTTCAGCCAGCTGGACGGCCCAGAGTTGTACTTCCGGGTCAGAACTGAGTAGTACGGCCTCCCACTGCTCCTCATTAACTATTTTGCGGCCTTGTCGAGTCACCTGAGGGCAAGCCCACAGGATGTGTCTCAGATCCGCCCGTCCTTCACATAACCGACATTTATCCTCATATTTATCTGGATAATACCGGCTGTAGGCCACGGTAGTCGGATAGGTGTTGGTTTGAAGGAGGCGCCAGGCCACCGTCTGCGGCTGACCGAGTGTTGGGTGGGCGGGGGGATACCGAACCCTCGCCAATCTATAATATTTGGTGATTTCGTTGTAACTAACCATGCGCTCGTCTCTCATCTCTGGGTGAGGCTGCTCTCTGGCTCGGTTAGTGAGTTCTCGAGCCAATGTGTGAGCCGCCTCGTTCCCAGGGAGGGAGGCATGCGCAGGTGTCCAGATAATTTGTATGTGTCTGTAGTCTTTCAAATTGGTTAAAATCTTAATCGCCTCCGGCGATACTGCCCTCTTAAGAAATTTCGCACTGCTGCTTTTGAGTCACTAATTATGTGTCTGGCCGACGAGGAAGCTATCGCCAATGCGATGGCTGATTCCTCTGCCGTTTCTACGCTGTGCGTTCGTAGTGAGCCGCCAGCTGTCATCTTGCCTTCTTTATCAGTAATTTTTTGCTCATTTGGATATTTCGCGGCATCTACGTAGACCACGTCCTTGATGTTTTCGTATTTATTTCTGAGGGCCTTTGCCTTCTCCACACGCCTTCCCGCGTCGTTCTCCGGGTGCACTATTCTGGGAATCGGTACAGCCTTTATCCTTCCGTGTATTTCTCGCGGTATATCCATCTTTATTCCCTGTTGCGTTGCATAGCCTATATGTAGGCAATCAACCGGCCCGTAGCAGTCTGAGCTAGTCTCTCGTATTGGGCTGTTTTGTGCGCTTCTATTAATTCATCTAGGGTATTGTGTACACCTAAGGCAAGTAGTCTTTCCGTAGGTGTACTGACTGGTATTCCAAGCGCTTGTTTATCTACTTTCCTTATCAAGGCTTCAATTTTTGCTTTTTCTGCCATGAGGAGGTTCAGATAAGGAGTCACATATACTATTCGGCTAATTGCAAAAGCCTGTACTAACTTAATTAGGTTGGCTTCCTTCATTCCGCTGTGTCGGTTTGCAATTCTTGCGATCAGGCGCATTGTTTGTTGCGTCCCTCTTTCCAAGGCCTTTATCGTTTCATTATTTCGCCTGTTTGCTTGTATCCGCATGCCTAGTATCCGAATACTGTCAACTGCTGGTATTTGTTGGCCCCCCGCGCTTTGTCGTATTTGGGATATGCTGTTGTCTTTACGGCTGCTTCTTTGTGGGTGGTAAATCAAGAGTTGCGACTTCTGTGGTGAGCACTGAAGGCCCCTACTGCCACCATATTTCTCTACGCTGCGTATTGCTTCTTGGAGGGTAGCCTCGATGTATCCGTCGCTGCCCCCTGTGACCCACAGCGTGATATCATCAGCGTATAAACTATGATGTAGCCCTTCCACTGTGTTCAACTTCTCCGGGAGGCCGATCATGGCCACGTTGAAGAGTAGTGGCGAGAGAACCGATCCCTGTGGTGTTCCTCGGCTCCCTAGTCTTATATCGTTCGAATGTATGTCTCCGATCATAATTCGGGCCTTTCTGTTTAATAGGAAGTCTCTAATGTATTCGTAGGCCCGTTTCCCAACTCCTAATCCTTGGAGGTTTCCTAAAATAGCTTCATGTGTAATGTTGTCAAAAGCTTTTGCAAGATCTAGGCCTAATATGGCTTTGTTGTCTCTTGTTTTTGAGACTGTGTCTATAATTTGGTGTTGGATTTGAAGCATGATATGTTGTGTGGAAAATTTACATCGAAAGCCTATCATCGTGTGCGGTAAGAGGTTATTGTCGTCCATGTATCTTACTAGACGCGTGAGTATCACGTGTTCCATAAATTTTCCCGCACACGATGTTAATGATATTGGTCTTAGATTTTCTAACTTCAGCATTTTTCCTTGTTTAGGGATCATGACTATATGCACTGTTTTCCACAGTTGAGGCATAGCCCCCTTCTCCCAGCAGTCGTTCATCGCCTTTATAGAGGGATCATCGAGATTCCATAGCATTTTGTTGCTGATATCATCGGGACCCGGGGCGGATTTCGGGCGCAGGTCCTGCAGCGCCTGTCTAACTTCTGCTTCCGTAATAGGCATGTCCAATTCAAGGTTTTCCTCTCCAGTATAGTGCGGTAAGGGAGTCTGCGCTAGGTCGCCTATGTATAGTCATTGGACTTGTTGCAGTAATTCTGTTTCTGTACCTGCAGTATGGTGGGTTAGCTTATTGATGTTGTGCCTTTGTGCAATTTTGCCATTTTCAGGGTGAATCAAGTGCCGTAAGATATTCCATGTTTTTGCCGAGTTTACTTCTCTCTGCATTCTGTTACACGTAGCTTCCCAGTTTTGCCGCGTCAATCTATTTGTGTGTTTCTCGATTTCCCTGTCTAGTTCGGCCATTTTCCGCCTAAAATTTCTATTGAGCCGTTTCCATTTCCATCGTGTTGCTATGCTGTTCCGTGCTTCCCATAAGTGTAGCAATTTTGCATCTGCTTGTTCTAGCCCAGCCTCGTCTGGCATATTCTTTGTGGCTCTCTTTAACTATCGAGGAGTTTCTGTGTCCAGACCTCAAAATCCTCAATTGTTTCGCCATCCCAGTTTGTTTCCTCCGCCCGTATTTGTCGGAAAAGGTTCCATTCTACCATAGTGAGGGATTTTCCTTTCCTTTGCGGGGGGCCGGCCTTTATTACTGTCTCAAGAATGTAATGGTCACGCCCAAGATTTTCCTGGGTGTTTGTCCAATGGGCATCAGGCATGTTTTTGATAAATGTTAGATCTGGCGTAGTATCGATGCTGACGCTATTGCCTATTCTGGTGGGTGTTTGTGGGTCCGTTACTAAGGTAAGGTGGGCTCTTTGCGCCTCAAGCCATAGATTCCTGCCTTTAGCGGTGTCGTTTTTGTTCCCCCAGCACTGGTGTGGAGCATTAAAGTCTCCGACTATTACCACTGCCTGACGATTAGCTATAGTTAGTGTTTGTGTAACTAACCTTCCAAACCTCATCTCGTTGCTTCTAGGGCTGCATACTATAAACATTTAGTACGAATAAACTTCCCTGATGTTGTCGTTTAGGGATTATACCGATCAGGACGTGGTACACGTTTAAAACCCCTGTATCGTGCGTTAATACCGCTAATTTTCTGTTTACTAGAGTTGAGACGGGCGTTTTCTCGCTTGACGTACCATACGTTTTATATCCGGACAGTTTGGCTGGTCCTCCCGTTTCCTGCAGAGCAATGATGTCTGGCGCCTCCTTGTTATTTATGAACCACTGAAGGTTACTCCGTTTCCGACGGTACCCCCTGCAGTTCCACTGCCAAATTTTGTAATGATTACGTGACGCCATGTTTACTGGGAACTAGTTCCCCGGCGGCTCTAGTGACGTCGGTCCCCGCAGGCCTATCGTAGGGTTTGTGGATTTTTATCGGTCCTATTCCCGTCGAGCGTCCACTTTTTTGCATGTTCTCAAGCATTGTAACCCGAGAATCGATTCCTTCAATAATCTGCTGAATTTTTTCTAGTGGTACTTGTATGCCTACATACTGTTTTTGTACGGTTTCGGCCAGTTTGGTTATCATGCTCTCGATCTTTTCAATTCTCGCAGTTATATCATCTGTGCTAGATTCCTCAGTATTTTTCCTCTTTGCTGGAGGTGCACCTGTTTTGCATTTTGCTGGTTCTCCTCCCAAAGTTGTCGGGGGATTGGCGTCTTGCCCTTTGTTTTGACGAAGTTCCTTATTTTCTATGCGGAGGCGCCGGATTTCCTCTCTCTGTGCCGCGTTTTCACGAATGACCCCCTCGAGTGCTTTCCTAATATCATAGATTTCTTTTTCTAGAGCGGATCTATTCCTGTGCCTCGGAGCAGAGGAGACCGTGTCTGCCCAGCTCACCTTTACACCTTCGTCTGCTGGCGTTCCTCTGGTGCTGCTGGTCGCCTTTTGTGGTGACGCCTGTCTCCTCGTCCTCGATGGGGACCGGGACCGGGTTCTTGATGGAAACCGTGACTGGCGAGGTCCTTTGTGTTCCCCTCCGGATGGGGAAGTCTTGGGAAGGAGCTGGAACGGCTTCTCCTTCTAATTTCTCTCGTCGGCGTCGCGTTGTCTTATCTTGTACGGAGGGTTTCATGGCTTGAGCGGTTCCCTTGGTGGTCCGGTTTGGTGCGTGTGGAGTCGTCCCTCGGTTGCTTGGTCCCTTGTTGTTCGTGCTGCAGACGCTCCCAGCTCCCAGTACCTTTTTTTCAGTAGGTACGGTGTTTTGAACCACTCGCGGCACTGTTTGTCCCCTGTAAGGTGCCCCTTTCCGCACAAAGAGCATCTTGGATCACATTGGTGGTCCTCGGTGGGATTCGGCATTCTGCAGCCTCTACAGTGCTTGGTATTGGGTGCCGGGCAGACGTCCGCTCGGTGTCCTAGGCGACCGCATGTAGTGCACAGCTCATGTTTCTTTCCCCCGCAGGGGCGTCTGCGTCAGCAGGCGTTTGGTGGTTTGCGACACCACGGACTCGAGCACACAAAAGTTGGACCCTCCCGCGTGTAGCCGTGCGCGGCTTAGCCGTGGAAAAGGGGATCCTGGGGGTTGAGCCGATGCCGGGTGTTCGTACCTTTGTGGCCCCCCGGCGGAAGCAACACACCTCTTCGGCCTCTGCTTCACGTAGACGGCACCCCCGGACTGACCCACACGGGGGAAATCGGCAGTCGCCTTTTCCTGTCCTTCTCTTCAATCTTCGTCTTTCTCGCTCACCTTTAATCTTTCCTGTCTTCTTTTCTCTTCCTTTTACTTCCAACATTCCTGGTGGCGAGGGTTAACCTTGTGTGTTATAACCACCCTTGGTTATACGTATTTGGTTATAGTAGAGGCGTACAGCTGGCGTTTTGGAGGACCTCTCTTTTCCAGGTCCTGCAGCGTCCCCTCGTTGGGCTCCATGGTGGGTAGCTGGCGTCGTTGCCGAAAAATTCTATACCTATGGCTGAACAATTCCCCCTACTCCCATATCGCCGTCTGAAAAGAGGGCGCACTGAAGATGTATTCCAGTTTTTTGGACGCCAAACACAGAATTTCCCCAGATTTCATGTCATTCACTCTGAAAAGTCAGACAGATCAGTACGTACAATTTCACCTTTCCTTGTCTCAAAGACTTTGACTGATATTTTTGGACCAGGCTACAAAGCATCTAGGATGGCAAGCGGGGATCTCCTCTTGGAACTCCGTGATCTCAAACAATACGAGAAACTGCCCAATCTAGTGTCATTTGGAGATGCCCAATTAACAGTAACCCCGCACCGTACTATGAATACCAGCCGTGGCGTTGTCTGAGATGATGACCTGTTGCAGCTGAGTGAGGCTGAACTCCTTGAGGGTTTCAGTGATCAGAATGTCATCAATGTTAAACGGATTAAAATGAGGCGAGATGGCAAAGAACTCCTGACCAAGCATCTAATACTTACTTTCAACTCAAGTGTCCTGCCCGAGTCCATCGAGGCCGGGTACAGGTACATCAAGCTTCGTGTTAGGCCATACGTGCCAAATCCCCTACGATGTTTCAAATGCCAGCGGTTCGGCCATAGTTCGCAGAACTGCTGAGGCTGCCAAACTTGTGCGAAATGCAGTGCTCATGAACACTCCTCTGAGTCTTGCGAAAGTTCTCTACATTGTGTTAACTGTGATGCGGAGGCACGCCGCATACTCGCGTTGCACTGTTGCACGCCGCATACTCGCGGTCGTGCCCATCCTGGAAAAAAGAAAAGGCAATAGTGACAATTAAGGTAAAAGAAAACATGACTTTCAAAGAGGCACGAAGGCGGGTTACCTACCTGTCTAAAACCAGCTTTGCCGATGTGACGCGTCAGGGGGCAGCGTCGCAGCGGCTTCCGGCTGCTGTCCGGCCCATGCGTAGTGAGGCGGCGGTGAAGCCATCTGCCCCCTTGGCGACTGCAGCTAGCGCTGCTCCGCCACCCCAGCAGAAGGGGCCATCCACCTCCGGGCTGGTGGCCTCCAAGGTCTTGTCTCTCGAGACGAGGCCTTCACTGCGAACAAACCGCTCTCAAGAGCGGGTGTCCAGCGCTCCGCAAGAGCCGATGGACACATCTTCCAGCCAGACGGCGCAGCCAGCGCCAAAGGAGCGGCGAGAATCTCTCGACCGCTCCAAAAAAGAAAAAGCCCGCATCACAGGGCCCGACAAGGGCTCTGTAAGTTAAGTTAGTGTTTTTACACGAGACACACAGCACAAACATCGTCTGCAACATGGCCACACAGATACTACAGTGGAACGTCAGAGGACTACTTCGTAACCTCGACGACATCACAGAACTCATACATAAATTTAATCCGAAGGTGCTGTGTGTCCAAGAAACACACTTAAAACCTACACAGTCCAACTTTCTCAAGAAATATGCCATTTTCCGTAAAGATCGTGACAACGCTTCTGCCTTGTCCGGAGGTGTTACCATAGTTGTAAATAAGTCTGTTGCTTGCCAACAGTTTGCCCTTCACACGCCTCTCGAGGCTGTGTATCTGTGCGAGCAATTTTATTCAACAAGCTTATAACGATCTGCTCCATTTACATACCACCCAACCATCAGCTCAGTAAAACGGAATTTTACAGCCTCATCGACCAGCTCCCAGAACCATACATTATCACTGGTGATTTTAATGCTCATCATACCCTTTGGGGAGATTCACGATGCGACGCGAGAGGTCGACTCATTGACAACTTCCTTGTTAACTCCGGTGCGTGCCTCTTCAATAAGAAGGAACCAACCTATTACAATATCCATCATAGTTCATATTCATCAATAGACCTGTCAATTGGCTCTGCCTCACTTTTCCCTGACTTAGAATGGCATGCAATTAAAAACCCATTCGGAATTGATCATTTCCCAGTAACCCTAAACTTAGTAACCGAACATGACTCTCTTCCCCATGTCCCTCGCTGGAAACTGGCCTCAGCTGACTGGGAATGCTTTAGGGAATCCACGCACTTATCACGAGATTTTTATAAATAATTTTACTATAGATCATGCCATATCATATTTTACTGCTTTTATCATTGACGCCGCTGAGAAGTTCATCCCGCAAACATGTGGCACTTCATTTAAAAGACGGGTCCCCTGGTGGAATAACGATTGTAGACAGGCACGAAGGAGACAAAATAAAGCTTGGGGCAAACTACGTGAATGTCCTACAGCTGAAAACCTCATAGAATTTAAACATGTTAAATCCCAGGGAAGAAGGACGCGAAGACAGGCTAAGAGGGCAAGTTGGGAAAGGTTTCTCTCAGGTATCAACTTGTATACTCAAGAGGCAAAAGTATGGGACAGGCTAATGAGGCTAAAGGGAAAAGAAATCCATCCGTTGCCGCTAGTGAACGACGAAGCGAACAGCTTGGAAGACCAAGCTGACGCTATTGGCGAAGACTTCGAGCGCGTGTCTAGTTCAAATAATTATTCCGAGGCATTCCTAAAGCACAAACAAATCGCAGAACGCAAGGCTATTGACCGCAAATGCAGACAGAACGAACTCTATAACATGCCTTTTAACATCGCCGAATTTAGAGCCTCCTTGACTGCATGTCGGAGCTCTGCACCTGGACCCGACAGGATCATGTACGACATGATCAAACACATTCACAGTGATACCCAAATAACGCTACTCGCACTTTTCAATGCTATATGGGCTGCCGGGTACCTACCTACTGCATGGAAAGAATCCCTTGTCGTTCCGATTCTGAAACAAGGTAAAGACCCCAAATTAGTAACAAGTTACCGCCCAATAGCCCTCACAAGTTGTATCTGCAAACTCTTTGAAAAAATGATAAATCGTCGCCTTTTACACTTCCCTGAGTAAAACAAAATCCTTGATCCATATCAGTGCGGCTTCAGAGAAGGACGGTCTAC